>NC_029787.2:43490301-43553605 GCF_000816755.2 Arachis ipaensis | reverse complement strand
CCTGCCCCGTCCCGCCCCACCAACTAAGGTGGGTTCAAAATGCCATCCCGCCCCGCTTTATGGTAAATTGGCGGGCCGGCGAAATAAATACACACCAGAATCTCTTCCAGTTTGATCACCTGTAGCCAATCCATTCAGCATCGATTCATAACCCCCTACAACACAAAAAATACAATCTCAAATAAAAAATACTATAAAGAATAATCTCTAAACTATATAACAAACAACTTCTACAACCCCAAAATGTACAGGAGTATCAATCAAAGCCATATCATAGTTTCATCATTGCTTATCTTGAGGACATTGTAGACAATTTCCATACAGTTAATTTTTTTTATGTCACCAATAATTTATAAAGGAACTTTTTGTCAAGTATATCCTCTGGAACTTTAGGATAGGATTCACCACGATCCTCTTTCTGTACCATACATCAAAATAAATGCAATTGAAAACAATTTAAAACCCAAACATGAAAAAGTTAACGGAATAATTACTTCCAAAATAAAAAACTTACATTGCCATCTATTATTTCATTTGCAGTTTTACCAACAATCACTCAACCTTCGTAGTTCCAAATGACTATCTTTATACATCCAGTTCCATCGATTATAATAGCATTAAGACAATACCTGCAAATACATACTCGAAAAAAATTACAACACAGAGACACCAGCAATTTGATGCAAATGATAAAATCAAATTACTTGAAAAACATGAATTCATTACTCAAGAGGAGGATTGAACCGACCCTTTCCTACAATATTCACACTAATACCTATCCTTGTTAAATTGAAATTTTGTGGGGCAGGATCCACATGAAGCAAAAATCTAATCTCGAACACCATACACAAGGGAAACTATGGTGCCAACCACCCAACATGTAAATTCCTAAAAATACAACAACTTATCACTAACACAACATATCGGTGTAAATATAAGTTAAATGAGCTACATATAAACCATCTTTAAATTGCCAACACACCTCCCTCATGTTCAGAATTTCTTCAACTGACTTAACAAGTATTGCACCCCTTGATTTCATCGGACACAGAAGTTAGCATAGATCCTCTTCCTTCATCAGTCTAGCTCATGTCAAATAAATCATGAAACATGGCAAGCACGCTATATTTACATCAAATAATAAGACCACATAAGTAAATAACATTTCCAGTTCATCACATTAATGAGTTGCATACCTATCTCTAAATATAACAACATCGGAGAAGTCAAGATTAATATAAATCCGAGATACATGAAAACCATTTTGAATGTTAATTTCATTCAAGTATAAATGAGGCTTGAACAACTGAGCCACCATCACCTAGGGCTGACCATCAGCTCTATCTAGAAAATTTTCAACTTTGTCAACCAAGTCACCAAACAAGGTATACTTCAATCGATTCTTCCTAAACACAACATACAGTCACATGGAAGTGATTAAAAAGAAGCCAACAGAAATTCTATTTCACATATATTACACACAATATGAAAATAGATTTAAATAAGAAATTGGAAATTATAATTTAGCTAGCAAATGTACTGTAGATCCTCCAAGTAGATCGCTAGAAGTTTACATTCCCTTCCTGATTTTTTGACCATGTTTGTTACATCCTCTTTACCTACAATATGGCCAATACAGTCTGCACAACATAGAAAAACTTTCCATTCATAAGAAATGATCCAAAAAAATATCTAACAAAAAAATAAGTTGAAACCATAAAAAACAGCAATTCAATGTCTTTCAAAATACCTATAAGATGGTTTTCATTTCCAATAGGCATGGCCTGAACCTCTTCATAAGATACAAAATAGAAATGATTAAATAGAAATGGCCTACTTGTTAGTAGTGTGACTAAGGTCTTGATATAAAATTTTAACTTGTACTTGTGACCACACATCCTAACCCTTTTTCCTTAACCTTTCACAATAAAATTCTTCATAGAATAAATCCCATGTTCTCGAATAAGAGTCTTGAATACAACAATACTTTGTTTTTGTATGCTGCAATGGATACGATCACCCTTACATTCCCACAAAAGAAAATTAAAAAAATGTACATCAATCACCTATAATATATCTAGTGACCCAATCTGTAACGACCAAATTTTTAATACGTCATTATCATATTGAAAATCAAGCATCACTAACTTGCTTTCCTAAAAATTAACTAAATATTTATTATTAAGCCTGTAATCGTATTAGCGCGAGATTAATTTTTCGAAAAAACTAATAATTAAATAAGTACGATAAAATAACACAAACATTAGAGCTAAAGATAATGTACATCATACACACTATATATATATATTGTCATAGAGGTCATAAGTTAGCGTACAACTCTTTACATCTTGTTACTATATACATGATCAACACTCCGGGCCCTGGTCATATAGGAAGCCCCTAAGCTAGCACCCGAAAACTAACCTAGTCAACTATATACATCCTACTTTCTCAGTGAGTCTAATCAAAAGTGAGAGACTAAATACAAAAGCTAGGCTAAAACAAAAAAAAAAACTCTCAAAAGCCACATCTTCATCTCCCTAGCATCAACTGTTGTCGTCAGAAAAAAATCTCAATCACATCTGAATACTCCTCAGGAGGGGTCTTGGCACTCGTACTACTGCTCTGGCCCACACTCATCAGTCCACTAATTGAGGTGGTATGCAGCTCCTCAAATGATAGCTCAGACAAAGACACTGAGATCTTCTCCACAGGAATATCCCACTCAGGTATAGGCTCTGGTACATGCTCCTCCTCAAGCTGATCAGGGTGCTGATAAGGTACAAGTCCATCATGGAACGGGTGAAATGGAGCATCAGGATGAAGCAAATATAACAGAAACTCATACGGCATATCGGGGTTAGAGCGGAGCATTAATCGGATGACAGAAAGGGTGGTCGCACAAAATGTACATACGGGTCCTAATCTCTGCAACTACTATGTAAAACCTATGCAGTACAAGATCCTTATATATGTAGGGAGGGTCCATCTCGTAGAACAGGATGCCCGTCTCCATCTAATGGGGAAATAAGGAACGGGTAAGAACTGGAGGGTTCTTAGTAGGGTTACGGGTAGTTAGTTAAGTAAGGACCTATCATAGTTCAATGAATTCATAGTCAAGTATACAAGAATCACAGAGAAATAACTAGTCACAACAATTCAGAATACCATTAAGGAATGCATAAACTCAAGAAGACAATCACAAACAATTTCACATTATCAAGTAAAGTGCAAATGCGCAGTAAGGATGATGCATGTCTACTAGTCATACCGCAAGTAATGAGCTTATTTGTCGGTTTCGACCCGCACCCGACGCAATCTGACTTGCAAGTCAGATAAGGCATTCCAGCGACATAACCTCTGCAAGATTTTACTTCTTGCCGGCACTGATTCTCCAGCCGAAGTATGTTGAACATGACCTCTGCAAGTAATTACTAGCGCTGATTCTCCAGCTAAAGCAAGTGACCCCTTCTCTTGGAAGCCATTCCATATTTACGGGCGTCCCTGCATAATCATTTAGATACAAATCCCGCGGCTTGTTAACATTTATCCTTTGGCACCATAATCTTACTAACGTCACCCTCTCGTGACCTTTCCATAATCACACATGTCGATTTATCTTCTCTCTTTCTTTAGTCTTTTACTTATTTACCCTTAATAGTTTAAAATATCTTCACATTGTTCTCTCACTACCCACTAAGTATTTNNNNCTTATAAACGTTTATTAATTTTGTTTTAAACCTCAAACTTTTAATTATTTTACTTTTAACCCAACATTTTTAGAAAAATACCAATTAGCTCTTTGTTTATTAATATTTACAAAAGTAACTCTAAGTTTTTATAAAAATATCCGTTCATCCCCAAACACTTACTTTTTACTCAAAATACCTCTAAACTTATTTATTTACAAAATCAACCTCAATTTTCATCAACACAATTTCATTCTCAAATTAATATTATTATCATGATAACAAATACAGTTCTTTAAACCAAAAAATATCTTTTTATAATCAGTTCAAAATATATATAACTTTAAATCAGTTTTCGAGCTTTACGGTTACCGATTCTTCACAGCTTTTAATTTAATCTCTCGACCCTTTAATTACACAAATTTTTACTCAATTTCCAAAATAATTCGAGCCCTGAATTCATTAAAATAATCTGGTTCTTAGCTGTACTTAAACCAACCGAACCTCAAAATTATCACAAATATTAGTATATCACCAGAATTCAACATAAATTCAATCAAATCCAATCATCAATCAATCACAACATCAGTTCACTTATTCAATACAAATTTAACCGATGAAAAATTACCAAAACTTACCTCCGTACGAAATCAAAGCAATGGAAACTCTGGAGAAGCTTTTTGACCGAGTAGCTGAAGAAGAAAACTTTAGAAATCGTCCGTGCCTCATAGAACTCCAATTAGCCAAACTCAAGGAGAAGGGGAGCCACATCACGTCATCATCTACCGAAAAAACTGATGCCAACGTGTAGAGGAGAAAGATACGAACACTTTATTTTGATTAGATTTTTTATTGGAGTTACTATTCTCAAGAAATTATGGAAGGAAGCTTCACGGATCCATGGTCTCACGTCTCACTCTCTCTCGGCTTCTCTTTCTCATTTTTTCCAAGTTCATTCGGTGATGGATAAAGAGAAAAATGAAGTTGATTAGGGATGATTCATAATCAAGTGTTATTGGTTATTAAATGAAGGAAGTGTATGTGTCATGATTATATATGTTTATATGCATTAAGCCACGTTTCCATTTTCTTTCTTTTCTTCCATTTGAGTTTCAGCCAAATGAATGGAACAATTCAAAAGATGATGACATTAGATGATGATTAAGGATGATTATTGGCTAGGTATCAAGTTTTGGAGCTGCTGAGTCAGTGGTTCAAGTAGTTAGTCTTCCTTTTTCTTATTTTGAATCTAAGGTCCTCAAGCTTTATAATTTTGCCTCTTCCCAGGTTCATCCCAATTCTTGGAGTTTCCTAAAAATTTATCAACTCTTCTGCTATGAACTCGACGTCCTTCTTTCTCTTAAAATTTTCTTTTACCTTTTTGTTCTCACTAAACCTTTTAGTTCCAAGAAGCAAGGCTAGATCTCCTTTCAAGCTGTTCAAGAGAGGAAGGTCTTCGCCATTTTTTATGATTCTTTTTATAACTTTAAAAATTACTTTTTTAAGATCCGTTTTGTTGAGGGTGTCTGACCTTTCTTTCTGGATGTAAAGGATGAGCCTATTTTTAGCTTGTATTGGGAGGAGAACCTGGCAGTTGTTAAGTACGGCCTAGATGACTTGGATGAGATCGAGGAAAGTGTAGTCGCCTTATTCCTGGAGTACTGAGCCCGAGCCCCTTATCTGGATACCAAGAAATTCTTAGGAAAGCAAGCCAAATCCGACCTGAGCTAGGTAGCGTTCTTTTCATTTTGTAGAAATGATTTTGTTGATTGCTTTGTTAGCTGACATAACCCGACTTTGATGTCATGCAGAAAAGATGGCTCCCAAGTCGGCTGCTATGAAAACTCTCCTTTCTACTAGAAAGAATGTTGTTGCCCGGACTATCCAGTTAAAAGAAGCCGGCAAGTCAGGCGACCTTCCTTCTCCTTCCAGATCAGACTCGGGTGCCTCTACCTCCCTGAGAGTTACTCTTGATCCAACTTGTTCATATCCTGGGTCGAGCTATCCGACCCGGGCTGATTAAAAACAAAGCAACCGACCTCTTCAGCTCAGGTCCCCTGACCTCTTCTTTAAAGAGTTCGGCCAAACCGCCACAAGAAGCCCAAGAAGGCCCAAACAAAGATACATAGCCCAATCTAAAGACAGCTAAAGCCTAGAAAGATAAAGGCGGTTTCCCTTAAAGATAAGATGACTTCACTTAAAGATAAGATAAGATATCTAACTTATCTTACCTAGAAAGGTCAGCCCACACTACTATAAATACACTGGAGCACCCAGGTATAACTCATACTCTGATTCTACATAAAAAAAACCTGCTTAAATCCCATGCTAACTTAAGCATTGGAGTCTCTTGCAGGTACCACCACCCTCCGGTGACGAAGGACCAGCAGCACCACCAAGTCCAACAAGTCAGACACGACAGCTCCGGCCACCACAGCAGATCTCATCTGAGATCGACCTTCAGTTTCAGGTAACCCTCAGAACATTGGTGCCATTGCCGGGGAACCTTGAAGTCATTCCACCATCATGGCGGACAACCTTGACAACGATCACAATTCCGTTTTGGAAGAAAGAACACCGCATAAGAACGTGGACATCACACCAAAGGATACACCTCAACCGAACAGGGACAAGCATTCTCCAAATACAGAAATTTTAGATGTCCTTCGAGAACAGCAGGATCGTCTCAAATAGCTTGAACAGGAAGCCAAACACCAGCGCGAAGTCAAGAGGGACCTCCTTAGAGAAATTAGACGACGCTGAGAGCTAGAAGATAAGCTCCTAAAACTCGAGGCTGATCTCAAAGCTAAAACAGTTTAGTCCAGTCACGATGACAGCTCCCACAAGTACCAATATCCCTTCACCAAAGAGATCATGAAAGCTAAAGTCCCAAAGGATTTTAAAGCTCCCGACATGACCCATATGACGGTACCTATGATCCGAGCCATCATCTCAGCATTTTGAGAAGCAGAATGTATCTCACCGACGCCTCGGACGCTATTCGATGTAAAGCCTTCCCGACTACCCTAACAAAGACAACAATTAAGTGGTTCGACAGTTTGCCTCCTAGATCCATCACAAGTTTTAACGACTTAGCCAAAAAATTTCTTGCCAGATTTTCCATCCAGGAGGACAAAGCTAAACATGCCACAAGTCTATTAGGGATCAAGCAGGGAGATTGGGAGAGTCTTCGTAACTACATGGAAAGATTCAACAAAGCGTGTCTGGACATACAAAGTTTGCCAACAGAAGCAGCCATCATGGTTCTCATCAATGGCCTGCGAGAAGGACCTTTTAGCCACTCCATATCAAAAAAGCATCCCACATCTTTAAACGAGGTATAGGAACGGGCAGAGAAATACTTTAACATGGAGGAGAACTTACGACTAGGAGAGACCTCAAAACCGGGATTCTCCTACCCATCTAGGGACAAGGATAAAGAGTCTAAGAAAAAAGAAGATCAACCCAATGAGAAGCCTAGAAAATACCACAATTACACCCCTCTCCGGGTGTCTCTTGTGGATGTTTATCGAGAAATACACAACACTGAGAAGATCCCACCACATCGCCCAATCAAAAGCAAAAAAGGAGGGGGAATTCGGACAGAGTACTGCGAATACCACCGAATCTATGGACATCCTACTAACGAGTTCTTTAACCTAAAGAATGTCATAGAGAAATTGGCAAGAGAAGGGCGACTAGATCGGTACTTAGCCAACAAAGCAGATGAACCAAGAAAAAGAAGAAGGGATGAAGAGGTCAGACGAGCTGAACGACCACCTCACACCCTGGAGAGACATGTTCATATGATAAATGGAGGATTCGCAAGAGGAGGGATCTCTAAATCATCTCGCAAAAGACACCTTAAAGAAGTATATCATGTTGAGGAAGGAGAGAGGCCATCCGACCTCCCCACCATTACCTTCACCCAAGAAGATGCAACAGGCATCATCTCGGGACATGATGATCCCATGGTCATTACTATCATATTGGCCAATGCTAATCTCCACCGAATACTGGTAGACCAAGGAAGCTCCGTGGATATCTTGTTCAAATCCGCCTTCGACAAACTCGGTTTGCAAGATAAAGAGCTCAGAGCATATCCGAATAGCTTGTTCGGACTAGGAGACACTCCAATTCAACCACTTGGATATATCCCGTTACACACAACCTTTGAAAAAGGAACCCGGTCAAGGACACTCAACATAGACTACATCGTAGTCAACGTGAGTTCAGCTTACAACGCCCTAATAGGTCGGACAACACTGAACCAACTCACCGCAGTGGTCTCAACTCCACGTCTCTGCATGAAGTTCCCAACTCCGGAGGGGATCACCACGATAAAGGGAGACCAAAAAATCACACGACACTATTACAATGAAAGTCTAAACCTTAAAGGCAACCCCAAAAGAGAGGAAGTCAACACTATTGAGCTCGGGGGAGTCCAAGCTCGCGAGGAACTTCGTCCACAGCCGGAAGGCGAGACTGAAGAGGTCCAAATTGGCGATGCCCGGGATAGGACAACAAATATCGGGGCAACCTTAAAAGGTGACTTAAAGGAGTCTCTGATACAGTTCCTAAAGGATAATACCGACCTCTTTGCATGGAAGGCCGCAGACATGTTAGGCATAGATCCCAAACTAATGTGCCATAAACTGGCAGTATACCCAAGATCTCGGCCAGTGCAGCAGAAGCGTAGGAAGCTCGGACCAGAAAAGTCCCAAGCCATGGAAGAACAGGTACAAGCCTTACTGGAGGCAGGGTTCA
The DNA here is from genome assembly GCF_000816755.2 of Arachis ipaensis. Lineage (NCBI taxonomy): Eukaryota > Viridiplantae > Streptophyta > Magnoliopsida > Fabales > Fabaceae > Arachis > Arachis ipaensis. Next base: position 43,545,149 of record NC_029787.2, on the reverse strand, counting down.
TAAGGGAGGTTAAATACCCACTATGGCTAGCCAACGTTGTCTTGGTAAAAAAGTCAAATGGAAAGTGGCGGATGTGCACTTACTACACCGATCTCAATAAAGCCTGCCCAAAAGATCCCTACCCACTTCCAAGTATAGACACTCTAGTGGACGCATCTTCCAGATACAAGTACCTCTCCTTCATGGATGCCTATTCAGGATACAATCAAATCTCGATGTATCCACCCGATCAAGAAAATACCTCTTTCTTAACCCCAAAAGCAAATTATTGCTATATTGTCATGCCATTCGGGCTCAAAAATACAGGGGCTACCTACCAAAGATTGATGAACAAAGTCTTTGTAGACCACATTGGGAAATTAATGGAGGTTTACGTAGATAATATGCTGGTAAAAACACAAAGTAAGGAATCCTTGTTGCCCGACCTAACCAAAGTGTTCAACACCATCAGAAAACATGGAATGCGACTTAATCCCGCAAAATGCACCTTCGTGGTAGAAGCTGGCAAATTCTTGGGCTTCATGCTCACACAAAGAAGAATTGAGGCGAACCCAAATAAATGACGGGCTATACTTGACATGAAAAGTCCGACCTGCGTCAAAGAAGTACAACAGCTCAACGGAAGACTGGCAGCCCTGTCCAGGTTTCTAGCCGGTTCAGCTATAAGATCCCTCCTCTTTTATGCCATATTAAGGAAGGGAAAAAGGTTTGAATGGACCATAGAATGCGAGCAAGCCTTCCAAGATTTCAAAAGTTTCTTGGGGCAACCACCCATTCTTACCCGACCACGGGAGGGAGAAGCACTCATATCATACCTTGCAGTAGGAAATTGGGCAATAGCCTCAGCACTAGTCAGAGAGGACGAAAGTGGGCAACAACCCATCTACTTCATCAGCAAAGCCCTACAAGGGGCCGAGCTAAACTATCAAAAGATAGAAAAGTTCGCCTATGCTCTCACATTAACTTCTCAACGACTTCGCCCGTACTTTCAAGCGCACACTATCAAGGTTCGTACCAGCCAGCCCATAAAAGGCATCCTACAGAAGACAGACTTAGCTGGAAGAATCCTGCAGTGGTTGGTCGAGTTATCCAAATTCAATCTTCAATATGAAGCTCGGACAGCCATCAAGTCGCAGTATCTGGCCGACTTCATTGCCGAGTACACTAATACCCCGGGAACTCCCACATGATGGAATCTCTACGTGGACGACTCTTCGAACAAAACCAGGAGTGGCACAGGTATGATAATAGAAAGCGATCAGGGAACCCAAATCGAACTCTCAGTAAAGTTCGAAATCCCTGCGACAAATAATCATGCTGAATATGAGGCATTACTGGTTGGTTTGAGGCTGGCTAAGGAGGTAAGAGTCCAAAAGCTCACCATCTTCAGTGATTCACAAGTAGTTAGCTCACAAATAGAAGGGAGCTACCAAGCTAAGGACCCTACCATGAAGAAATATCTCGACAAAACTAGAGAACAGCTCAGGCAGATTAGGGAATATGAGGTCCAACATATACCTCGAGAACAGAATGCTCGAACGGATGCACTCTCAAAACTAGCCAGCACCAAACCAGGGGGCAATAACAAAAGCCTCATCTAAGAAACATTACAAAGCCCATCAATCACAGAGGAAGAAAGGGTCCTAGCCATATCTGATCTGGATCAAAGGTGGATGACCCCCATTATCAACTACCTCAAGACAGAGACACTCCCCACAGATAAGAAGGAGGCAAAGAGGTTGATACGAGAAGCACAGTACTACACTATGGTGGGCGACATCTTATGTGGGACAGGGATCTCAACACCCCTCCTAACATGTGTACCGACTTCCAATACAAAGGAAGTCCTGGAAGAAGTACATAGTGGAATGTGTGGTAACTACTTGGGGCACGAGCTCTTTCCAAAAAGTACTCCGAGCTGGATTCTTCTGGCCAACCTTACACAAAGAAGCGACAGAGTTCGTCAAGACATGCCCACCATGTCAGAAGCATGCTAACTTTCACATCACCCCACCAGAAGAACTCATCAGTGTAACGTCACCCTGGCCGTTCGCAAAATAGGGGCTAGACCTCCTCGGACCCTTTCCCCAAGGATCGGGACAAGTCAAGTTTCTCATTGTAAGGGTGGACTATTTCACAAAATGGATTGAGGCAGAGCCCCTAGCCAATGCCACCGCTCAAAGAAGTCGAAAATTTCTATACAGGAATATTATTACAATGTTTGGGGTACCTTACTCCATCACCACAGATAATGGCACTCAATTTACTGATACAGGTTTCAGGAACTTGGTAGCTGACTTGAAAATAAAGCACCAATTCACATCCGTAGAACACCCACAAGCTAACAGACAGGCAGAAGCTGCCAACAAAGTCATACTAGCCAGGTTAAAACAGAGACTACAGGGTGCAAAGGGAGCTTGGGCCAAAGAGCTCCCACAAGTCTTATGGGCATATCGGACAACTCCGCACTCTACCACAGGAGAATCACCCTTCCGACTTGCTTACGGAATGGAGGCAATGATCCCAGTAGAGATCAAAGAAGGATCCCCCAGGGTGATCCTCTACAATAAAGAGGCCAACTCCCAAATTCAAAGGGAAGAACTCGACCTACTATTTGAGGTCCGAGAAAGAGCTCGGATTAGAGAAAAAGCATTAAAGCGTCGAATGGCTTCAAGGTACAACCAAAAGGTAGTCCAGTGAAGTTTCGCCATCAACGATATCATTCTAATCCGAAATGACATTGGAGCAGGACGATCAGGGGAAGGGAAGCTAACAGCTAACTGAAAAGGACCATACCGAGTTATAGAGGTACTGGGAAAAGACTACTACAAGGTGTCCGACCTCGAGGGGCGAGAGCTACCAAGGTCATGGCATGCCTATAACCTAAGAAGGTACTATAGTTAGAAAGTGATAAATATCTTAGGTCAAGGTGCACTCTTTTTCCTGAAAAGGTTTTTTAATGAGGCGCCAAGCCAAGATCTACAAAATTGCCCGACTTAGAAGGGTAAGCACTTATATGTATATATTCTTGTCTATTTTATATTTCCTACTTGAATAAAGTTTTTCAGATTCCCTAAAAAAGTTTCCTAGCAAGACGTATTAATCTGAGTGCAAGAATTCATCGCCCGATTACGACAAGGTCGGCAACATGAAAACCAAATTCATCGCCCGATCACGACAAGGTCGGCAAGATGAATACCAAATTCATCGCCCGATCACGACAAGGTCGGCAAGATGAATACCAAATTCATCACTCGATCACGACAAGGTCGGCAAAATGAATGCCAAATTCATTGCCCGATCACGACAAGGTCGGCAAGATGAATACCAAATTCATCGTCCGATTACAAAGAAGTCGGCAAGGTGAAAGCGATAAGAATAGATTAATGCAAGAAGTTATAAAAAATAATCCATAAAAAGCGGCCTGACGAGGTCTGACTAAAAATGGACTACTAAAAATAACTTAAGAATGACCGACAAGGAAGAAGTCGGACCAAACCGATCAACGCAAAAAGTTATAAAAAGTAATCCATAAAAAGTGGCCTGAAGATGTCTGACTAAAAATGGATTACTAAAAATAACTTAGGAAAGATCGGCAAGAGAAATCGGACCAACAAAAAGCGTGCACTAAAAGGGACACAGCTTTTCCCAAAAAGCCACAACTCCACGACAAGGCTATCAAAATTGTTCAGACTAACTAAAAAAAAAGGTTCTACGAGAACACTAAAAAATTTGTCAGACAAATTAGCCCCAAGGATCACCTCGACCAAAGCAGAGAGTGGGTAAAACTAGAAATGATCAAAAGAGTTCGGACAAGCAGAAGTACCAACTCTTTTTAAAAATTTGCAAAGGTTGCAAAAGAACGATCAACATATCAAAAGAAACACAGCTATCATTAAAAACTCAGAAGGCAACCTGAAAGAGGGCCTCAAGAGTTCAAAGTATTTTGTTTTTCTACTTATAAAGTTGCATAGAAGCAACTAAAAGTCAAAAGAGCCAAACCATAGACAAGTTACAAAAATAGAGTTCAAAAGCCCACAAATCGGGCTGTACAGATAAAACAAAGAAATTATAAGGGGTTCAAAGTTTCCGCAATAGTAGCATTCGTGGCTGAAAGAGGAAGAATGATCTTCATGGGAGTAGCATCCACAGTCCCATCCTCCCGATTAAGAATTTGACAATCAGGATCAGGCTCGGAATGGTCAACCTCAGTAGAAGGAGTTGAAGAAGTCGTGACCGTAGAAGCTTTGGCTGGTGGTACAGGAGGAGGCCCGTCATCTTCATCATCCGGAGCAGCCACTATCTTGCCATCCTCCACCACGTTGTCTAGGCTGAAGAGAGTGAGGTCGAGTTTAGGAGCAAGAAATCGGACCTGTGCCTTTAAGTTTTCATAAGCACCCATCACAGTATCTACAAGATGACCCTGGAGATCGGCGTAATCCACACGGGCAGAATGAAGCCTCTCCCTCAGCTTCAACACCTCGGCATAAGTGCGGGTGTAACTCTCCTTGTCTTTCTTCGCCATCTCCTCCGCCAAGTTTGTGGCCGCCTCAGCCCTGGTAGCCTGGGACTTTTCGTTCTCCAAATCCAACCCCAGCTTAATTACCCTAGCATCAAGCTCATCCTTCACCCCCTTAATTCTATCAAAATCTAACTTAGCATCCTCCATAAGAGCCTTAGTTGCATGGACTGGGGAACCCTGAACAATACGGAATAGAGCTGCTCCTATATGGGCCATCTGAATACTATTACTGGTAATAAAATTCAAGTGATGAAGGATGGACACATCATCCATTGGAAGTCGACCATAAGGAGTAATTTGATTATCAACAAACCCCACAGCATCAAAATCAGGGGCGTCTAAGTCATAAGGATCTATAGTCTTCTATTTTTTTAGGAGGAGGACCAGCAATAGGAGAAGAGGCAGCACCAGAGGTTGACTAGAGAGGAGCAGAAGGAACCACACGAACCTGAGGAGTTGGGATGATTTTTCTCGGCCCAGAAGTGTCCGAAGTTGGCCTCTTCGGAGGAACTTGGGTAGATCCTTCTCCAGAAACCTTCACCGAGATGTTTTGAGCAGCTGTTGCTATCTTAGCCCGACGGAAGTGTTTCATGGAGTCCATGGATTTCACCATCTCTGCAAAATAGAAACCAAGAAAAGAAGTCACAAACAGAAAGAGGCAAAATTCAACCACAAAATAAGACTATAAAGAAGTCGGCCACTACCCAATTCAGCATGAAGAAGGGAAGGATCTCCTAGGAACTTCTTCGTGTCAAGATGAGGGGGCTCGCCCTAGTTCTCCTCTAATACATTCACAAAGGCCTGCTCGACCTCATCCAGACTTTCCCAAGAATACCTAGCTACTACTACATTCTTTTGCCAGCATAATGGGAAGGTGGGCTCATTGTTCTCATCCAAGAAAAAAAGATGAACACCCTCAACATCTCGGACCTTGAAATAGTAGTTCTTAAAATCCTTAAAGGACTCATCATACATAGAGAACACTTTCTTTCCTTGGGTAGCTCGGAAAGAAACCCACGAAGCTTTCTTCTTAGCTGCCCCAGACTTTGTCAACACAAAAAGATAAAGAAAAGAATTTGGGTAGGTCGGATATCCAGTTCCTGACACAACAATTAGAAGATTTTTATGAAGCCCCAAGAGTTCGGGTGGAGTTGAGAAGGAGCTACATTGCAGGACCACAACAACTCGGTCTCAAAAGGGGTAAAAAAGAATGGTAATATTCAATTAACTAAAGAAATAGTCATAAGCATAGAAAAATAGATTTTCTTCTTGAGTCAAAGGAGGAAAACTAACCCTCTCCTCAGGGTCAGGTGACACCAACTCATAATTTTTCTCCTAGTCCCTATCACTACAAATTCTATGGTGTCTCCTAAGTCGCACACAGTACTCAGGGTCAGCCACAGTAACACACATTAAAACAATGGAGTCTAGCCAGTCAGACATACCATCCGGGATCTTAGTAGACATCTCAACAATGTTTTTGCGGGAAGACATGGGTCAACTATTCCTACAGTAAGAAAAAGAAAAATGGGGTTACTACCAAACAACTCGGGCAAATAAGAAAACAACTCAGACAACAACATATGAACATCAAGAGTCAGATACGGCAGTAAAAGGGAAACCCCATGACTCACATTGAAGCCCAAGGGCACCCTTTGGAGGCAGTAATAACGTAGAAACCAGGAAAGAAGGAAATCGACGATCTATGCCCTAAACATCTCACAACAAGGAAACACAATCCTTCTCTAGTAACATCACTCTACACAAAGCAGCAAGAAAACCATCATCATCAACAAAAATCATCAAAAGCTAAAATCTTTCTTTTCCAACAGTTCAGACAAAAGTAGTGAACCCAGAGACGAGGACATGCAAGGTACAGGAACAGTGAGAATAAAACCCTAAAGGAGCAAAAACTACCAGGCACACGTCACAACAAAAGAATGCAGGGATCACCACAAAGATGCAAGCCTTTTCAGAAAATCGTGAAAAAAAATGTCGAAAGGAAAGATACAATCTTTTTTCAAAGGGGTCAGGATTCTCAGAGACAAATCACTAAAAATCACACGCAACAGTGGAGACATACAAGAAGGTGACTATCAAAAACATAAAAGGAAAAGAAAATACCAACATGTGGAGGATGAAGAAGCAAGCGCGAGGGAAGGATCAGGAAGAAGCAAGCAACCAAATCTGCGCCAACAAAACGTTCTCGAGCAAAAGGAGAGGGAAAGCTTTGGAGCGTGTAAACCAGAAGATATCAGAATGAGCAAAACACCTTGCAAACTATGAGCAAAGAAGACGAAGGAATTAGAGAAAGAAACTGTAAAATGACACTTTGAAAATTTCAAAAATGAAGTAGCGAAGAGGGAAAAAGGAAACGGCGAAGGGATATTTCTGAGCCTTTAAACCCTCGCACGTTTCCAAGAAAATCACAACGCGCGCAACAATTAAAAAAAGAAAGAGAAACGCTTCATATCCAAGGAGCCTTAACCGGAGATCAACCCAAAGCAAGATGCTCGAACACGGCTTCCCCAAAAGGGGTCGAGATCTAAAAAAAACACGACCCCAAAGGAAAGACCGAGCTCGAGCAGAGGCACTGTTCATATCCTGGGTCGAGCTATCCGACCTGGACTGATTGAAAATAAAGCAACCGACCTCTTCAGGTCAGGTCCCCCGACCTCTTCTTTAAAGAGTTCGGCCAAACCGCCACAAGAAGCCCAAGAAGGCCCAAACAAAGGTACATAGCCCAATCTAAAGGTAGCTAAAGCCTAGAAAGATAAAGGCGGTTCCCCTTAAAGATAAGATGACTTCACTTAAAGATAGGATAAGATAACTAACTTATCTTATCTAGAAAGGTCAGCCCACACTACTATAAATACACTGGAGTACCTAGGTATAACTCATACTCTGATTCTACATAAAAAAAACTGCTTAAAGCCCATGCTAACTTAAGCATCGGAGTCTCTTGCAGGTACCACCACCCTCCGGTGACGAAGGACCAGCAGCACCACCAAGTACAATAAGTCGGACAGGACAGCTCCGGCCACCACAGCAGATCTCATTCGAGATCGACCTTCAGTTTCAGGTAACCCTCGGAACACAACTCCTCCTCCTCTTACCCCTCTTTCTAACCCTAGTAATCAAGCAATTCCTTCTGCACCTCCTCTTCCTGAGCCTAACCCTAAGAAATTAAGACTTTTAAGTCGGGAAGCGTTTAGGAACCAAACTTTGATGGTATTGAATTTTGTGAAAAACACATCCTTCCGCATAGCTTTATTATCATTGATGATGTTTTCGTGAAGAACCATCTTCAAGTACTCACCCAAGGTGCAATTCGAGCGGCGAGGGTGTGTACTACTTTGTTGAGAGAATTAGACTCCTCTTGGCACCACTTGGTGCACTTTGGCTGACCTTCAAGCTGAAGTGGCATCTTTGAGGGAATCAAAAAAGGAGTTGGAGGGTGAAAAGGAGGCCCTTGTGTACAACATTGCCAAGGCTCGAGAGAGGGTAATGCAGTCCAAAGCTACTTATGCCATGGCGAATGGCCTAAAGAAGAAGGGTAAGGAGAGTTATACCAGGGTCTTTGGGAAAAAATTGAATTTGGTGGATGAGGTCACCAAGTCAAAGGAGAGGCATGCAGATTTGGAGGAAACTATAGCTCAAGGAATGGACGAGCTGGTTGAAAATTTGAAGGCCAGTTCCAAGTTATAACTCCCGAGGTAGACCTCTTTCTAATTAGCCCTAACGACATTGTGGTGAGTGGGAAGATTGTTCCTGTGCCAGAAGATGAGGAGGACACTTCCATGCCCGACCCGAAAGCTTCTAAAGTTCGAGCTGAGGGAGCTCCTCGGATGGACGATGAGCCTATTCTTTCTCAGCCAGGAATTCTCCCGACCTCCTCCACGCAACCTGAAGAGACTAGCATGACCTTCAGGGAATAGATCCCTCCTCCTTGTTTTAATTTCAAAGTATTTGGATGGCCCGGCTTGTGGACTTTTATGAACATTTTGGTTTTGTAATAGTTGTAGTTGGAACAATTTTTCCTTTTTATTTTTGTTGTTCTTAAAACCTTTTCCCACTTTTTTTGGTATGAGGTGGTATGGATGAATGTTGTTTTAATATTGCTTGGCGTAGCTATTTCTTTAGCTTTTTGTGACTAAAAACCCAAGTCACTTGATACCTTTTAATGATAATTTTGTTAAGTTTCTAAAGATGTCGAATGAAGTAAGTCGATCCCTCATTGATCTTTTCATTTTGTAAGATCGGGATTACGTACTTCCCTTAGTTTTTTTATTCTGACTTTAAGTAGTCGGTTTTAACAAGTTACTTTTGTGATTTGTTTTAGATTCAACTCTTTTAAGTTTTGAATGAGGTCGGACCACGATTAGTTTATATAACTTCTTACACTAAGTTGTTTCTCGTCGCTTCATCTTGCCGACCATATAGGTCGGGCAATGATTTTTGCGATTTTTTGAGCTTAAATCAGTGTGTTTGAATGAGAAACTTTATGAGAAAATGAATTATCATTAATTAAGAAAAAAATGATTTACATAAGCTTTGTTACTAAGAGTTTTTCATTAACCCTTAACCCTTGCTATTGTACCTCATTAAAACCCCCTTCAGAAAAACCCTTCTTTGGAGAAAATCACGAAGTCAGAAAAAAGAGTACACTATAGAATAAGGTACACTTTCTAACTGTAGTAGCATTTCAAGTTACATGCGTTCCATGACCTTGGAAGCTCCTTCCCTTTTAGGTCAAACACTTTGTAGTAACCCTTTCCTAGGACCTCAATGATCTTATAAAGTCCTTTCCAGTTTGTAGCCAGCTTTCCATCACCCGACTTCTCTGTTCCGATGTCGTTTCGGATCAATATGAGGTCGTTCATGGTGAAGTTTCTTTTTACGACTTTCTTGTTGCACTTTAAGGCCACTCTTTTCTTCAGTATACTTCCTTTATCCGAGCTTGTTCTCGGACTTCTGAGAGGAGGTCAAGTTCTTCCTTTTGATCTTGAATGTTTCCTACCTCGTCATAGAATCTAACTCTTGGAGATTCTTCATTGACTTCTATAGGTATCATGGACTCTATGCCGTAAGCAAGTCGGAAAGGAGATTCCCCTATTATTGAGTGGAGGGTTGTCCGATATGCCCACAAGACTTGAAGAAGCTTGTGCGCCGATGCTCTCTTTGCATCTTGTAGTCGGCACTTTAACCCGACTAACACGACTTTATTTGCAACTTCTGCTTGTCCATTGGCTTGGGTGTGTTCTAATGACATGAACTGGTGCTTAATCTTGAGGCTTACCACCAAGCTTCTAAAGGCTAAGTCGGTGAACTTAGTTTCATTGTCCGTGGTGATGGAGTGTGGAACTCCAAACCGGGTGACAATGTTCTTATAAAGGAACCTCCAACTTCTTTGAGTTGTGATGGTTGCCAAAGGTTCTACCTCGATCTACTTAGTGAAATAATCAATACCCACTATAAGGTACTTTACTTGTCCAGTGGCCTGTGGGAATGGTCTAAGGAGGTCTAAGCCCCATTTAGCAAATGGCCAAGGCGAAGTGATGTTCGTGAGCTCTTTTGGAGGTGCCACGTAGAAGTTAGCATGCTTTTGGCAAGGCAGACACTTTTTAACGAAGTCGAATTCCTCCCTTTATAAGGTCGGCCAAAAGAAGCCAACTCGGTTCACTTTTTTAGCTAGTGACCGTGCTCTTAGGAGGGTTTTGCATATGCCGTTCTGGACTTCCTCTAAAACTTTATTAGTCTTGGAGGTCAGGACATATTTTGGTAGAGGTATGGATATTCCTCTCCTATAGAGAACGTTGTGAACTAAGTTGTAGTTTTGTGCTTCCCTTATGAGTATGGCCATTGTGTCCGACTTGTCGACCTCCTTGGTTATTGATGGTGTGTGGAGAGTTCCCTAGATCAAGCTTCTATTGTTGCCCCCTAGTTTGGTGCTAGCTAACTTGAAGAGGGCATCAGCTCAGATATTTGATTCCCGAGTTATACGTCAATTTTCTGCTTCCGAAAATTGAGCTAATTATTCTCTTGTTTCTTCTAAGTACTTCTTCATGTTGGGATTTTTAGCTTAATAAGTCCCATTAACTTCAGAGGTTATTACTTGAGAATCAGTAAACACAATCAACTTTATTTCTCGAATTTCTTTGACTAGTCTCAAGCCAATAAGTAAGGCTTCGTACTCGGCTTGATTGTTGGAGGTTGAAATCTCAAATTTCAATGAATGTTCTATCCAAGTTCCTTCTTCGTTCTCTATAATAACTCCTACTCCACTTCTAGCTTTGTTAGATGATTTCCAAGTTGCAGGGCTTTCATGAGCTTCAGTGTATTTGGCCACAAAGTCAGCTAAATTTTCGAATTTGATTACTGTCTGAGTTTTCTACTTTAAATCAAACTCAAATAGCTCTATTGCCCATTGTAACATCTGACCTACAGTATCTATTTTTTGTAAGATGTGCTTCATAGGCTTATTACTTTGGACCTTTATGGTGTGAGTTTGAAAATTAGGTCAGAGCCTCCTGAAAGTGATAACAAGGGCATATGCAAACTTTTCTATCTTTTGATAGTTTAACTCTACCCCCTGTAGAGCCTTGCTGACAAAATAGATTGGTTGTTGTTCGTTCTCATTTTCTCGGACTAAGGCTGAGGTTATGGCTCTGTTTGCAACTGCTAAATACAACACGAGCTCTTTTCATGGAATAGATTGGGTGAGGATTGGTGGTTGACTCAGGAAATTTTTGAAGTCTTGAAAGGTTTGTTCACATTCTTGAGTCCACTCAAATCGGCTCCCTTTCTTAAGTATTGAGAAAAAGGGTAGAGACTTCAGAGCTGATCCTGCCAAGAATCTGGATAAGAATGCCAACCTTTCGTTTAATTGTTGGACTTCTTTGAGACATGTCAGGCTTTTCATCTCCAATATTGCCTTGCATTTGTTCGGGTTGACTTCAATACCCCTTTAGGTGAGCATAAAGCCTAAGAACTTCCCAGCTTCCATTGCAAAAGTATATTTTGAGGGATTTAGTCTCATTTCGTGCTTCCTGATTGTATTATATACTTTCGTTAAATCGAGCAAGAGGTTGATGTCTTCTTTGATCTTGACAAGTATATCATCAACATACACTTCCATTAATTTTCTAAGATGAGGTAAGAACACTTTATTCATTAATAGTTGATATGTGGATCCAGCGTTCTTCAATCCAAAAGGTATTACTACATAACAATAGTTAGCTTTTGGAGTGATCAAAGAGGTCTTTTCTTGGTCTAACTTGTACATCAGAATTTGGTTATAACCCGAGTATGCATCTATAAAGGATAGGTATCTATATCCTGAAGTTGAGTCTATCAAGGCATCAATACTGGAAAGAGGGTATCGATCTTTGGGACAAGCTTTGTTGAAGTCGGTATAATCAATACATATTCTCTATTTTCCATTCTATTTCTTCACCAGGACTACATTAGCTAGCCACAAAGGATACTTTACCTCCTTTATGAACCCAGCTTCTAATAAGTATTGTACTTGTTCTTGTATGACTTGTGCTCTTTCGAGCCCAAGCTTCTGTCCCTTCTATTGGATAGGTCGTGAGCCCAAGTAGACAGTAAGCATATGACACATGAGGTCAGGGTTTATTCCGGGCATATCGGAGGCTTTCCAAGCAAAGAGGTTAGAGTTTTATTGTAAGAGTTTAACGAGATCTTCCTTCAAATCTTTGTTCAAGCTGGCTCCTATGCTTGTTGTTTTTTTACTTAATCTCTAATTTGAACTTCCTCGATCCTTCCACCAGCTTGTGGCCATAATTTTTCTCGTGCCCGGATACCACCGAGTTTAATGGTGTTTACCTCCTTTCTAGTAATGCTTCCACGTAGATTCAAGCTTTCATTGTAACACTTTCGTGCCAACTTCTGATCTCCTCTTATGGCAGTAATTCCCTCTGAAGTTAAAAATTTTATGCAGAGATGAGGAGTGGAAACAACTACAACTAGTTAGTTTAAGGCCGTTCGACCTATCAGTGCATTGTAGGCTGATGCTACGTCAAGCACAATGTACTCTATACTTAAAGTTATGGACTTTATTACTTTACCAAAGGTGGTATGTAACAGGATGAAGCTGAGAGGTCGGATGGGCGTGTCTCCTAACCCGAAAAGGGTATCGGGATATCTCCGATTTGTACCTCTTTAATTTTTTCACCAGGTTGTGGTCGTAGCTCTTCTCGTGCTCGGATACCGCCGAGCTCAATTGTGTTGACTTCTTTACCTTTTATGCTTTTCTATAGATTTAGGCTTTCATTATAGCATTTTCGTGCTAACCTCTGGTCTCCTCTTATGGTGACAATTCCCTCTGAAGTCAAAAATTTCATACAGAGATGAGGAGTGAAAACAATGGCAGCTAGTTGGTTCAAAGTTGTCTGACCAATCAATGCATTATAGGCTGACGCTATGTCGACCACAATGTAAGCTATGCTCAAAGTTCTAGACTTCAACCCCTTACCAAAAGTGGTATGTAAGGAGATGAAGCTGAGGGGTTGGATAGGTGTGTCTCCTAACCCGAAAAGACTGTCGGGATAGGCTCTTAGTTCTTTCTTTTATAATCTGAGCTTCTCAAAAGCAGGCTTGAATAAGATGTCGGCCGAGCTCCCCTGATCTACCAGAGTTCTGTAGAGATTTGCATTGACAAGTATCATTGTAATCATAACAGGATCTTTATGCCTTGGGGTTACTCCTTAGGCGTCTTCTTTGGTAAATGAGATTGTGGATAAATCGGGAACTTTACTTTCTTTACCGACTTGGTAGACTTCTTTTAGATGTCTTTTGCGAGAAGACTTGGTTATCCCTCCTCCTGCAAATCCTCCAACTATCATGTGAATATGTCTATCAGGGGTTTATGGCGGCCGATCTCGTCGACCCCTATCTTCATCACCTCTCTTCTTTTTTCTTGGATCGTACAACCTTTCAGCAAGGTACCTCTCTAACCGCCTTTTCTGGTTAGTTTCTCTATCACAGTTTTCAGATCATAGCAATCATTGGCGGGATGCCTGCTGGTAGCACAAATCTCCACACCTTCGTACAGCTGTACCAGCAAGTGCACTGGGTCGTCCAAGTAATACCTGAGCGAGTTAGGGTCGATCCCACGAGGATTGTGATTTGAAGCAAGCTATGGTTATCCTGCAGGTCTTAGTCGGGCGAAATCAAGAGTTGATAGATAAATATTTGTGAGATCTAAACTAAGTGGCATGTAAATAAAGAAAAAGGGTAATCAGTAATAGGAATATGGTTAAGTATTGGAGTTGCTTAGCCTTTCTGAATTAACTCTGGTATTACTGTCTTCTTTGTTTGTGAGTGATTTCTTCTATGGCAGGCTATATGTGATCAACGCCATTACCCGTGGTCATTGATCTCCTCTGCTCCATATCAAACGCACCGTGGTCATCCAATCTGACAGAGGGTGAAGCTCTAGCAGTTCATTCTCTTGGCGATCCTACTCAAAATGCCACAGACAAGGTCGAATCTTTCGGATCAGAGAATGCTGCTTCTTTGGATTCTAGCCTATACCACAGAGACCCTAATCTCCCCAGAAATCGGCTGAACTAGTGTCTCGAGAAGTCCTCAATGAAGTCGTAGATTAGCCGTCTGAGAGATGCATAATCAAGTTGGTGGTTCGCGCTTTCCAGCCACGTATTCACACGAACCCAAGTAGATGATGCCATGGCATCTTGGCTAGTTTCACAAGCCATTTTCAGTTTGTTTTAGAGTAGTTTCATGAATTTCTTAGGCAATAAGTATTTGGATGAGAATTTTATGCACACCTTGATTCATGCAAACTTGGTTATTTATGTGCTTTTCATAAGATTTTATGCAACTTGTGTTTGATGATTTAATGATGCAAAGATCTTGTGAATTATAGCAAATTTTGATGCAAATGTTTGGTTGATGATAGGTGGAAAGGAAGCTAAGAAAAGGGAAGGCAAAGAGGCAACAAGAAGGCCATGAAAGGAGGTAAAGGGAAGCAACGTTGGAGCCAAAGTTGGTGCTCCAACGTTGCTGGAAACGTCGCTCCCCACAGCCTGAAGGGGTATACTTCAAACAAGAATAACTTGAGCTACAAAGCTCCAAATGAGATGATTCTAAAAGAATTGAAAAGTAAGAATCGAGAGTTTTCCAAGCATATATAGCACTACATGTGGACACTAAAATTGAAGTAGAAAACAGCCCCGAAAAGTGCATAAACGAACATGGTACTAACCTGTAGTAAGGCCAGCTGACATCTGCACCTTCGATAGAGTATAACTCGAGCTGTGGAGCTCCAAATGATGCGCTTCTAACGGCATTAGAAAGTAGACATTCAGGGATTTCCAACAATATATAATAGTATGGGGTGGACAGCACGTTTGAGCTTCCGAATCTGGCAATGTTCCCAACGTTGGTGTAAACGTTGGTGTGCCAACATTGCCTCCAACGTTGCACACCGACGCCAGCGACCCTGTCCCCTTCAAAGGAGCATAACTTGAGTTGCAGATGTCCAATTGAGGTGATTCTAGTTGAGTTGGAAATCTGACATTCAGATCTTTCTAACCATATATAATAGTCTATAGTGGGCATCAAATTGGCAACGTTGATAAGAGGACAAAGTGATGTCTCAAGGCTTGATGTGCAACATTCAGATTTGGAATTTGAGAATTTAGCATCCATGCACACGCGTAGGTAACGCACACGCATGGATGTATGAACCTTGGAGGTCCAACATTGCCTCAAATGTTGCCTCCAACGTCCGTGATAAGATTTCAGAAATGGGAGTTGGGAATTTTGCATCGACGCGTACGCGTCAATGACGCGTACGCGTGAATAGCAGAACGTTGGCCTTCCAACGTTGATTCAAACGCCAATGACAGCAAGAAGAACTGAATTTTCAAAGTGGTATTTGATTCAACATTTGCCTTCAAACGTGATCACCAACGTTAAGGCCAATTCAATTCCAAATTACACCTATGCCCAATATGAAAGTGAGTTGCCAATGCCCCTCACTGGAGAATTGCTCCTAACTGCTTCAACCAAGGCCCATATCCAGATACTTGATCCAATTGAAGATGAGAAGAGGGTTATAAATAGAAGAATTGTTGAAGATTGAGGGAGCTCTCTGGGAGGCCCTGAGGGGGCTCTGGGAGTTCAGCACTCTGTTTATTTTTCTTCTGCACTTTTCCCTTTTGTTTATGTACTTTCTTTTTCTTTTACTTTCTAGCTAGGCTTTAATTTTCTTGCACTCTTCTTCTCTGTAAATTGAATTGAGCTATGACAAATTAACCCCATTTCATTGAGTTAGGGAGCTCTATTGTAATTCAATGGATCAATAGTAGTTTTCATCTTCTTCTTCTTTCTTTTCTCTTGATTTTTGTTAGAAAGCTTTCGGTCTTATTTCCATTGGATAGTTGTCTTGAGAGAGAAGCTATCCATAATTAGAATTCTTTGGATCCTTGAGAGAGGGATGAAGAATTTATGCTAGAATTGCTTTCTCACATTGGATTAGATTGGGGGTTGGATGGATATAGTGACATGTAATTCTACTAATACTTTGATCTATGAATTTGTGTGGTATAGTCAGTGACCGAACTTCAACTCTTCCCATGAGCAATTAAATCAAGACATTGGACAATTGTTCATGCTTAGAGAGATTGGTGAGCCAAGACATTGGGATCCAATCATCTAAGATTGCCAAGCAATGTCAATCAATGCATTGATTGAGGAAGAGGTGAAAATGATTTGATCCGGAGAATTCAATATCTCCTGAAATCCAATGAGCTCTCCCATCTCTGATCTACCCATTCTATTTACATTCTGCTCTTTAATTTCATGCTTAATCCCCATTCCCATCTAATTTCTTGCAATTTAAGCTTCTGTCATTTAATTTCCAGCAATTTAATTTCTGTTCATTTACTTTCTTGCAAATTAAGTTTCCCGCCAATTTACTTTCTGCAATCCCAATTAAATTCTGATTTTGCTCAACTAGCATAATTCTCCAATTAACATTGCTCAATCTACCAATCCCTGTGGGATTCGACCTCACCCTACAGTGAGTTTTTACTTGACGACAATCCGGTGCACTTGCCGGTAGGAAATTTGTTGAGATGCAAGTTTTCGTGAATCAGTAGACACGGGTGGTTGTTAGGCACATGGTCCTAGTATGATGAACAGAGCTGATTGTCACTGATCATCCTATTCACCATGTTGAAGAACGAGTATGCATCTTAGAAATAAATCAAACACGGATCGAAGAAGAAATAGTAATACTTTTATTGATTCATAGGAGGTTTAGAAACTCATATTGAAAGAAAATACAATGGTAAAAATGAAAATAATGTGTACGATGGTAAAAAGTGTGTGAATAACATGAATCTAATCCCTTAAATACTAAACAAATGACTAGTAAGGGTAAAATAGGCTTTTTAGTGCTAAAATCAACATCTGGGGCCCACTTGGTGAGTGTTTGGGATGAGCTTTGATGAGATCCACGTGCTATGAGGCCTCTAGGGCGTTGAACGCTAGCTAGAGGGTCCTCTCTGGGTGTTTGGATGCTGATCTCTGCTTCTTGGGTGCTGGATGCCTGGAAGGGGGTAGGAGGCTGGCGTTGGACGCCAGTTTTTGGCCTTTTAATTTGAAGCAAAGTATGGACTATTATAAATTGCTGGAAAGCTCTGGAAGTTAGCTTTCTATAGCCGTTAAGAAAGCTCCATTTGGACTTATTTAGCTCCAGAAAAGATCTTTCGAGTGCAAGGAGGTCAAATCCAGACAGCATCTGCAGTGCTTTCTCTGTCTCTGAATCAGACTTTTGCTCCAGCTCCTCAATTTCAACCAGAAATCGCCTAAAATTTCACAAAAACTCAAAGTAGAATCCAAAAATGTGAATTTAACACTAAAACCTATAAAAACTTAATAAAAACTAAATAAAACATGCTCAAAACTATATGAAAATGATGCCAAAAAGCGTATAAAATATCCGCTCATCAATGCCTATATAGTTTATTATACTCACAATATTCCATCCGAATTATGGTTTTCGTGTGCTTAATAGGATGAGGAGGTGGAAATATTTTAGTGTGGCAGATTTTCCTGTAGATGTCGACAAGAGAAACTCGGAATGGGGTGTAGTTATGATATCTTCAAGACTTCTCCGAGCTGTATTCCTCTCTTTTTTCTTCGCTTCCTTATCTTTGTCCAGAGCTTGGTAGGGAGGATTTTTTTTTTGGAACTGGCTCTCTAAGTCGAGAGTTCTCCTCCATGTTAATGTACTTCTCCACCCATTCTTGTACTTCATACAAAGAGTTCGGGTGTCACTTGGATATAGATTGAGAAAATGACCCTTCTCTAAGGCCGTTAACTAACCCTATTATTACTACTTCTGTGGATAAATTTTGGATCTCCAAATAGGCTTTGTTGAATCGCTCCATGTAAACTCGGAGGATTTCTCCAACTTCTTGCTTGACTACTAGTAAGCTGGAAGCATGTTCGACTTTATCTTTCTGGATCGAAAAGCGGGTGAGAAACTTTCTTGCTAGGTCGTCGAAACAAGTGACTGACCTAGGTAGTATACTATCAAACTACTTCATCGCCACTTTGGTTAATGTCGTTGGGAAAGCTTTGTAGCGAGTTGCATCGGATGCGTTAGCCAGGTACATCCGACTTTTAAAGTTGCTGAGGTGGTGTCTTAGGTCAGTCATTCCGTCACAGAGATCTATGTCGGGGTTTTTAAGTTCCTAGGAACCCTAGCTCGCATGATCTCTTCAATAAACGGATCTTCCCCTCCAAGAGGGCTTTCCTCCCAATCCGCTCGATTACTCAGACTTCAAAGGCCAGTCTCTAGTTTCGAGAGCTTTTCTTCTAGCTTTCTTCGTCATCGTACCACTTTTCACAAATCTCTTTCTGTTTCTCTTTGTCTCTTAATCTCCTGCTCAAGTTGCTCTAATCGGCCATGGTGCCCGTGTATAAGTCCCATGATCTCTGTTGAATGAAGGGCTCTTCATTCTCGAGTGGATGAACTTCCGAATGGATTCGCCGTGGTGAAGGATTTCCTAATGTACCCTCTCTGTAGGGACCATTCGCTCTTTCATGTCGTGGAGGTATCATAAGTGCTCGTTCATCATTGTGAGATTCTGGTTCTGATTCAGATGCCGTGTGGCCATCTTCGAGCTGATTGTCCGCCATGATTGGGTGTAGACTTCCAGGTCCCTGGCAACGGCGCCAATGTTTCGAGGGTTACCTAAAACGGATGAGATAAAGCCTAAACGTGAGGTCCAGACTCCTTTTGGAGTATCGTCCAACGTCTTTTGATATCGAGATGTCGCTGTCCGAGTTCCTCGTGAGGAGGTGGGGTGATACCTGCAAGGGACTTCGATGCTTAAGTTAGCAAAGGTTTAAGCAGGTTTTTAGTAGATTAGGTTGTGAATATACCGGAGGGTGTTAGTGTATTTATAGTATAATAAATAACCACCTTTTAGAGTAGTTTCACCTTTAATAGTGGATAATTGTTCTCTTTTTCTAGGAAAGTTGTTGAGATCTCCCTTTTAAATAAGTGAAAAATATCTTAAGAGTTAATTACTTATTCACATAAGTAGAGTTGAACTGCCGTCATCGCACCCGACGACCTCTATGAGGTCGGGTAGGTATAGTAATTGAATCTCTTGAGTAAACTTCTATTTATTTTGGATTTGGCCATGTCTTTGGGTCAGGATATGAACGGATATTATATATAAAAAGAAAAAAAAGATTGTACAAACAGTCTTAATTTCTTTTATATACTCTAGATATTAGGCATTTTGGATTTTGATTTTGATTTTATTTTTTGAAGTAGCTTCAACAACTTATAAGAAGTAAAGAACTAATTAAGAAATAACAACTAATTAAAATGATTGTTGTATTCATTTCATTGTGGGCATCAAACGAAGTTCTCATTTATCATTTGATATATATGATTCGAGATTTATAGTTGACTTGTCCTCTTTATCATCAAATATGATGTGAAATTCATATCAAATCTAATTGTAAAATAAAGTGAGTCAAGTTAACACCAAAAAATAAATGATAATCTCTCAAAATATAATAATATTGGAAAGAGATGTTGAAACTTGAACTGGAAATTAAGGCACGTCTTCATTTGAGAAAGTTGAGTGCAACAACGTGGCTTTCAAGTTTCAACAACCTTATGTCTCGTGAAAAAGCTGTATACTCTTAGCTGAAAAGTGAAAATTGAAAATTCACACACACACCATGACTAACATAAAGAGTAATACCCCAAATAGGTCCCCCAAAAATTTACCATTCGACAGTTTTATTTCTCACAAAATTTAACTAAGATTTCGATCCTGCAGTTCTCAGATATCCACCAGATACGTCTCCAAAACCGTTTGATCCAATTAACGTGGTGACGTGTCAGGTTAACTGCGACATGTCACTTTCAGGACATTTTGGTCCCCATCCACGCTGCACAAAACGACGTCGTATTGGAACCAGGGGCAAAACGACGTTGTTTTGGGGAGGACAAATCCGTCCCCACTTGGACAGATAATGCAAACGGTGCCGTTTTCATGTGGGGGACCTATTTGCCTTATAATAGTATCTTAGGGACCTATTTGACCTATAATTCGTGATGTTACACTCAAATACTTTCATTGTCCCTGTTTGTTAATATTGAAAACACAGGCTGATGTATTTGAACTGGTAGCATGCAAGAGCCTAATCCTCCCTCTCAATATACTCAAGTTGACAATTCTCCTTCAGATGTGACAAGAAATGTCTCAAGCAATCCAAAGGTATGCCCCCTTGTAAGTGGCTTAATGTAAGCAGTTGAACTCTCTGTGTGAAACATGGTGATAACAATACTGTTTATTCCAAGCTCAGCTTTCTTTTAAACATCAAAAGGAGACAGTAATTAGGGCCAAGAATCCGAGGAGTATTAGTGTTGAGACAATGGCAGCTGCAACCAGTGGCACAATATTTAAGTTGTTCAAATTCATTCCAACACCAGGGTTGAACCAGTCTTTCAAGAAATGATGCTTCTAAGAATTAGTGTGAAAGTTGTTGTCTTAGTTATGTTACCACCTTTTGTTATGTTGGACGAAGAAGACTTTATGTTGTTTAGAATGGTTTCGTTTAGTTTATGTTGAAGAAAATAAACCTTCTTTTGACTTGATTTGGTTTGTGTTGCTATTGAAGTCAAATATTTGTGTGGTTAACATGTTTGGGTTCTCAGGTTTATGTTACCATTTTGATAAATAAACAGACCAATGTCAATGTGTTTTTAAGATTTGCGTTGAAGTAAATATAGCTTCTTTTAACATCACAAATTATAGGTCAAATAGGTCCTCTAAGATACTATTATAAGGCAAATAGGTCCCCCACATGAAAATGGCACCGTTTGCATTCTCTGTTCAGGTGGGGACAAATTTGTCCTCCCCGAAACGACGTCATTTTGTCCCTGGTTCCAATACGACGTCGTTTTGTCCAGCGTGGATAGGGACCAAAATGTCCTAAAGGTAACATGTTACAATTAACCTGGCACGTCACCACGTTAACCGGATCAAACAGTTTTGGGGACGTATCTGGTGGATATCTGAGAACCTCAGGGTCGAAATATTAGTTAAATTTTGTGGGAGACAAAACTGTCGGATGATAAATTTCTTAGGACCTATTTGGGTATTACTCCATTTTTTTTCCCTTAATTTCATGCCATCAATGATGGTTAGATCAAATTTACATCATATCCAAATTATTAGAGATTTCATGATTTGAACTACCTAACATTAACCAACTAATTTATTTCAATGATAACCAATCAATTTTGATGTTTGTGAAAGTTGAGGGTGGAATTTTAAAGTTAAAATATCCAAATATTCAATGGTTGAGATTGAGATAAATATATGATTTCAGGTGTAGGATATAAATGACAAATATGATTTTTGGTATGGTCATGGCATGTGTCAACCATAGCATCTACTAGTCTTGTCACTTCAATTCTTGATTTTCTACTTGTGGTGTTATTTCATATAGCAATATTACTTCATATTAGGACCTTAATGATTTGACTTTGCTTATGAAAATTAAGGCATAAACTTAGTAAGTAGTTCGACAGTACAATTGACTAAGGAAGGTTGAAACATTGTTAAACAGCAATTATTTTTATGACTATCAATCAATCGGACAACAAAACCATGGGCTAAATAAAGCAATTTAATTAATGCATATATACATTAGAACCAATCCAATGAATCCATGCTACTTTGATAAATGGTGGTGCGTACTTACCATGATGTGTGAATATTATATCAATTCAGATTTCAGACTGAATGGAATGTTGACTTAGTTCAAATGAGATTCATATTTTATTTAAGGGTTTACTTAACATGTGTCCTAACAACACATATTAAAGTTATTAATTAAAAAAGTTAATATAAAAAAATATGTAAAATTTAGTTTTCAATGGAAATGTTGTATATTTATTAAAAATAAAACATTTAAAAAAAATTTTTAATAGTAATCTTAAGAGAGTTTTACTCTATTTTACCAAGCATACGCTTATGGCAAGGTGTTAATCCTCTATCTCAAAATAATATGTGGTGTTAGTTTCATCAGAAAAGTGTGCTATATTGTGACAGCATATCTTCAGCGAATGCATATATGTAGTAGTTATATGGTAAGCATCAAAGGGTCTTATTCACTACGTTTTTAGAAGTATCTGAATCATGTCCTTGTATACTAAAGAGGAGTGTCTTGTGACATATAGAACTGAATATTTTGTATTTGCATAAATTCGTTCAGTAGTTAGTATATATTAAAAAAATTTTAAATATTTTAAGAATATTGGTATTTCAATAATTTTAATCATTTATCTCGACCATATATATATATTACAATTGAGGTCAAGTTAAAACTACTAGAAATATAGTATTCTTGAAATACCTAAAATGCTTTGGTATATATATTATGCTCAATAGTAAGTATTCACACATTCCAAACCAAATTCTTAAGGTTAAAAATAATGAGTTACTCAATTGAAGTAGCTTTCAATACCTTATTTTCCACATAGTTAATGTACTACTAATATCAGATGTTATGCTGCAACTTGACGTTGTATTTATTGTGTGAAGATATTATCCACTTCAAGAAAATTAGAGCGTGGATGTGAATAGTATATTGATTTGAAAGAATACTAATACATATAACTTGTGTTTGTATTCTTTATAATCATTTTTCTTTCGTACAGTAGACAGAAGCAAACTTTTACACGACTAAACATGGTATAAAATCTATGTAAAACAAAATTCACAGTCAATTCAACAACAAACAATAATAGCAAAACTTTATTCCACTAAGTGAATTCTGCTGTATTATGAATCAAACAACGTCATTAAATTCTATCGCATATCTTATCGATTGTTTATACATAAATTTTTTTTACCATTTTATATATAGTCTTCTCAAATCTTCTTTTATTTTTTTTATCTTTTATTTTATTTATTCTCCTAATTGAATATTCTGTAGTTATTTTATCCACATGTCCAAATTACTTGAGACAAAATTCTACTATTTTTTTGACAATAAACATTATTTCAATTTATAGTCAATTCGATGTTAAAAATTGTTTTATCTGCGAAACAAAATGAATTCACTTAAAATCTCTATATTATTAGAATTACTCTGCCAAAAGGGAAAGTTTGCATGTGTGGTTCATATTATCACATAGCAAACGTGGAGAATTGGCCACGTCTCTACATTTTCTGTTTGTCTTTCTTATTTTAACAAAGACAAAAAGCCATAGTGCCATTGGAGAGAGGGGGGCATGTGCTTTGTATTTTGTAAAGTTTGAGGGCAGCATGATATCAGATTTGGAATTATATTTCCAAAAAGAGTATATAATAATGTTCAATTCATTGGATTATGAGAATATTATATATATAATTGCATACATACATACATTAATTATCATAGCTTAAAAGTCAAAACTTCAAGTTCCAGTCTCCTATTCAGTGATGTCTGATATAAACTATTACTAAATACTAAACTCACTATAAGTTTCATTCAAGATGGTAAATATAAATTGGGGAAAAAAAGTTACTTAACTCATACTTCTAAATAAATGAACTTGCAGTGTCATTATCATGAGTCTATTTCAATAGTATGGTTGAGATTCCATTTGATTTATTGTTGTATTGAAACAAAATATTCTAGTGGCCCTACTGCATACTAATGAACACTCTCTATGATTGCAAATAACACACAATCTATGAGGTCAAGAAGATTAGAAGAAGAAAAATAAAATAGCTTCATACAACTTGTGTAGTGTAACTCTGAAGTGAGTTATTCTACAGAAAAATTTGCATAACATTGAAAGAAAATGACATCAATGAACATGACAAATAACACATCCCTTCAATTACAACAGTTGTGGTCCTCTTCCAAAATTGATTGTTTGATACCATTTCTTACTCTCTTATCCTACACACACTGTGACTCTCTTATCCTGCGCACCCCCTCCCTCCCCTTTCTGCTACTTTGTCCAATAGAGACAAAAAACTTCAAAAAAAAAACAAAAAAAAAACAAAAGATTAAAATTCCTTATACATAGACACCCTTCTAAAAATTTCTCCATTTTCATTCTCTAAAGTTGAACCATAATAATAGAAATAATAATATCAATATTTTGCAACCATGTCATCATCAAGTGGAACCATTTGGAGCTATGAAGAAGAGAAAGCATTTGAGAATGCCATAGCCATGCATTGGATTGAAGAAGACTCAAAAGAGCATTGGGAGAAGATTGCTGAAGAAGTTCCAACCAAAACCATAGAAGAATTGAAGCAACATTACCAGTTACTAGTGGAAGATGTAACTGCAATAGAAGCTGGTCAAATACCATTCCCAAACTATACATCAGAAGAAACTACATCTTCAAGTAAAGATCTCCATGGATCTTCCAAGTCTTCAAATTCTGATAAGAGATCAAATTGTAACTATGGAAGTGGATTCTCTGGCTTAGGACATGATTCCTCAACCTCACATAATGGTAAAGGATCCTTGTCAAGATCATCAGAACAAGAAAGGAGAAAAGGAATTCCATGGACAGAAGAAGAACACAGGTAACTGACTTTCTTTCCAATTTGGAATTTTGGATTCCTTAAACATACTCTATGAGCTATTTGTACTAAATTTCACAAAGTTTGTGATGTTTCCAAACATGGGTAACTAACAAAATTTGTTTTTTTAAGGCTATTCTTACTTGGTCTAGACAAGTTTGGAAAAGGAGATTGGAGAAGCATTTCAAGGAACTTTGTGATTTCAAGGACTCCAACACAAGTAGCAAGTCATGCACAAAAGTACTTCATAAGATTGAACTCAATGAATAGAGATAGAAGAAGGTCTAGTATCCATGACATTACAAGTGTCAACAATGGAGATGTGGCCAATAATCAAGCACCAATTACAGGACAGCATGGAGGCACAACAATCTCATCAAGCACAATAGCTATGGGACAATCAATGAAGCATAGAGCACAACCACACCATCATCATCATCATATACCTGCTGGTTTAGGCATGTATGGTGCACCAGTTGGGCACCCTGTGGCTGCTCCTCATGGCCATATGGCATCTGCAGTTGGAACTCCGGTCATGCTTCCTCCCGGACCGCATCCGCATCCTCATCATCCACCTTATGTTGTTCCTCTTGCTTATCCAATGGCACCTCCAACAATGCACCAATAACAAACTCTTTTTAGTTTTGGTTTCTGTAGTTACTTTCTTTAGTATGGACTCAGAGCAAACTTGTGTTAAACTTGAAACACAAGGGAAGATAGTAGGGTCTGTGATGTTAAATTCTATTCCACTCTAAAGTAGTTAAGTGTAGTCTATGCATAGAGTTTGTTGAATCCAATGGTTATGGTTATTAGTTCTGTTTTTTAGTTTGCTTTCACCCTATCCCTGTTAGGTGATGGGTGTGATGCTAAGAATTTTATCTTGGTGTATATGAAGATATGTATATGTAAACTTAAATACTGAGAAGTTGAAGCAAATAAATTTATTTCTGATCTTATCAATATCTCCCTAACTTCAAGACCTCACCTCAGTTTTTTGTGGCCTTAGAGCATAGTCAATATATTCTGATACGGGAATAGGTACGCAGTACGCCACATTTAAAATATTTTACATAAAAAATATACTTATAAGTTATAACGTTTGAGTATATAGAAGATGTCAATTGATACGCGGTACGTTACTTAATTGGTGAATTCATGTAACTATGTTTTAGAGTGCTATTAGAAGACACAACAAGGCATAACTGCATCATTTAATCCATATAACTGACTTTATACAGAAAAATAAAAGATTTCGTTATTGTTGAGTGCTATTGGAGGAGAAAGTAGTGGGAAAGTCATAGAAAGGAAAGAATTGGTGGCTCAAACTATTGAAAACTATGTGATGTCTTTCTTTGCTATTATTACATCAGTCTTCATTCTCTCACTCATTGCACAGGTAGACAGGTATTACTGGAAGCTTCAAATTATTTCAGACAAGATCCACATATTCGGTTCAATAAAATTTAAGTTCATCTATCTAATGGATATCAAACAAGGGATATTTTTCGCTCAACATCCTTAGATTTCATTATAAAATCAAATGCCGCAGCTGATATTTATGAGTTACCCTGACCAAATGGCAGCTAGAGATCATTCAGACTGAGGTAAATTACATCAATCTCCCCTTTAACCAGTGATATTAGGCATTTATTTATAAGCACAAGATATTAACAAGGACACGAAAATACAAAATTCTATTTGATAGAGGAGATGTAGATACAAAAAAATGTGTCAGGAAAAAAATACAAAGGCAGTAGTAAGATATACAAAACACTAATTTTAATCTCTATTCTTTATGTTATAATATCTTGTTTTATTTTCAAAATCAAATGTAGTCTTACATACAATGTTCTCTTTTAAAAAATAGAAAAGCATCTTACAAAGGTCACTGTGATTTTATAAATATCATGTGTATGATTACCCTCCAATGATTTTGGTATAATTTGTCCTCTAAAGAGGGTTAGTTTGGGTTGGATTTGTGGATCTTTCACTATGATGTATTATGCTTAGTTTCATTAATTGTGCTGTGTTAATTTGGTGAATAAAACCTTTTGCTGCACATGAGCTTTAAATATAGCGTCTTTCAATTTGGTATTTATAGGATGGATAATCAACAAGGCACCCCACATCTCTAAGGCTGTGTTTGAAAGGAATATTGAGATTGAGAGATTGAGACTAGGAGATAGAGACTGTAACTGAATTAAGTATCGGTATTGTTATTAGTGTAAAATGTGTTGAACTGAATTATGTCTCAGTAATATGTTTAATTTAAAATAAATATGGAGATTGAGGGGTAGATTTACCACCAAACACAATACTAAATCTCAATCCCCCAATCTCAGTCTTCCTAATTAAACGCTAAGTTAATTTTTGTTTTTAGTGACCACAACTAAGACCAGAAGACTGAGACTTAATATTGTATTTGGTATTTAGAGACTAAAATTAAATTTTCAATTTCGTAACACAAAATTCAATCTCTTTGGTAGGAGACTGAAATTTCTAAAGACAAAGACTAAAATCTTAACATCATTTTTTTCAAAAATACCCTCAATTTTTCAAATTCCAAACTTACCGCTTAGTCCTTCTGCAGTTCTGCCACTGCTAACACTTTAGAACCACAGCCATCATGGCACCACCTCGCCCCTCCAAATCCATGGTGATCAGCACCATATTCGACAATTGCAGCAGCCACATCTGGTTTTGCATACATGACCACCTCTCTACAAAATCCTCCTCAAATTCCCCATCTCCACCAACCTCATTCACGAAATGTGTAAAGGCCTTCTCCACATCACACTCGAATGCAATCTCCACCGACCAGACCTCACCACGTGTCCCCTCTGCTCCGTTCCAGTCTGAGCAGTTTTGCCTGGCCAGTGCCGCCACCACTCAGATTATTAAAGTTGATGCTGCTACTACCATCGTTGGTGAGATTGGACAGACAGTGAGAGTGAGAGAGGGAAAACAGAAATTGAGATAGAGAGATTTAAAGAGACAGTGAGAGGGAGGTGACTAAGGCAAATACGGTAGTGACGGTGGCTAGGAGTGGTGGCAATACCATGGGTTGCAGTGTTGATGGAGGGTGAAGGGTTGGGGGGTGTTGTTATGATGATGAGTAAAATATATTTCAATATTAAGGGTGTTTAAGTAATTTTATTTGTACAGAATGCAGAAACATATTTTAATTTTTACACTTTACACCAAACACAATACAAATATTTAATTTAGTATATGTCTCTCAATCTCAATCTTCCTATGTTTGGTAAATACTAAAAACTCATGCAAGGGCATTAGAAATAATAGTAGTCCCTTTCTGTAATTTGTTGACTTAACTGTTAACTCATAAACTTCTTTCCCATCCTTCCACCAACATGAAAGGCCATAAACTTTTCATTTGCAATGTTATGATCATGGTAAAAGCAGAACTCATTGTCCTAACAAAGAAGGAATATACAAGATTCTAACAATTACAAGGTACACTTGTATATCAAATCTTCAGATCCACAAGGCCAACAAAATCATTTTGATTTTACACTACGGTGGCCATTCAAGAAATGGAACAAGAAACTTTTTCTACCCCACTGCCACCACATAGGAGCCAGGACTCTGCGCTGCTTCTTGACACGTTTTCCTGCAAAAATTAACAATAAATTAGTAGTATGAAGGCATTTCATAAGTGAAGCTTCACTAAATGAAACACGGCTGTGTAAAGTCAAAAAATACAAATCACAAGCAGTTCCTCACTCTTTAGTCTGCGATACTCAATTCTCCATTGTGACTGCACATCAGTAAAGATGGGTCCCAAGGATGGCCAATAATTCTTCTGAATTTTGAGGACATTCATGACAGTTTGCAGGCCGGCTGCAGAAGGAAGGCTGTTTTCCGGTTCACATTCAGGACTATCACCCAGCAATACCTACTCCCACATAAGCCAAGCCAGGAACAAAAATTTCAAGGAGAAATAAGCTGCCATGTATTGTTCTCACCATTATACAACAGATTCATATATACATGACAAAGAATTAATGAACCCCTCAAGAATGCATATCACTGTAAACAATAAAACAGTAAAAGAATTCACCTTGATTACTGCAGTGGCAGATGAAGATATGGAACGAAGATTGTAGCTGCGATCGGTGGTCGATATTAACTATGAGTGAAATACAGCCAAATAACGAACAGTTATGAAAGGCTTTTAAGCTACATACCCGCCTTCGAGAATAACAAGCATTTTTCCACCAGAAAGGGTGTTCAACATATGTGTCATCTGTGCATAGCCTGACGGAGTAACCTGCATCATAGAATTAAATTTACTATACTTGAATTTGGTTATGTCAATTCAAGTATTTTGAATGGAATTAATTAATAGAAACTAAAGCACAAGATTGTTAAGAGGAAAATGAGTATTAGGTTGATTATATATGATAATGAGTAATTTTGTTGCATGGTACCACTGAGAACAATAGCCAAATTATGTGTTTCACAAAACAAAAGATAAACACTTGAATAACAAAATCCTTACATCGCAACATCCTAGGGGATCACCTCTTGCAGCATCAAAACCTGCGGATATTATGGTGAAATCTGGAGCAAACTCAGAAGCTGGGGAAAAAAAGAACCGTTATTATTTTAAGCAGCGAATGATTTATATTTAAAAGATAGGAGGAGCAGGCAATCTAAGAAACACAAAAT
Source organism: Arachis ipaensis (assembly GCF_000816755.2). Taxonomy (NCBI): domain Eukaryota; kingdom Viridiplantae; phylum Streptophyta; class Magnoliopsida; order Fabales; family Fabaceae; genus Arachis; species Arachis ipaensis. The sequence goes on along the minus strand of NC_029787.2, from coordinate 43,515,812 downwards.
GTGTTTATTTAAAGTAGATTTATATTCATCACTTCACTTTCTAAAAGGCACAGCTAAGAAATTATTGCCCATGCTACCTACAAGAAATCAAATATACCTCCCATATGCCACAAGATGTACTAACCTATAGGAAGGACAACATTCAGAAATGCAAAAATATAATCATTATCACCAACTCCTCCTCGACTCCATGGAATATTTACACAAAATCCTTCAGCACCCCTACTACCAACCTGAAATAAAGAAAACAGACTAAAGATCACTTCTCAGATTTCAAACAAATAGCCAGCTTTCCTGCTATAATTCGTTAAATAATAAATATAGAGGCCAATTGTCTATCAAAATTAAGCAAGAAAAACTAACCAATAAAACTTTTAAAGATGCATAACATTTCAAAAAAAAAGAAGGCTGCAAGGGGAGTTCAGAACAGAAAATAAAAAATGATGAAGTCCCAACAGAAAATTCATCTTGCCAAGGGCACATAGCAATAGCAACTGTACCGTTATCAGATCATAAGTCCATGAGTAAGAATCTTGTTAGATATAAAGGTAGTGGTGTGTATTAACCTAATGACTGCTTTTTTGCTCAAGTTCACAAGTCATCTCTATGACCAAGTTGTTCACCTACTCTTTTAAATTTAGCAAAAGCTAAGGTGATGTTATAACCTTTGTCCTTGCTTCATGCCCAATGGGGTCTTGCTTGTTACAAGATAAGGAATGTTATATATAAAACCATTCATGTGCTTTCATTTATAAACTTATCCTTTTGGGACAGTTAGTTCATGGAACATCACTCATGTAGAACACATTCCAAAGGCTTCTGTGATCACGACACAAATGACTAATGCAATGTAATACTTTTCTTCAGTAAACCTGGCTGAAACTTCAAAAAAAGAATTCTACAGTCAAGTACCTCATCAGCAGCTCCAGTACCAGGATAAAACAAACCTCTCTCGTGTCTATGCAATGATATATACAAGACCTACATGACAAAAAAGAAAAAAACTCATTAGCACCACTAAAAGCACAAACGAGTTGCTAAAAAGTTAGGAATTAAAATAAAATACCAAAATGATGAAGTCCAAATATTTCAATTGGAAAAAAAAAACAAAGGAGCACAATTATCATGTTGCTAAAAGTTCACAGCAATAACAAGTACAGAAAAACACAAATAAGAAAAATAACTATATACAGCTCACCGATTTGTTTCTATTAAAAATTTCCTGTGTACCATTTCCATGATGAACGTCCTGCAACAAACACGAAAGAGAATCAACAAATACTTTGACAACAATGAATGGCCAATAATGCCTTCAAAAAGTCAAAAAAAAAATTGTTTAGACCAAGACACAGAATCGTCATTACCCAGTCTAAAATTAGCACCTTCCTAGCCCCTGCTGCCTGAGCTGCCAATGCTGCTACAGCAGCATTATTGTGAAGGCAGAACCCCATTGCATGTGCTACACCAGCATGATGACCAGGAGGCCTAACCTGATTTAATTGAAAACAGTTAAATCAACATTAAAACTTAAATTGTCTGACATGAAATGGCAGCTATTGGCAGCAACTCAATGATTCATACCAAAGCAAATCCATTTTTGGCATGGCCAGAAACAATTGCTGATGCCAGATCAGCACACAACCCAGCAGCCAACCTAGCAGCAAGGGCGGAATGCTCATTGGCATATGTGTCTTGAGTGAAATAGCTGCAATCACACGAGATGTTAATCAAAATGAAAATACTTGTATAAAGAAAAATCAAGAGTATTACTGCATACTGAAGCCGAGACATTTAATAAGATTCACTAAATTTTCTGTCCAGTTAGTGGATTAGGATCTAGGAGGTGGAAGGATGATAACTTGAAAAGAGAATTTCATTAATTAGCAAGTCAAAAGGCAATTTTGGCTAATTTACAGAGGGGTAACCAGAAGGGAAAGATAATTAGAGAGACAAAAATATTGTCATACCTAGAAAATGCCTGGCTTGTAACTTCCACAGAATTAATTTGCTCCAAAGAATGAACCTTCAGTTATAATATGTAAAAGGGTTAAACTTGGATCATGTTTCAAAGTACTCAATTGATTCCCAATTAGGGGGAACACAAGAGACATTAATGGAAAACTGGAGTTTCAAAAGATTATTCTTGAACAGGCAGCTTCTCTATTATAAACCAAATTCCCCCCCATAATTTACCACTAAAAGTAAGTCCAAACATTGACTTATTGACTGCATTTGTTTTGGTGGTCCTATTCTGTCTCGTTCATCACTAAATATATCAATGCATAGAAATGTACCTATGACAACATTCCTATTCATCCAAGAAATGTGGAAGTCAATTACCATAACAAGTTCTTCTCGAGTTATTTCTCTAGCAGGAATTGCAAAGCATCTTCCTGGAAATATACCTGCATGACTCAAATTATTCCTCATTGATTACTTGACCGATAATACTATCAAACATAAAATAAAAGTTGAAAGTAAATAAGGCAATAATGCTATGCAATAAACTTTGTTTCTTAGAGAAAATGGATGACAAACAATTTTACAGCAGATAATTACCAGCTCTAGCAAGACTAGCAGCAATGGCTCGAAGACGATCTGGCCTTTCAGGATGAAGACTCGGTTTCTTTTCAACCTATGCAGCAAACGAGACAACCACCAGGAAGTACACTATCTCATCAAGAAAAATATGAAGGCATAGAGCCAACAAAAATTATTATTTGGTATAAATAAGGTGCAACAAATGGCTTTCAGAATTCATGCAAACGTTATTGTTGCAAAATGTAGAGACCATGGCTCAAGCAATCTATCTTTTTTCCGAGATCCAAAAATGGAAAGGAAGGAAAGGACAAAAAACAGAATAACAACAAACATTAGACACCACAGGCTATGAGAGGTACCGCACTTTTTATGATGAAAATGGCCACACTATATACTAACCCACTATAACTTGAGGCAGATCATACTAGTCATTCAAATTCCATAAACTAAATCATAACTATTTAATTTAGAACTTCTCAATACACAAGTGGTTCTTACAAGTTACGTGCTGACTAATTTATCACAACAAATACACTCTTTTGCCAAACTTAATATGACATAAAAACAAGTGCAAAGTTTTGAGGGTCAGACAGTACGCCCTTGGTTAGGAGGATCTATTCTCCTCTTCTCATTGTGAGTTTGTGACACCATTTCCTCTTTTTATGAAAGGAAAATGATATAGTTAACCCCAACTGTACATTGCTAATGTAGGTTGAGGTAAGGACTAGACCCAAATGCACTCACAACAGGCTGATTCCATGGCTCAAATGAATAACCTTTAAGACAAATGGTGACCACTGACCACTTCAATCATTGTATTATTCCTATAAGCTATAATAGTCTTTCCCTTCACTTTGAATCTAATAGATTACTTTGTAAAAATACTATTCCTATATGCTATAAGTTATTCGTCAGTGTAAGAATGATTTTGACACTATGATGAAGACACCGAGGGGGTTAAGACACTTTGAAAACTATGGTGGATGGTCAAGTATTGCTCCAAGAAGCCACTACCTAAACTATTGTGTCAATAGATTTACTGCATCTTCTTTGATGTCTCTCTCAATTACTCAGTCGCTCTTTGTCAAGTACCCATAGCTAGCACCTCAATTTTGCACAAATTAAGCATGAACTAAGGAGCAACCCATTTTTAGGCCCCATTTGAGGCCAATGGAATGCCAAATTTCTGTGAGTCCCATATGACAATTTTCAGAAGAAATGACTTATGTTCTGTGGATGTCTTTAAGATGAATAACGTAGAGAATAAAATAGATTGACAAGGTAGGGTACAATACATTTGTTGGTAAAACAATTGCCAATGATGCAGATTCTCTTCCTAAAAAATAAAGATCCATATTTTGGCAATCCTTTCTTTCCTTCAAATTTCAGAAACTTGTTAGATAGTTAAAAGTGAAATTTTTTATAAGATTGCATCCAAAAGATCATCCACCATTATGAGAAGTTTTTCTATCCAAAATGTATTGTGAAAGTTCCCTTCTACCATTTTTAGTGTTTCCAAAATCCAAACCCTTTAACTTCCTTATACGAATAGTTCTTCTCCGAGATTTCTTCTCCACCTAGGCAAACGAAAGTTTAAGGATTCGGAATCACCATAGAAAGTAAAATGAGAATTTCACAATACTGTTGATTGAAAACTTCCCACAAATAAACTAGTCTATAATTCAACATTTTCATATAGCACAAAACACGAACCATGAAGCAAGCAATTTCATTTTATTGCAAATAAAATGAATTGTGTATGGCTATATATTTAACCCAAACTGATGAGGACTAATGTACTAGTAGGCTAGAAACGAAGCATGGCATCAACTTCGAAGTGCAACAAAAGGGCAGAAATGAAAACCAGAAACATACTTCTGCATGTAATAACATTCTCTCATCAAAGCCTATTGCTGTAGAACTAATTGTTTCTGAATCCTGTGAGCCACAATCTACAACGAAAGGATAAAACAAAAATGAACTTGGGGTATAATATCATATCATAACAGAACAAGAAACTACATATCATATTTTTTTAAAAGAGACATTTAAACAAGCCATCAACATTTCCACATTTGCAGCACCATAATTATGTCTTTTCTTGAATTAAAGTTTTTAGTAATGCTAAAAAAGGTTAGAAGATTTTCAATATATCAGCATCTATAGTTATGTCTTCAGTTTCTATTTATTCAAGGCATCTTAACCAGACTTAACTATAGCTAATGACTAGGATTGCTATTAGCTAGCATTTCAGCCTATACAAAGAATTTTTTACAGCTGTACACTTTTTCAGAATCTTTTAAATAACCTGTTTTCTTCTATATTCACTATTTGTTAACCATAAAACCAAACCACCACTGGTTGCATATCATATCTCCTTGTAAACCATTATCCCTGCTTAAATTTCTAGAGTGCTACTGGTTTAACCCTAGGCATTCCATCATACCTCACTCCACCCCAATCTCAGTGCAAAAAAAGTGTAGATTTGCAACCACCGGAAGATTATAAATTTTAATGATATTAAAATAAAGTTCACAAACTAGTCATAAAACATCCTTGGGAAAGGCAAAATAACTAGCGATTAACACAACCAATTACAAGCTGGAGAATGACAATTTAACTTCATTCCTCCCATAAACATGCCCAAGAAAAGTGTATGGAAAGAAGTTTTGACTTGGGTGTAAGTTTATGGTTAACAACTTATCAGCCAGACACACACCTGTTAGCCCTTTTATTTTTGGCTGGACCCCAGTCAGATCATCATCATCTGCTAAGGAAGAAGCGAAAAACCCAAAATTTACGATTTTAGAATCCTTATGCTCCCCACATATCTGCACAATTCAACATAGAAGGCAGATATAATTATTCACAAAATAATAATAAGTAACGGGAATGAATAGATTAAAACTTAAACAGTTTTACCACAGAATACTGCACAGGTTATGATCAATAACAAACAAGCATTGGACAAGGTAGTTTCTACTCTATGAAAACACCCACAATAACAAACATACATCACAAAGAACGACGCCGTCAAGGTTAGCCATTGTACAATTTTTACAGAACCACTTGATAACTTCGACCCTGCTGCTAAGTGGCAGTTGAAAGGGCTCCCAATCACTGTCATCGTCGTCCTCATCATCGAACGCACATTCGTTTAGATACATATCCTGAAATGTTAGATCCTTCTGGTGGCTCTTCGCAGGCTAAACAACACAACCAAACCACATATAGAAACAAGCCATGTCTTAGAAGTGGCATTATACAGTGAATCAAGAATAGTATAAATGCAAACTACGGAGTCAAGCTTGAGACTTACGGCTACGGGTGGGCGTGACTGTTCTCCAGGGTCTACCGTTACTGCATTGCTTCCATCAGAGAGCAAGTCTTGGCTTCTACCTACAAACCGTTCAATGGGAGCTTGTTCAGCTTGCTTGTGAACACTGTTCTCAGCTTCCCCATTGGTGAAACGGCTCCCTCCGATTGCTCCAGTACCCATTTAATTCATTCAATAAACCCTAGTGGTGTAGTTTAGTAGTACATTTCAGCACGGTAAGCTAAAGTCACCAATTGCATGTCAACAATAACCATTTTTAAAAATGAAAAAAAGAAAGTCCTGACTCAGTAGACAAAATTTCCTTAAAAGAAAAAGAAAATATATATATATTTGTTTTTTCAACTTGTCAGGCAGAAAAACAGGATATTACGAAAGAAAGAAAGAAAAAGAAAAGAAAAGAAAAGGATGGAGTAGGAAGAAGTGGGTTTACCTGAGAAGGGAGCGGGAATTGAGAGAGAGAGAGAGAGAGAGAAGGCAGCAAGTGTGTGTTGAAGTTTAGATCGTTGAGAAAGAGAAAAAGAAAAGAAGGGAAATGGAAGGGAGAAGGAGGAGCACACAGATAAGAGCGAGTGAGAGCAGTTACCGGTTTGAAGAAAGAGAAGAGGGAGGGGGCAGTGCGGAAAACTTCAAGATTCACCGCAGGGAGTCGCGTGGCGTGGACCTTAGGGCACAAGTGGCCCACCCTATAAACTACTTTACTGTTAAACTCGACACCCCTTCCCTAACTGTTATTAGTTTTGAAGAAATACTGAACTAGCCAAGAGAGGGGGCCGGGGGAGGAAGAAAAGAAAGAGAAATATAGAATTCGAATTTCGTAAAATATATATTAAAAATAAATTAAATTACTCTTGCTGTACTCTTTCTGCTAGGGTTTAGGTATGAGTGACGGAGTGAGTGGGGGGTTCACGAAGAGGGTGACACAGTGAGGTAACCGGTAATGCCGGCGGTAAAACTAAGGGGGAGAGCGTCAGGGGGTTTGTATCTGGTGAGAAGGAGGAGGGTACTAGGGTTTCTAAGGAAAAACATAGCTTTCAAAAGGTTTCTTTCCGCGACATGGTGACTGGACGGAAGTCTCCGTCTCCTATGCTTTGGAATGAGGCTTTAGATGGAGAGAGACTAGCCAAGGTGATCAAAGGGAACCACGGGGATTCGCATCCTCCTCGGGTCATCTTCTCAGAAGAAGGGCTGGCGGCGTTATCTGTACCATATAAGGAAGCGATCGTCGTCAAAGTCTTGGGCAAGCATATGAGTTACACGGCGATGGTGCATAAGTTGAGTATGATGTGGAGATTGAAGGGTGGGTTTCAAGTTCTGGATGTAGGAAATGGTTATTTTCTGGTGAAGTTTGATGCTTTCGAAGATCGGGAGAGGGTATTACTTGGTGGTCCTTGGATGATATCTGGGTTCTATCTTACTGTAAAGCCATGGTCACCTGAGTTCTATTCAGAGGAGGAGGGTTTTGGATCCACCATGATATGGGTACGCTTTTACGGCTTAGGGATTCGTTACTACCATGAGAAGGCTATATTGAGGATTGCCGCTGCGGTGGGAAAGCCCGTGAAAGTCGATGTAGCAACTAAGATGGCAGCAAGAGGGAAGTATGCGAGGGCTTGTGTGGAGATTGATTTAGGCGTTCCCATTACTCGTAGTGTTGAGGTGGATGGGAGGGTTTTGGATGTTGAATATGAAAGCCTTGAGTTGGTCTGCAATACGTGTGGTTGTTATGGGCATGTTGGTGTGGACTGTAAATTGATTAGTTCAATTTCGGCGAATATTGATGAAACAAGGGTGAATGAAGACAAGGAACAAGATCATGAGAAGATAGATCAGGTACCATTTTCTTCTAATATTGAGAAGCCTTTTGTTTTTGGTAGTGCTACAATTGGGATAGAGAAGAATAAGGATAAGGAAGTGCATGTAATGGAAGGGGCACATGCAGGGGATACAACGTGGACCAAGGTGGAAAGAAAGACAAAGGGCAAGAAGGTCTTTTTGGGTAGGCATGACCAGGATAAGTCCAAAAAATTTTATGTGGATAAATCTTCTAATTATGTTGCTAAAGGAGAACCTGCTATGAAAGGCATCAATGGGGTTGAATCATCTTTACACATAAGTAAGGGCAATCAAGTGCTAAAACAAGCGAGGAACTTTAAATTAGCTTCGTCAGGTTTTACCTCTGCTCAAGGTGTGACGAGTGGCAAGCAAGGACCTGGTTCAGAACGGGCAGGGGCTTATTCGCAAGGCGCGGGGACTTCTAAAACGCCATTCAGAAGCAATTTAAAGAGATTAAGGCCTAATTCTCTTCAGAATTCTCCGGTTGAGAATGGGCACAGTGTGGTTACAATGGAGACCCCACTCACTACCCTCAAATAATCTGAGGTGTGGGTCTCACTCCAAGTAATATTAATATGGATTGTGCAAACATTATAGCTTGGAATGTGAGAGGAGCTAGTAATAAGCTGGCTCGGGTGCATCTGAAACAATTGGTAAAGAATTTTCATCCGTACGTTTTTATCATTTTAGAGACTCATTGTGCTTTCCAAAAGGTGGCTGTCTTTTGGAACAGATTAGGTTATACTCCTATTCATATTGAAGAAGCTCATGGGCATAGTGGAGGTATTTGGGTGCTCTCTGCATGGCTCGGAGTATCTTGCAATGTCGTGGCAGCGAGTTTGCAAGTGGTGTGTGTTGAGTTTTCGAATGGCGGTTTCTCTTGGGTCTGTGCAGCAATTTATGCAAGTCCCGTTCCTAGCATAAGGGAAGAAGCTTGGAGGGTTTTGACAGATTTTTCCAGAAATTATTCAGGTCCTTTATTAGCTATTGGGGATTTTAATGAGATCCTTCTTTCATCTGAGGTTAAAGGTGGGAACTTTGTCTCTCGAAGGGCAGAGCGGTTTGGAGCTCTCCTAGATGAGTGTGGTTTGATTGATTTGGGAGCTCATGGATCCTTGTACACTTGGTTCAGACACATGCAGGGTAATCGGTTCATCTCGAAGAGGCTGGATAGGGCTGTGGCTACTGATGCTTGGTGTTTTCGTTTTCCGGAAAGCTATGTGGAGAATTTGGTGAGGATGCATTCTGACCACTGTCCTATTATGGTGCGATGTCAAGGTAATGATAGAAGAGTCGGGGTAAAACCTTTTCGTTTTCAAGTAGCTTGGTCTTATCACCCAAGTTTTTCGTCAGTGGTCAGGGGTGCTTGGGACAAGGGTAGACCCAATCCTATTCGTTGCCTTTCTCAGGTTAGAGATGATGCTTTGGCCTTTAACCGAGATGTCTTTGGGAATATTTTTAAAAGAAAGAGGGAATTGGAGAGGCGTGTGACCAGTATCCAACAGAGAATGGAGAGAGTTGATGCTTTATCCCTTATACAGGAAGAAAGGGAGTTACAGGCTGAATATAGTAATCTGCTTATGCAAGAGGAGTTGTTTTGGTATCAAAAATCCCGAGAGCACTGGGTCAAATTTGGAGATAGGAATACTAAGTTCTTTCATATGCAAACCATTATGCGGAGGAAGCGTAACAAGGTTCAGGGGTTGTTTTTGGAGGATGGAAGATGGAGTACTGATCCGCAAGAACTCGAAGAATGTGCAATTGAATTTTATAGAGATCTTTTTTGTAATGTGGAACAGGTAGAACTCGATGTGATGGGGATCAGGAATTACCTTCTTTATCTCGTGAAGCTATTGAAAGTCTCATAAGAAATGTTTCTAAAGAAGAGGTTAGGAATGTGGTTATGGGCATGAACTCTTTTAAGGCCCCAGGTGCCGATGGTTTTCAGGCTTTTTTCTTCAAGGAATATTGGGAAGTGGTTGGTACAGAGGTATGGGAACTTGTTAAGAAGGCTTTCGCTGGGTTTGATCTGGATAGTGCTCTGTTTGACACTTTGGTGGTGCTGATTCCTAAAGTTGATAACCCATCTCGCATGAAAGAGTTTCGTCCTATCAGCCTCTGTAATGTCATATACAAGATTATAACTAAGGTGGTTGTGGAGAGGTTACGACCTTTTCTACAAGATATCATTGGCCCTCTATAGGGAGGGTTTATTCCTGGAAGGGGTGCCCCAGACAATATCATTGTAGCCCAGGAAGTTCTCCATTTTATGAAGAAAACCAAATCAAAGAAAGGTGTTCTTGCTTTTAAAATTGACCTAGAAAAGGCTTATGACAGGGTGAGCTGGGAGTTTTTGGAGCAATCTCTCCTAATGTTTGGCTTTCCAAGTACTATTGTTTCTCTTATTATGAAATGTGTAAAGTCTTCCTCCCTTTCTCTAATGTGGAATGGTAACCGGTTGGATGGTTTTCAGCCAAAGAGGGGTTTGAGGCAAGGAGACCCGATGTCTCCTTATTTATTTGTTATTTGTATGGAGAGGTTGAGTTGCCTCATTGCTAGGCAAGTGGAGGTTGGTAGATGGAAACCAGTGACTGTGTCTAGTGGAGGTCCTGTAATCTCCCATCTCCTTTTTGCAGACGACCTTATCCTTTTTTGCAAAGCTAAGAAATCTCAAGTGCTTCATGTTTTGGACACTTTGGCCACCTTTTGCAGAGCATCTGGTATGAAGGTGAATTTTGACAAATCTCGTGCTATCTGTTCTATGAATGTTTCTAGACAACGCAAGGATCTCTTCACTGGTATTTCTTCTATCCGATTTGCTAATTCTCTGGGAAAATACCTTGGTGTCCCCCTCAAGCATGGTAGAGTTATTAAAGCTGATTTTAATGATGTGGTTGATAAGCTTCCTAATAGGCTAGCATCTTGGAAAGGTCGCTTCCTTAATAAAGCTGGTCGGATTTGCCTTGCTAAATCAGTTTTATCTTCTATACCTATTTATAGGATGCCAGTAAGCCTTTTTCCATCAGGTGTGTGCTCTAATATTGATAAGATTACTAGAAGTTTTATTTGGTGTGGTAGTCATAATCACCGTGGTCTTCATTTAGCATCTTGGAGAGTTTTGACGACTCCGAAAAAGTTTGGAGGTCTTGCTTTGCGGGAGTCGCGGTTGGTCAATTTTTCTTTATTAGGAAAGCTAGTTTGGCAAATTTTGATGAATCAAGAGAAACTGTGGGTCAAGATTATGCTTCAGAAATACCTCCAGAATAGAAACCTATTTGCAGTTAAAGCAATGGGTTCTTCATCGTATATATGGAAGTCTATTGTGCACTCAGCTTCCGTATTAAAGGAAGGATTTGTTTGGGAAGTGGGAGAGCGAGGGTTGAATTTCTTGATATCTGTGAGGCTGCTTTGACCATTGAAGATGTTTACCGTGATGGAGTTTGGCATTTGGAGAGGATTTACTCTTTTATTCCTAGGAACTTAAGGGAAGACATTCTTAGTTTAGTACATATTTCGGCTTCTGGTCGTGATTTGGGTTGGAATTGGGAGCACACTCTTTACTCTGCTAAACAAGGATATTTATGGTTAATTCAGAATAAGTTGAATTGGGATAGGAATATCAATTGGCTTTGGCTTTGGAAGGCGCGGGTCCCTGAAAAGTTGAGGCTCCTAGTGTGGCTTTGCCTTCATGATGCTGTACCAACTCAATATCTGCGTTTTCGGCGACATCTCTCCTCCTCATCCTTATGTACACGTTGCAATCAACTTCCGGAGACAATTCTTCATTGTTTTCGGGATTGTGAAGTGGTGCGATCAGTTTGGGTTTCTCTAGGTTTTTCTGATGTGTGTTTCTTTGGCTCTCACGAGGTGCATGATTGGTTCAAGCATGGCCTCCTCAATGAAGGTTGTTCTAAATTTGCAGCTATAATATGGTCAATTTGGCAAGACATAAATATGGGTAATTTTCAGGGAGTTTTTGGATCTGCTGGGTCAATTGCATACAAGGCTCGCAGGTGCATGGTAGATTTTGAATATACAATTCAGAATCGAGTGTGTTGCATCCAGGGATTAAAACCTCTGTCTTGGTCTCCGCCAGAACCTGGTGCTTGGAAGTTAAATTGTGATGGGAGTGTGAACTTGGGGGATGATTATGCTGGTTTTTGGTGGGTAATTCGTGATAGCTCCAGTCAATGGGTAATGGGATGCTCAGGAAATTCCTTTGGATCTAGTGTCATCAAGATGGAGTTGTGGAGTATATGGAAAGGTTTGGCTTGGGCTTGGGAGGCGGGTCTTAAGCTTGTTGTCTGTGAGACAGATTGCACAGCAGCTTTTGAGCTAGTGACTGGTTGGCAAGTTCCACTCTGGCATCTTGAAAAAGAAGTAATACAACTGATCTTTGACTTGAAGTTAAGAAGGGATTGAGATATTCGTTTTGAGCTTATCCCAAGAGAAGCTAATGTCGTGGCAGATCGGTTGGCAAAGATGGGATCTGGAGGTAGTGAGGTTCACCTTTAGCACCAGCCACCAGAGGTGGTTTGTCCTCTCTTACTGTTAAGAACCTGATTTATTTTCTTTTTCTTTTCTGCTCTTTTGTTTTTTTTCTTGGTTGTTCACCCAAAAAAAATAAATTAAATTACATATATATATTTATACATAAATATATAGTGATTGATTTTAATAACTAATTTTAGTATACAAATAATATTCTTAAAAAAAATAATTAGGAGAAGTACTATTTAATTTTAAAATGGTATTAGATTAGAGAATACTTCTAGTTAAATCACAAATTGAATATTTAAAATCATTCTTATGAATTGGTGAAATTATTTGAGAATTTAATAGATTATTTAAAGAGTTAAGTATCAAAGTGATCTTTAAAATTATAGTTGACTTTTAAAGTGTCCCTAAATTTAATAGTTACTTATTTTTATCTCTGAACTTGTATTTTCGAACTTAAATTCGTTCTTCAAGCATTTTTTGTCCATAAAACGCCATCGACAAGCTAATCTCGACTCATTGGTGACACACTGGCAAACTAACGGCTAGCTGATGTGGCGAAAAAATTATTTTATGACAATTTGATTCCTGAACCGATTTTAAAAACCCTAATCCAAATTAGTTTCACCAGTTCCATATCTTCTCTTTTCATTTATTCTTTTGGATTCTCTTCTCTATCCCCAATTCAAATCATTTTGTTTGATTTTTTTTTATTTTTTGAAATAAACATAAATGTGATTCTATAATCTAACTCACGTTTAAGTACAATTAAAAATTCTAAATTTTGTGTTTTTTTTTTTCGTTAGACCATTAATTAATGAAATTTATTGTCTATCAATCAAATTTATCCTTCATTATTTATATTCATACGATGAATTTTGTTACTTTTTTGTTTTTAAAATATTTTTTCTCTAATATGATTTTAAATAATATAATTAAAATAATATTTAGTTTACTATAATTTATTTTGATATAAAGTTACTAAATATAAACCGTATTAACACCAATTTACTTTTAATCAAAGTCAACTAAACTTCTGAAGTTAGAATTCTAAAAATTAGTGAAAACTTGTTATTTACAGGCATGTTGCTTATTATTGTAGCTATTCTAATGTTCAAGTGGCATAGATAATTTAACCAATTATTTCTTGCAAAAAATAAATGAAATGTGCTTATATACATTTTATTCTTGTACATCTTTCTAACTTGCAAAGAAATTAAAATTTATAATGTTTCATATAAACTTCTACTTGCATATTCGTGACAAAATAAAACAAACTCAAATACTAATCAATTCACCAAAATAACATTCATATTCATAATCTAAAATACAAAACCAAAAGTAAATCACCAAATATGTAAAAACAGTAGGAAAAGGTGTGACTCTTTGTTAAACAATTTCTTTTTAATTTTTTCTTTTTTTAAGCCAAGACAAGAAAATCATATAATTGTAAACAAACATAATCACTTTTAAAGTACGAAAAACAAAATCAGCTGTGTGAGAAGTATTTGTAATATCTTTTAAAATAAAATTGATACAATAGACAGTACAAAGAGACAAAAATATTTAGATATTTTTTATGAATGAGTTTTTAACATATACATAATTAACAGTATTATCAGTGACCACATGCACAATGTTACTTGGCCCAACCCACTCAATGACATCAACAAACAAATTAAACGAGGTATCGACAATTTTTATCATATTAAAAACATCAATAGAGTTAACAAATGACATACTAGTAGAATAATAAATTAAAAAGTTAATTAAGGTTGGTTGCCTTTGATTAGTCCAATTATCTATCATCAACGTATAATCGGTATTTTTCCATGAGCTCCTATAGGTTTCAACAAGCAACTGCTCTTTCTTAAGATTAGTCAGCAAATAAACTCTCATTTCATCATATGACGGTCCCTTAAAATCAGATCCAATTGCAGCAATACCATCCAAGGTAGGTTGAAAGTAAGGTGATTGATTTGCATTGAAAAGAATACGTGCATCAACAATCCATTTAGCCCAACTTAGTCTTGTGTACAAATTCTTTACTAACCAAAACACTTTTTAAAGTCGGTTGAGTTCCTAGAGTAGTCTTTTCTTTAAAACAACTTCCAATTTGTATAGCAACAATAACTCTTCTCTTTCTTTTATCTCTTGTAGTAAGAAAAACAGGTTGTATAGGGTTAGACGATTCAGACTCTTGTGTTTGTGTTTTCACACCATAAGATTCTTCTTCAAAAAAATTTTTTCATCTTATTTTTTTATTTTCCATCAAAAGCCTTTTGAATTGAAGTTCAACCTCTTCAATGACTTTGTTATATACTTTAGTTTGTCCAGAAATTTTTGTAATGTGATATTTCATTCTATATATCCCTCCATTATAAGTATTCAAACAAAAGATACATGTATATTGCACTTTATGATTTTTATCATACTTCACAGTAAAATATTTTCAAGCCAGATCAAATTTTATTGTTTTCACTTTTTTCTTCACAAAATCTAAAATACAGAAAATATTAAAAATAAAAATAGAAAATAAAAATACAAACCCAACGTACCCTAAGTTGTTGTTTTTGTTTTTAGTTTTTGTTCTTCTTGTGTCGGCTGTAATTTTAGTTTTTGTTCTTGTTATGTTTGCTGTGATTTTCACATTGGTCATAGGTGTTCAGAGGATTTTTTTTGTGGTCAAAATTGTATTTTCAATCTCATAAAAAAGGGAGAAAATCATACAAAATTTTGTCATCAGTGCCAAAATATTGCTAAGCAATCCAGGCTATCATACAATAGCTTAATCAAAAGAGCTCTTGGTCATTACTATCACTCTATAAGAGAACAAAGGCACAGTTTCAAATTTACAGTGGAGAGAAACATTTCTGTCTGTGTCCAAATGAACCAGCACACCATCTTTAAATATAAATTTTAAATTAAGCTTCAGTGATTCATTCATGACCTCATATTTGGTTGCAGTTTCATCCTGGCTTGTTTAGCGAGTAACCCATTGAGGAGAGCTTTTTATTCAGGGATTTAGACTTGTACACTATTTTACAGATTATTTCTCTCGTCAACCACTTGACACAGCTTATACTGTAAAGAACTAATAATAGACACATTTGAATGCCTTCTATTGTGATAATTGTCACTTTATTTAGTTCACAAAATGTATGAATTGGATTGAACTTTTCTTGATTCAATCTAGTTTGATCAATATTGACTTAACCAGTTAACCAAATAATTTTATGGCTGCCTTGGTGTAGTTAATTTTTGTTGGTGAATAATGCATTTGGGGATTAATGACTACGTTGGTAAATTTTTAACCATCAATGATAAATTATTCGGGTTAATAGTCAAATTCATCCTTAAAAGATTACCCATTTTTTAAATTAGTTTTCAAATAATTTTTAACATAATTACTATATTTATTTAGTAAAATCTAAAAGATTAAAATATTAAAAATAACTATTATATTTATCAGGCCTGCTACACATACAAGCCTTTTTCGCTTACAAGTTATACAAGTTGCCCACGCCCAACAAAAAAAGACGCGCACCCACACTCTCCACACTCGAACGTGAAAACCACGCGCGTTACTCAACCGTTTTAGTTTTCCAAAACGCGCTCATAATGAAAAACTCTTTCTCTTTTTCCTCAATCAATACACAAACCCTCGAGATTCAAGCCACGTTCAAAACAAAAAAAAACTCTGAAGAAATCGTCCAAGTCGTCACAAAAAGTAGAAGAAATCAAGAAAGAAATATTCAAATCTCCATAAAAAAAATACCAAAAAGAAGGAACAAACATCATTCAAGGTACTGTTTCGTTTTTCTTCTATATTTTTCACATTTCTGTTTCTGATTTCGAAATCGAAATACTATATCGTGGTATTTTTCTCTTTGTTTCACTGTTCTTGGTTTATATATGATATTACTGTTCTAATAAAACTCTTCAAGTCGTTTACGCTATTTTACGTAGTTCTAGTGAAATGATATTTGGGTGTATACATATAAACTCTGTTTTGTGAATGTTTGGATGTCTTTTAAGTAGGTTTGTATACATATAAACTATGTATGGACCATTTCTGAGTTTATATGTCAATATGGAATGTGACTGGTGCTTCTAGTGGCATTTTAAACTTAAATATCATTCTGAACTCGTTTAATTTATCATTTTACTTGTTTAGTTAAGTTAAATATGATTTTGAACTCATTTAATTTCGTTTAATTGAAAAAATAAAATGTGTATAGGACTGGATTTGGGTGTGAACATATATATATATATATATATATATCTTAGAACAAGTCAATTTTTTCTAATACAAATATAGGTTATTTAAATGACTCTAATTTTGCTTTGTTTACAACAAATCAAAGGCTTGAAGTGTGCCACCAGACTACTGAGCAAAAAATTTGAAAAGATGAGTGAACCAAAAAAAGCAATCGTTCGTGAATTAGGATTTGGGGGACTCATGCACATCCCGCCAATGAATGTGCCTCACAAACTTTTAAAGGAGTTGGCTAACTCCTTTAAATTGGGGAAAAACACACTGGAAACCAGCTATGGTTCCTTTAAGATTAAACCCAAAACAATAGGAGATGCCCTTGGCCTCAATGCATCAGGTAACTGATTAGAGAAAACCTCTATAGTTCCATTCTTTGTAATAAATTTGGGTACATGTGAGTAATATTTGGGTGCACATGAGTGATATTTGGGTGCATGTGAGTGATATTTGGGTACACATGAGTGATATTTGGGTTCATATGAATCATATTTGGGTGCATTTCAAGTAATAAATTAGTTTTTTTTTGTAGGAGATCTATTTCCTGATAAAGTGAGTTATAAGAATCTCTCTGAAGAGAACCGACTCATTTTTAGAAGGTTCCAGGGCAATACTCTAAAGCAGCTGACTGATGAGATGATGAGTATCAGTGTTGAAAGTGAACAAGATCGGCTGATGTTTAAGAGGATTTTCATCATCTATATTCAGATGGCGTTCTTGTTGCCTAGTACAATAACCAAAGTATCTCCCGTGCACATAGCTCCAATTTTTGAGATGGAGAAAATAACAGAGGGCAACTGGGAGCCCATGTGCTGAATTTCATCATTAAAGGCATAACGAATTACCGTCTGAAAAAGAAAAAATCAATCAACGGGAGTCTCTATACCTTGATGATAATCTATTTCCATCTCGCAAAAAACAAGGAGAAGAAAGGAGAGAAAAAAAGCTGCAATGTTCTGGGTTAGCAACTAGAACAGAGAGCAGCTGGTTTCAAGAATTAAAGTAGAGATAGATGGCCATATGGTAAGTAAACAGAATACCTTCTCTAATTTGTGTGTGTTTTATTTATGTATAAGTTGTAAACTAACATTTCTACTGTTTCAGGGCATCGTCAAAATGGCGAAAACAAAAAAAAAATTGAAAAAAATGAAAGAAAAAGAAAAGAAAGAAGAAAAGAAAAAAAAAACAAAGTTCTTCCTCTGAGAATGATTCATCAGAGACTGATGTTGATGTTTTCTCTGAGTCTGAGTCGGAAGAAGACTCAGAGGAACCTACAAGTAAACAACCCAAAAGGGGAGCCAAAAAGTAAGTAATATATTTTTGGGTGCATTTTGTCAATTTTAAGGTGTTTTTTCCTAATAATTATTTGCTTTTCAAAATGGAATCCAGAAAGAGGAAGCAGATTTTAGAGGATTCCAATTCAAAGAGCAAAAGTGAATCCACTGATAAGTAAAAATCTAAAATTATCATCACTTTCTTTTCTGTTTCTATCAAAATTTAATGTATTAATACAGGGTTTCTCATTTAATTTCAGGAGTGAAGAATCCTTGCCAGTTAAAAAACAAAAAACAAGCAAAAAAATTCACACTGCCGCCAAAAAGTGTGAACTGCCTTCGACAGTATCTCATCATCAATATTGTTGTATTTGTCTGATTCATAATATTTTGATCTTCAGGACGCAATCCAGAAAAAGAAAGTACGTAATCGAGGATTCGTCTTCAGAAGAAGAAAATCATTCCTACGATGGGTAAGATACTTTCTAAACCTATCTTAAACTCTATAATCAAAACTATATTTTGTTAACATATACTTTTGAATGTACTGTCAGAATTGAAATTGGAACTGAAATAATAGAAGGATTTTTAAGACAACATCAACAAGGGTATGTTGAATTTGGGTGCATATTACATTTTTTAAGGTGTTTTGGTTGCTGATTATTTATCTTTGGTTAATTGATAGAATTTTGATATCCTGAATAGTATTATTTACTGAATGATATTTATTCTGTACTTAGAATGCCGGAGGCGAGCTTAGCAACCGAGACTGATCCTTTGTTTCAAGGACAACCGGAGCAAAGCAGTGTAAACAAACCTTCGGATTCCATGTAATTTCTTTTTCTTATACCATTTTCTAAATTCTTTTTTTACCATATTGTTCTAATTCTGTATATATTTTTTTAGAACAAAGAGCCCTTTAAAGTTTTATTCAAGAAAAAAAAGGGCAAGAAAAAAAATAAAAATCTGCAACTACATAAGTTCTAAAAAAAAAGCATTTCGGGGTGCATTTGGTTATTATTTGGGTGCATTGTTATCTTATTTGGGTGTATTTCAGGTTCAGTCGGGAAGAAGAATCGTTGAGTGATCCAGCTCAACAACAGATCATCGTTTTTCGACCATCCTCTCAACCGCTTGATATGTAAGTTTTATAATGAAATTTCAATCCTCTAATCTATTTTAAAAGGATTTTCTTAACATTTTATTTTTGTCTTGTTTAGAGTTCCAATTCAATTATGCCTGCCTTCATCTCAAGCAACATCAGAAAGCCCTGTGCCACCATTTGAACCATCCCTCCAACAGAAAGGTGAGCAAAATTATTCGGATGCATTTCGTTATTGTTTGGATATATTGTTATCTTATTTGGGTATATATCCTGAAAATTGAGCTGAAATTGATTTTTTTATAACTTGATTCATTTTCTCTAACCCCCACAGCACTCCAGAACCCCCAAAAGTTTATGAAAGCATACCAACAATGCCACTAGCTCCATCTAAAATGTAAGTTCATCAAAATATAAATTGATTTTCAATATCATTCGTTTATTCTTATTCTTATAGTACGATATATGTCAACATGCAGGGATCCAGCCCCTGAAGTGACTACTGCTGCACTATTGATGATGGCCAGGACAGCGTCCTATGTACCTAAAGAATTACCGTTGCCATCATTCAGCCTTGACTTGACTGCTTCAAGCCAAGAAGAAACACAGACACAAGAGGGTGTTGGGCAAGCAGAAGCTCAGGTGGTAAAAAGTCCAGAAACCACAATACTAATAGAAGAATTAGATGTGCTGGTGGAAAAGATTGCAAAGAGTGGAGAAAAGAAAATACCAGTTCCCAGAAGGTAAAACTCCGCTAACTGAAAAGCAAACCGTGGGCCAGACTTTTGACAAATTTGAAACTCCTGTGAGGAGAAATTTAATCTCGGCCGAAATGAAAGAAAAATACTACCTCTGGGCAACACATAGCAGGACATACGCGGACGACAGTACTGATGAGTATGATTCACTTTGCACACTAAACGCCCAACAACCGTTGGTGCTGTCAAGAGTCCACTTTGCATCCTTAAAAGCTACTTCATATATTGAAGCTGACGTAAGATTAGAACAGGTTTAATGATTATGTTATGAAATGTGACTGCAATATTGATTGATGTAATTAATTTAGCTATTTTGTTTTTTTAGATTGTGACTGCCATGTGCCTGATCCTCAACCAACAGAATATTAAAAGATTCGAGGAAGAAATCTACTGTCTCCCACCTAATATTGTGGTAAGGTGTAATGTATTAAAATTTGGGTACATTTTGTTATCTTTTGGGTGCATTTTGTTATCTTTTGGGTGCATTAAAAGATTTCTTTGGGTGTTTCACAAATGCTGTAGAACATGGCCATTGGAAATCATCCAAATGGAGAGTTCTTAGCCGAAATCCAAAAAGCCATTTAATGTAGAAGACTACCCAATGCTTATACCCTTTTTGGACCAAAAAAATTAGCATCACATCTGTATGTAAGTTTTCATTTCTAAAACTTCTTATCACAATTTTTTGGTTATCTATAAATTAAAATAAAACACTGTTCAATATGGAGATGTTTCAGATTTTTGCACCTGTTTGCTATTTAAATCATTGGTGGATATGGGTGGCTGATGTAAGAATGAAAATATTTTATATACTTGACCCCTATCACAAGACGTGTCCCTCCAAAGACAGAATGAAGCTAAATAAATTTATTGTAAGTTAGTTATGGTTTATGCGTTTTTAAATTTGGGTGCATTTCAATTCAAAGTAAGGTGTATATTGTTATCCTTTGGGTGTGATGATTTATTAGACTTATTCCTTCTTATATTCGGCTTTGTTTTTGTTTTTAGAGGTATGTGATTTCGAGAATTAGGGTATATGCCGGGGCACCTCTCAAGAGAAAAGATCGTGAAATTGAGCCTCCTCACATTGACATTTCAGGCAAAAAATGTACTTTCACTCTGAAAAATTATGTTTTCAATTGCTATCCTATTTTAATTTGCTAAATTATTTTTTGTTTTTAGCTATGATTGTGCTATTTATGTCATGAAATGGCTTGAAATAATCGAGCCTCAAAATGTTAAAAAGGGGAAGTATGAGTGGGACAATTGGACTCAGGTAATTATATTTAAAACTATATAACTCTCTATTACTTTTCTAAATTAACAGATTCAATTCAAATAATATTCTTTCAAACTGTAGGCGTAGGTCGACCACTTCAGAGTTGAATTTGCTTCCCAAATTTTTTTTCATGACATGAATCGTGACAGAGATGCAGCGATCAAGAGAAGTGAAAAAAAAAAGATTTTTGAAGCCATCTGCAGCTTTGTTGAGCCCATATTGTCAAGTAGATTCTTATGATATTGAAAGTGACAGTGATTGACTTCAGTTTTATGTAGTTTTGAAATAGTTTGAATTTGTAAATTTTGTGAATATATAATTCATTTGTATTATAAAATTTGTTTGCATAAATAAACTGTCTGTGCTGTATTAAAAAGTTAAAAAATTACAGGTACATAGAAAATAAAGGAAAACAACACCAAACCAACTAATACACCCAATTACTTTAATTATGCACCCAAATATAACCCGTATATACCAAAATATGTACCCTAAACCCCTAAAATCCTAAAACCCTAAAACCTAAACCTTAAACCCATAAACCCCTAAACCTTAAACCCTAAATCCAAAACCATAAACCCTAAACCTTAAACCCTAAAACCCTAAACCATAAAACACTAAACCCCTAAAACCCTAAACCCCTAAATCCTAAACCCTAAACCCTAAACCATAAACCCTAAACCCCAAAACCCAAAATCCTAAACCATAAACCCCTAAACCATAAACCCTAAACCCCTAAACCCTAAACTCTAAACCCTAAACCCTAAACCATAAACACTATACCCTAAACCTTAATTATGCACCCAAATATAACCCGTATAAACCCAAATATATACCCTAAACCCTAAAACCCTAAAATCCTAAACCATAAACCCTAAACCCTATACCCTATACCCTATACATGAACCTTAATTATGCACCCAAATATAACCCGTATAAACCCAAATATATACCCTAAATACCTAAACCCCTAAACCCTAAAACCATAAACCCTAAACCATTAAACCCTAAAACCCTAAACCCTAAACCCCTAAACACTAAAACCTAAAACCTAAACCCCTATACCTTAAACCCTAAAACCTAAACACTAAATCCTAAAACCCTAAACTTTAAACCATAAAAACTAAACAAAACAATAATTTGTAACATAAACAGCAGCATCTGAAAATATATAAATGTAAAATATCAAACACAAGAAAATTCAGAAATACACCCAAAAAACTGAGCTTTACACCCATATTATGTAACTATACACCCAAAAAACTATCCCGTGCTGCTGGTTCTCTGAACTGATAATTCATAACATGTCTGTGATATTGGCTGGAATTTGGACGCACCGCTGATGCCGCATCAAAGAGGTTTAACTAGAAATAATAAACTCACATGTTAACAAAACTATTAACAAGAAAATTAAACTCAATCACCACATATTTAAAGAACATCACTTTTACCTCATTTAAAGCTTTCGTTTTCTTCTTCTTTGAGGCATTTGCAATCTGTTTGTCCGACTTTGAACTTAGCCTATTTTTTGGACGTCCTCTTATTCGAACCCTTGGAGGGCTTTGAAGCTCGTTAATGGATTCCATGTTGGCATCTTCGTGAGATAACGAACATGTCCCCTTTCTTTTGGCTTTCAGTTCTTCCATCTCAACCATGACATTATCGTACGCATGGTGCAGAATGTCAGTCAAATCCTCCGATTCAGATGCAAATTCGCAAATATTTTGCAAAAGAAACACCAATTCATCAAACATCTTGCTTCTTGGCTCCAACAGTGGCTCGTCGTGGCTGCTCTTAATGTGTGTGTGTCGCCTCTTTACCTTCTTGCTCCATCGTTCCAATATATATCTCAGAGACACTTGGGTTACTCGTTCAAAGCTTAAAACGCTTAGTGCGTGATGGCACAATATCCCTCTTGACTCGAATAATAAGCATTGGCATTTCACTTGGGATGCTACTGAGTCGTAAGTAACCACAAGCTTGTTGAATATCGAGATGGAAACTTGTTCTCCAACTTCGTATACTGAATAGCCTAGAGCTGAGTTCGTTAATCTTATGATGCAATTCGCCTTCCCTCTGAATTGTGCTTGGACTTACCTAAAATTTTGGTGAGTGTACACATGTTGAAACTGAGCTTCAATGGAGGATTTTGTTGCACATGGTATCACCGTATGAAAATCTGCAGCATCCGATTCTTTCTCTGCTTGCTCCCTGCTTCCGAGGCAATTATTGTATTGTTTGACAAATTGAATAAGCAAGCTGTTCCGGATAATAAACTTGTTAAAAAATTAATGCATGCTCTCGCTCCTTTGATGTGTGCTTCTCATCCAAGCCCAAAAGTGGTGATCCAGATAAATTGGAACTCACATATGACGGTCTTCATAAAGATCTGCAAAATACACCCAAATCAGACTAAAATACACCCAAAAACATGCAATTTACACCTCTGCTGTAGATTTTAAAAAACATTACCTGAAAGCCACTTATTATCCACAAGACCATACTTCAGTAGAAAATCATTCCAATTCCTATCAAATGAATCTTTGCTATGAGAGTTCCAAACAACTTGGCTCATTTCTTGTTCGATATCTGCATGTCCCTTGTACCCGTTTAATTTGCTTGGAATCTTCTTCGTGATGTGCCAAATACACCAACGGTAAATTGTTGTTGGCATACAAGCCTCGATAGCCCTTTTCATTATAACCATTTGAATGATTCAATATCTTCGTTTTTCATCAAAGCGCATCCAAGAAGTGTTGACTGACCGTGGTGATTCACCCCGACAAAAGAACCACAAACCAGATTATACCTGAAATAAATTACCACCAAACAGAATTATAATCAACAAAATGCACCCAAATAATGAATCTGTGCACCTAAAAAATGCCGATATGCACTTCTGCAGTAGATTCATAAAACAACATAAATTTAGCATCATAAACCAGAAGACCATGTTACCTGTTTGTATTGTAGGTGGTGTCAATTGAAATAACATCTCCAAAATGCTCACAAGCAGCTCTGCCCCTTGCATCTACCCAAAAAGCAAGCTTAATGGAATGATCATCCTCGAATTCGAGCTCGAAAAAGAAATTCTGATTCTTTTCTTTCATTCTTAATAATTATTTTCCGAATTCTTTTGCATCCTTTTGTTCCAAAACATTTCGCACTTCTCTAGTGATGTAATTCCTCACGTCTTTTTTGATAAAATTTAACTCACGGTGACCCGCGGATGCTGCAACAAATGATTGAAAAGTTTTGCTAGGTCTGATACCGGCTTTTTCGTTATTCTCTATTGTACGACGCACGGACATGCTTAGTTTCCTGTGCTGTTTGAGCATCTGTGCTTGATCCGGACAGCAAGGATGTGAGTGATGCAACACGACCTTTGAAATAATCCAAATACCAACATCCTTCAATACATGTATATAAATTCTTGCAGGACAATTTAAACCAGCTGAGAAATTTGTCTTCTCGGTCGGAGATATTTTCGATTTTCATTTTCCCTCTCTAGTACATGTAATCAATTGATTCATAATTTCGTTTCTCTTCTTATTTGTGCACCGAACTCTTGTAGAAAAACCTGCAACCTTTGAATAATCCTTGTAGAATTTTGCAGCATCGTCAAGGGTTTTAAAAGTCATCCCAACCTTGGGGACAAACTGGTCATCAGCTGCACAGAAGGTCTGCAAAAATACACTATATTAAAGCAGAAACTAAAACAACTCAACTAAAATAATAAACTGTAAATGCACCTAAAATTTCCTTAAATGCACCCAAATATTACTGATCTACACCCGAAGGTCTGATATAAAATGGACAAAATTATTTTAATTCTAAGGAGAACTAGTGCATTAGATTCAATTCAAATAAGGAAGAACAAAGAGCAAATATCACAGGCAAGGTTCACAGATTATTCAGCTACACAATAAAAAAACTACTAATCAGATTCAAATTCAAATTCAATTACTAACTAAAACTAAATCACACCTCAGGAACTTCATTAGATTCAGTTTCAAATTCCACTTCGCTCTGGTTCACCTGAGAATCTGAAATTGAATCATCCATTATCTTCAAACGCAAAACGAAACGAAAAATCTGAAGCACGTAAGGCAGAGAGAAACACAGGTAAAACACGAAGGAGAATGCACAGAGAAACGCTCGAAAGAGGTCGAAGAGAGAAGGCAAGAAAACGTAGAAGAAATTGGAAAAAGGAAACGAAATCCTTTTGAAAAATGAAGTTATATATTCGCGCGTTGATTGATTGAAAAATCTGTTAAGCAGGCGCGTGAAACATACGTCAAAAGAGAAGCACGTTTTAGGGATAAGAGGTATTGAGGACTTGTAAGACTTATATAGGAAAAAGACTTATATGTGGAGATTTTCTGTATATTTATTTAGTGAAATCCAAAATATTAAAACTAGTTAAATATAGTAGTTTTACTAAATATTTTGGATTTCACTAAATATAGTAATTTTACTAAATATAGTAGTTATTTTAAATATTTTAATCTTTTAGATTTCACTAAATAAATATAGTAGTTATTTTAAAAAAATTATATCAAAATATTAAAATTCAATAAGCTAGTTAGTAATTTTTTGGCTAAAACACCCTAGTGA
>NC_029787.2:43489177-43490211 GCF_000816755.2 Arachis ipaensis | reverse complement strand
CTACCATATAAAGAAAACAATAATAAAAATTATAATTTTAAAAATTTAAAACATTTAAATTTTAAAATAACTACTATATTATTTAGTGAGATTTAAAATATTAAATTTTTAAATATATAATCAACAATAATTTGATAAACTCATTTAAATAATATAAAAAAATTCACATAAAAAATTACAATTTAAAAATGTAAAATTTTAAAATACAAATGATAAAATAATTTTATAATAATTTAGTTATTTATTATTTTATGTAAAGAAAATTTTGTTTATTTGAGGTTTAAAAAACAGTTATTAAAATCGGACCGGACCGGCTGGTTCGACAAAAAAATGGATGAACCGGACTCTAGACCGATCCGGTCCAATGATCAGACTGCATAAGACAAATAACCGGTGCGAGTTTGACAACCTTGCCTGTAAGGGACTCCGATGCTTAAGTTAGCATGGGCATTAAGCAGGTATTTTGTAGAATCAGAGTATGAGTTATACCTGGGTGCTCCAATGTATTTATAATGGTGAGGAATGACCTTCTTGGAGATAAGATAGTTATCTTATCCTATCTTTATCTTTGAGTGAAATTATCTTATCTTCAAGGAAACTGTCCTTATCTATATAGGCTTGGGTTGCCTTTGAATTTGGGTCGTGTTCCTCTGTTTGGGCCCTCTTTGGGCTTTCCTGGTGATCTGGCCGAGCTCTTGGAGAAGAGGTCGGATGATCCTGACCTGAAGAGGTCGGTCGGCTTGTCGTCGATTATCCTGGGTCAATAATAGTCAACCACCAGGCTGTTAAGGTTGTTATTAATATATGTGCAAATTAAAATACATATAAATATCTTTCAGCAAATAATTTATTTCTATTTAATTTATTTTAATTTTAGTTATAAACTCATTCATTCTTAAATTAATTATATTTTTATTTAACAATAATTATAAATTCACTTATTTTTTTATAATTATATAATATCTATTAATATTATTTTTTAATAAATACTTGTAGTATATAATAGTATAATAGATATAAACTAATTAATAAAT
>NC_029787.2:43477402-43489027 GCF_000816755.2 Arachis ipaensis | reverse complement strand
AATATAAAAACAAAATAAAAATATTTATGATAGAGTAAAATTAACAAAATACGTATTGTCCCTGTTTCATATTGTTTTAGGATAGCTAGATATTTTTAAAATGTTAGTGAAAATATGTATTTTAAATTTTAATTTTAAAATTTTGACTATGTTTTGTTTTTTATTTACATAGGACCGAGTCAATCGGTTCAACCAGTGACTTACCGGTTGAACCAATGATCCAGTGACATGATCGGTTCGATCACCGGTTCAGTTCTGACTATGCTAAAAAATAATATTAAAATTAGTACTATTAAAAATATTTCAAATTTAATATTATGAAGAAAAAATAAAAGAAATTTATATAAGGACTAATTTGATTAATTTTTAAAATTTTAGGAATGAAATTATGGTTCTGAAAATCAGATCGGACCGACCGGTCGAACCGATTCAACTGGGAACCAGCGATAAAACCGGTCCGGTTTGCTGCTAATAACCGTCCATCCACAAACCGTTGAACCGGCCAGTTCTTAATAAACATCACCGATTTGATTTAAAAAAAAATCCAGCGTTCTGCCCCTTCACTCACTCACCCCCTTGCCCCAACACACCCTCCTCACACGTTCCTTTTCAGAGTTTTTAGGTTTTGCCCTCAAACAAACCCTAGCCATCTAACCTCCACCACCGCCGTAGGGAGTGAGGCACTACTGTCGTCCGTCGCGTTGTCGTCGTGCTCCAGGTCTCCAACCCCTGTTCATTCTCACAGTCTCACCAATTGCAGCTTCTTCCTTGCGATCGACATTCGCGTCTGGTTTTCGCTGCTCCGTCGCGCTTCTGCCAATGTCAGTCGTCGTGCCCGTTGCCTGATCGCCATCGTCCGTCGCACTCAACTGCTCTTCCTCACACTCTGCCCAAACTGCTCAGATAAAAGGTAATGGCTTCTCTGCTCACTCCTCCACGTCACCAGAGCCTTTGGTCCTGAGAGTCTCGTGTTCGATTGTCACGGCGGAGGGCCATACACCGACGTCATCGATGGCCGGATTCTAAAGTGGGAAGGAGATGAAGTTGGTTGAACTTAGATTGCTGTCACCTCTTCCAATAGGTACCAAAATGTGAACTTGTTTCTAAAATGGTGAACTTTATGTGAATTTGAGGGTTGATATGCCTTAATTTTTGTTGAAAATAGTGAGTATTCAAATCGGTCTAGTTTTTTTTCGGAGATTTATTAGTTTTAGAATCAAAAGTTTTGTATATTGTGTTTTTGTGTTCTGGGTTTGCTAGTGGTAGAAGACTTATTATGAGGATTTGGACACCTTAATGAATATTCGTTCTCTATTTTTTAGGCTGCGTTTGTTTATGAGAACAGGACAAGACAAGACACTGAGAACAGGACAAGACAAGACACTGATGGACAGAGACACAAAATTTTGTGTTCTTGTATTCTGTTTGGTGATAAACTAGAACAAATTATGAAAATCTAATTTATTCTCATTTTTTTTTCATTCAAAAAATTTGAGATAAAAAATATAATAATAAAAAAATATAATTATGAAAAATGAACAAAAATAATGAAAAAAAGAATGAAAAATAAGTTGTGTCTCTTGTTAGTGTCCCCGTGTCCTTCCTGTCAGGATGGACACAAAATACACTAATTCAGTGTCTCTGGGCACACTGTTTCTGTCCATGTCTCTTCTGTCAAACATGATTTTGTGTCTCAGTGTCTATGTCTTAGTATCCTGTCTCTGTAAACAAACACAATCTTAGTTTTGATAAGAACATTGATTTTTTTGGGGTAATTCTGCTAGTGCTACTAATTGGAATTTGAATCATTGAATGATTAGCTCTGTTTTGGATTGAATGATTACTGATTAGTTGATTCATTTTAGTCCTGTTTTTGTTCTTTGTATTGTTCTGTGCTCTTGCTTTGAATGATTAGCTTCACTGCTATGTACTGTGTTGTGCTGAAAAAAATTGTGCTGAAATTGTCCTCAAAGCCTGAAATTTTGATATTTGTATTTTTTTTGTGTTTATTTATAATTTATTTATTATTTTATTATAAAACGGTTTTGTTATTAAATCACGGTTGGACCGGTTGAACTAGTAAACCAGTGAACTAGTTCTTGATTAGAACGGTTCGATGATCGGTCCAGTTTTTAGAACCTAAAAAATGACTTACATTTGAACTTTTAGAGACTATTTTGATTATAAATAACTTTTTTACATGTCAAGTGAGGTGTAACTAACCTGATACGTCAACCAATTATCTTGTGACACGTGGTATTAACCTACCACGTCATCATGCCACATGACACTTAACGTGATACGTCATCATCTAACTAACGGAAGGACCAATTTGACTTGCCTTTTATCTTTCAAAGACTAATATGACTAAAAAAATCATTTGAGGACTAATTTGAGGAATAAATGATCTTTCAAGAACGAATTTAAATATTAATCCTAAATTTATTTGTTGTTTTTTATGTTTAATTTTTTTATTATTTGACTTTTGTAGATTTGGAAGAGATTGTAATACTTTGGTTGATGTAAAATTTTTAATTTGAATGAAATTTTAAGATTTATGTTATAATATTATTATAATTTGTGTATTTAGTCCCAGAAGCAAACCTGTCACCCCAACAGAACAACCTCACAGCCCAAGTCACAGCCCAAGTGAACCAAAGGTGAAGCCCATGTCTCAGCCCAATAAAGCAGCCCAGCAGCCCAAGAAGACAACATCTCAGCCCAAGAAGACAACTGCTTAGCCCATGAAGCCTGTTCCTGAGGCCAAGAAGACCAGTTATCAGTCCCACCTCAATCAAATTCATCATCAGAGGCAGGCAATAACTCACAAGGGACAAAGGACAAACAAACTAGCAGTGGATGCAGAGTCACAAGATCTGGAAGACAAGTGAAGGAAGCTCAACTCTAGGAAGATGACACTGACTCTCATGACTCTTATGAGAGTACTGAAGATGAACTATATAGGCCTCCAAAGGTTGTAGGAGACAACCTCTATAGCAGTGAGAGTGACAGTGACTCTGGGAAGGGAAAAAGAAGTGGAAAAAGGGACAGCAGGTCTGAAGTAAGAGAAAAGCAGAAGCCCCTAAGAAAAGACTAGCTGATAAAGAGATAGACACCGATGATTCTAACTATGAGGGGTCTGAAGATGAAGAAAGTTCTGAGTCTGGTATGTTAATTCCATTAGGGTTACTTGTTTCCTAAATTATTATGCAAATGTTACGGTTTCTAATGTGTTAAACTTCTTTGTTAGCAGATTTAGAAGATAGTGATGCTGCCTCAGATGCTGACTCCTGGCATTCAGAGGATTCTGATAAGGTGTTGGAGTCTGATGAAGAAGCACCAGCTGTGTTCCCTCAGTTCAATGAAAAAACAAAGTTTGGAGAGTTGAAATTCGAGGTGAGTATGGTATTTAAATCAAAGTCTGAATTCATGCAAGCAACTAGGGATTATACAATCCAGTGGGGTAGAAATATTTTGTTTTCAAAAAATGACAAAGTTAGAGTTAGGGCTGTCTGCAAGTCCGAAGATTGTCCCTGGGTAGTTTACTGTGCATGTAATAAGCAAGATGGTTCTTGGCAAATTAGGACACTAGTAGATAATCACACTTGTCCTAGAAGGAGGAAAAACAGAGCTGCAACCCAAACCTGGACTCTGAGTAAACTAGTTCCTAAGCTTAGAAAACACCCAACCATGAAGCATCGAGAGGTTTATGACTGGTTTGTTAGAAAGTGCAACGTCTATCTCAATAGCACTTGCATTACAAGAGCTTTGAAAGCCGCTAGGAAAATAGTTGAGGGTGATGAGATAGCTCAATATGGGTTGGTGTGGGACTATGCCAATGAGTTGCTGACTAGTAACCCCGGATCCACAGTTCAAGTGTCTGTATCCCCATGCCTGAGAGTCCTCCCCTGTTTGATCGCTTTTATGTCTGCCTTGATGCCTGCAAGAGGGGTTTTAAGGCTGGTTGCAGACCCTTAATTGGTCTTGATGGAGCGTTTCTGAAAACACTACATGGGGGTCAGATTTTAACAGCTTGTGGGCAGGATGCTAACAATCACATACTTGTGATTGCTTATGCCATAGTCAGTGTTGAAAACAAGGACAACTGGAAGTGGTTCATTGAGTTACTGTACAATGATCTGGGAGACTACAGGGAGAACAAGTGGTGCTTCATTTCAGACATGCAGAAGGTTAGCACTTTCTTGATTCTGATAAGACAATACTGGGACTATTTTGATTTAATAAAGTAACATTGAGGGATGTATTTGATTTAATGAAGTTATCGTAGGGACGAATTTGACATGTTATCTTCTCGTGTTTGTTTCAACTTGCAGGGATTAATACCAGCTGTTCAGGAAGTATTTCCCAGGGTACACCATTGATTCTGCGTCTGGCATTTATGGCGCAATTTCTCAAAACAGTGGTCCAGTACTGAACTGAAGGATATGGTTTGGGAATGTGCTCGGTCTAGGACAACAGTTGAATTCAACAGAAACATGAACAGAGTGAAGCTCATTAATCAAAAAGCATGGGAATATCTCGAGAAGTGGCCAAAAGATGCATGGACAAAGGCCCACTTCAGTGAACTACCAAAGGTGGATAACATATGCAACAATGCTTGCGAGTCTTTCAACGCAAAAATCAAGCATGATAGGGGCAAGCCGATTCTGACATTAGCTGAGGAAGTAAGAAGAATAATAATGAAGAGTATTGTTGACAATTGGAAGAAGCTAGAGAATTATCAAGGGATTCTCCCCCCTGTTCAGCAGAGCAGACTCGAAGCCATGACAGCGTTGTCTAGCCACTGGGCTCCTCAATGGTCTGGTGATGAAAAGGAAGAACTGTATGAAGTTCATGGCTGGCCAACCAATATGGTGGTTGACCTGGGAAAGCATACATGCAGCTGTCGTTTTTGGCAACTAACAGGTAAAAAATTCAACATTTAGTTACTATAATTTACTTTTATGCACGAGTTTAAAATAATGATTGGTTTCTCTATGTAAGGGATGCCGTGTATGCATGCAATCTCAGCTATACAGGATAAGAATGACAAACGTGCTGAAGACTATTGTCACGACTGGTTGAAGATGGAAGCGTACAGGAAGACTTATTGCTTCAATGTGAATCCAGTGAAAGGTCAGGATCTGTGGGAAAAAACTCCACACCCAGCACCCGTCCCACCACCATTTAAGGCAAAGCCTGGAAGACCAACGAAGAAAAGGAGAAGAGACAAAGAGGAACAACACACTGGGTCAAAAACAAAGATGAAGAGGAAATACAACCCTATCAGATGCATGTATTGCAGTGAGATAGGACACAACAAGCGAAGCTGCGCAAAGAAGAAAGCAACTGAAGCTGAGGAGCATGCTAGGCAGCTGCAGCTGCAACTAGCTCTGGTTGCCCCTGCTGCAGAAGGGGCTGCCCCTGAAGCAACCACTGTTCCAGCTGAACCTAATCCAGCTGCAGCACCAACACAGACCCCGACAGTTATTGATGTTAGCCAGTGTGACAGTATACCACCAACACAAGAAACACAACAGGTAATCAGCCATATGTGATTCATTTTAAACATTAGCTATTTCATAACTCTCATTTATTTAATAAGCTAAATCTAAATCTAGATGTACCATTAATTTGTGTAGGAACAACTCAATGCTAGGCCATCCAAGTTAAAGGTCATTAAAGGGAAATAGTCTATCTGGGTTCTCCGCTGTCCCAGACTTTCTTATCGCAGCCTTCAACCCACATAAACATGATTCCTCATGGGGTTTCCTCCGGCTTCGCATTGAGGCGCTGGAACCATTACTCCTGTTCGAGAACAACGACACACCGCCACCACGACCTCCATTTCCGGCCTCCATCGTTGCCCCAAACCACCAACTTGAACACGAACCCAGCTATATGGCCATCTGATTGATGAAGACGACCTATTTATCGTGGAATTTAGGATTATGTTTCAAACACTTAGGGACTCATTTGAACTGTTTTCTCAAACTTACCTTGTCAGCAACACGTCATCACACGTGGGCCTCTTCCACGTTGGAGGCTAACCACACACATCAGCAACAGTTAGCCATGTCACCAACGCAGTTAACGAAAGGACAAACGTGATTAACTCGTGTAACTTTCGAAAACTCTTTTGATTAACTTTATCTTTCGGGGACTAATATGGAGATCGAGGTATCTTTCGGAGACGATTTTGAGTATTAACTCTTTTTAAAATTTTGGAACGAGACAATAAGCATGGCCCCTAGAGTTAGTTAGTACGCCGTTTTTTTAATTAAACAAGCACAAAACGTAAAAGCCCTAGAATAGCCTCGGACTCCATCTCTTCACGTCTCTACAGTTATTCTTCGTCGTTTCTGCAGAGTCATAGCGTCGCCGCCGCTGCTACAAGAGCTCTCGCCTCTTTTGTTCTCGCTGTGAAAGGTACACAATGTGTCCCTATCTGTTATGTTGTTCTTTTCATCCTGTCCTATTTAATCTTTCATTGTTAATGGGCAACGAGTGTATTTGGTGCAATAATTTTGTTAGGGTGTCTAAACTAGTCTGGTGTTTCTGTCTTTAGATAAAGCTTGATTTTATTCTACCACTTATATTCATCAAGCTTAATCTTGGAACTGCACGATGTTGTTGGATGAGAGCGAGTTTGATGTCCACTTGAAGCTTTGGGTGCTTCGAATTCCTTGCCAACATTGCAAACTCGCCACTCGAATACTCAATGGGTATTCCCCTAATTCTCTCTCTGTCTCTTCATTTGTGTGTGTGTGTGTGTTTTTTTTTGTGTAATTGTGCGTTTTGCAGCTTTTATATTCCTAATTAGAATTTGAGTTTGGTTGGTTGTGATTGTGCAGTTACATGCTTGATAAGCCCCGGGTCAAACCCATCACTGAGGACCCGACATGTTGTAAAAACCGTTACATTATTCTCTCCGAGAAAGTTCAGAACCAAGGTATGAATCTATGTTTTAGTCCATGAATGAGTTGAAATTCTGCACTGATGTTCAGGTGTGAGCTTGTGAATATATATAATTTGTGTTCATGAAAAGTGATTATGAATTGTTATTTGTTTTGCACTATTTAATAATGAATTTTGGTGAACTTCTTGTTGCTGACTTGATTTGGATGTGGAGCAGATTTATCTGATATTCCGAAGGAAAAGCTCGATGAGCTTAAGGGCTTGTGTGAGATTGAAGTTGTGCCCTACTCATTAACACTAGGGTATTCATATTGGAGTGCTGGTGAGTGCCACTGTTCTCTTGAAGCATGCTGCATAGTCTATGGCAATTATTGCATGGGCCATGGAATTCAAAAAACTCTTTGTTAGGACTACATTAATTAGATATTAAACAATTAAAATTTTTTGTACTTCAAATTCACTATCAACTATCATCTCTTAAGTATTGGCATACCAAGTTTGCATGGACCAATTCTTTCATTTCCGATCTGATTTCTGGAAAACATGCATCACTTTTACATTTATGCTAAGTAGTTTTCACAGGATCAGCATTCATATGATGCTCTCTTTGTAATGATTGAATTGTTTTATATGTTGCCCCTTTCTTTCTTCCTGCTCATGTTTATGACCACCTGACAAATATCTTTGTTGATAGATCATGTGCTTAAGCAGATACTGCCTGCTGGAGTTGAGGTTCCCTCATCCTTTGAAACAATAGTTAAGTATTTATTTCATTTTTTTCCCTGGTATCTGTCTTGTATGGCTATATTACTATAATGATTCTGATTCTGATTTTGATTCTGATTCTACTGTTCTTTGATGTGTGTATATCCATCCAATTTTGCATGTTCTTTGAAATGAGCTAAAAGCATATTCTTTTTTAGTTGTTAAACATTTATTCTTTCAGGGTGGGATTGTAACTTCTTAAATTTTATTAGTTGGTCAGTCACTAATGCTAAGCTAACATTTGTCCTTCTAATGCAGGTCAAATTGCCCATTTAAACCTACACGATGAATTACTTCCCTACAAAGATGTTATTGCAAAGGTTATTTTTGATGTATGTTTTCTTACTTCCGGCTTTAGTTTTAGCTTTTACTTTTCAGTTACCTTTTCTATTTACATCCACTAGATGAACTAGTCACACTTAATTGTTAATTGTTAGATCCTTCTGCCCTTCTCATCTTCGTCTGGAATAGCACTAGACCAGCTTTTGTTTAGGTATATGAACATAATGCTTGCTGCAGTATCAAAGTTATGAAATTTATGATGCGTCCTTTCTTTGTAACATTTTTCTATTTTGAAAAGTAGGCTTTGAATCCTCTGTTCCATTGGATGTGAGGGCCTTATTTTATTGCTGCTGTCTTCATATCTCTGTGTTGCTTCATGCTTGTATGAAGCAAACTGAATTTTTATTTTTACCAACAATAGATAATACAATAATGTCTGTATGTTTGAATGGCATGGCCTTTGTGACATAGACGTCCATTCAGTTATTCATCCACAAACTTGGTCTTTATA
This sequence comes from Arachis ipaensis, assembly GCF_000816755.2. NCBI lineage: Eukaryota > Viridiplantae > Streptophyta > Magnoliopsida > Fabales > Fabaceae > Arachis > Arachis ipaensis. The sequence continues at coordinate 43,480,551 of NC_029787.2, read as the reverse complement.
GTGTCAAGCATATTGTTTTATACATATTTCTCCTATTATTGTTCATGTTTTAACTATTTATGCAGAAAAACTATCCAAGAATCAAAACCATTGTTAATAAAGTGGGAACCATTACAAATGAATTTCGTGTTCCAGAATTTGAAGTTTTAGCAGGAGAACATGATATGGTTACAGAAGTGAAGCAATATGGTGCCACTTTTAAGCTTGATTACAGTTTGGTTTATTGGAATTCTAGATTGGAACATGAACATAAAAGATTGGTTTCTCTGTTCCAACCTGGAGAGATCATTTGCGATATGTTTGCGGGTATAGGTCCTTTTGCAATTCCTGCAGCCCAAAAAGGATGCCTAGTCTATGCAAATGATTTGAATCCAGATAGCATTCACTATCTGAGGATCAATGCCAAAGTCAACAAGGTCGAAGATCGCATATATGCATACAACACGGATGCTAGAAAATTCATCTCCCAGCTGATGGAGGTGCCAACTTCTGATGTTAAATTAGAATGTAATGTTCCATGTCTGAATACATGTGAGTCATGCAATACAAAAGATGATGTTGAAACAAGTGCGGAAACTGCCTTGCTAATTGGTAATATCTTTACAGGATATAACTGCAAATACTGGTTTGGTATCTTAACATGTTACCTAACACTGATATTTTTCTTGCAGTTGATAGAAAGGGCATAGGAGATCGCAATAACAACAGTTTAGAGGATGTAGAATGTCCATCAAAGCATGATGATACATCTGTAACTTCTGCTAAGAGATCTTCTAGTAGTTCCCATGAAGGTATTCTTGATACCACTGTGACACCCCGAGGATATCACTAGTACAGTGGCTACCTGATCTTATAGTCTCAAATTAATTCTGCAATTTCTGTTCTGGAAATAAAGAAATTTAACATTGTTGAACAGTGCCCCTTCTTAGTGAGAAACAATTAAAGTATTCAAAATACTCTTAAGACTGAAATTAAAGCCTGATAAAGTTGTTTTTGTTTACAGAGAATGGAAAGACTCATGAAACTGATAGCTTTGAAGGTGGCGGGAAAAGAGGAAGCCAAAACAAGAGAATGAGAGGTTTCGAGTTCACTGACACAAAAACTTGGGAGCATATTGACCACGTAATAATGAACCTTCCAGCATCAGCTGTTCAGTTTCTAGGTACAGATGTAGTGATGTCATTGGACGTAATGTAACTTATTTTTTTTAAGGAACTTTCGTGTAAGACTCTTGTTGTCTTCCTATGCTAGGAGTTTCATAACTCATTCTTTGCTTTGCAAAAAACTCTCATTATCTTTGAGATTTATTGGCAGATATCTGACTTAAAAAAATGTTCTGCCAGATGCATTTAGGGGATTAATCCAGAGGAAATATTGGAAAGGAAATCTACCATGGGTCCACTGCTATTGCTTCATTAGAGCAACTGAAACTCCAGAGACGATAATAGCTGTGAGTTCCTTCTACTGATGGTATTTCCCATTTTCTTTTTCCTATGTTTGGTAAGAATATCAATGATTTCATTGATTTGTGGTATTTACAATGTTTTGCCCAATCGGGTGGCTTAGGAGCCTGGATTTTGTAAGACAGTTCGCAATGGACACTGATCAAACTCTTGCTTCACTTATTTAGACAGTTAATTTTGAACTTAATTTTGCAGGTGGCAGAGTCTGCTTTGAGTGCCTGTATACAAGACCCAATATTTCATCGGGTTAGGGATGTAGCTCCAAACAAGGTATCAGTATTCAGTACTATAGATCACTGCTGTTCTTCTATTTGATTTGTGTTTGTAGAAACTATAAAATATCTGTATTCATGATCTTTTTCTATTTACTTTGCAGGCAATGTTTTGTTTAAGCTTCAGGTTGCCAGAAGCATGCTGTAGGGAAGATGATCAATAACAAGAGCATGTTTTCTTGATGCTGCTGAAGAGATATTAGGTTTGAATGATTTATTACTCTAGTTTTCTGGGTATAACAGGGCCATGCTTGTGTGTAGATCGATTCAATTCCGTGCCATGCTATCTGACTCAGAAAAGCATAGTTAAAAGTGAAAAATCAGCAAAAAGAATAGGTCACTCTTCACATTGTTTCCTTTTCCTCTTTTCCCTCTTCACACACACACAGACACACACACACACACACACTAACTCTAGGGGCTTGTTGATTCTTCTAGAAAGAAGTTCTTAGCTTGCCTAATCATATGTTGTGATGAATTGGTGACTGTTTTTGAGCAATGATTAAAGCTGTAGATATTTCCCCAGTTATATGAGAGTTAGTATTTTACAGCATCCTACTTTATGTTCTCAAGCTTTCCTTAGTGATTGATAAACAATGTTGGGATTTAAGTTTGGGCAGTGTTTTACTTAATTATTATGCTCTGTTGTGTTTCCAACGCTATTGTCCTTTCTTATTATTAGGAAAGTTGGAGTTTTTGTTCTTGGAAGTTATATGAGAACTCTTATCTCCATACTATGCAACTGTCTTTAGTAGTTATTGCTCTCAATTTGGAATTATGTGCTGTCAAGGACCAAAAAAGAAAAGAAATTACGAGTAATTATCAAGTTTAAGCAAATAAAACTTTCACAACTTATCTTAGTCACTCTCTATGATGAAAAAAAGCCTAGAAAAAGGAGTAATATCTTATTATCTCATATTGCTTTATTTCTTTCGGCTGAAAAAATATATAACTAAATCTTACATGGTATGCATACTCTCTGCTAATGGAGGATTAGATTTTGAAGCAGGTCAAAGGTAATCCTCAATATTTAAGTGGTCTCAATTGGTTCAGATGAAAACGCAAAATAATAAGAAAGGAGAAATCAAAGATGTGGGAACATAGTGGATTATACAAGTGGACTAGTTTATACTTGGTTTATCATAGTCTATTAATCAGAAGCTCCAATTCAAAAGTTCATGCATGCTTTTAACAATTATTTGTTGATTCGTTAATTGTTGCAATTTGAAAAGTTTTCGCAGTTGGAAACAAGTTAATACCGCAATGAAACAATTTCCTAATCCCCTAAGTTTGGAAGATAGCTGTATCAAGTATTCTGGCCAATTTGAATATCTTCATAAGTGACTTTTCTTAATTTTTTACTTATGAAAATTATAACATTAATGTTTGATATAATTTTTAAAATTAAGTTGTA
>NC_029787.2:43473637-43477333 GCF_000816755.2 Arachis ipaensis | reverse complement strand
AGTCAAATTAGTTTTTAGAAAATAAAATAATTTTTTATGTTTTAAGTTGTTTTTTTTTAAAATTTTTTTTAATTAAGTTGTTTTTCCAAATTAACTTGTTTATAAGCTAATTTTATTTTATTTTTGCTTCTACTTTTAGCAAAAATTGATTTTACATTATTCTTTTGGTCTAAACTGCAAGAACTTGAAGCTGAATATACTTTATTACCTACGCTAGCTTGACTTAGAAGGATCCAGTATAGGGTAATCATTAATCATTAAGTTATATATACTTTCATTCCTAAATACTTGGGTGGGATAATAATTTTTCCAAGGCACTACGTGAGTGACGTAAAACGAACTAATATACTATATTATAAATATGCTTTCATATCATGTCGTGTGAGGATAAACACTCCCTGCTGAGCCAATATAATTTTCTAAAATTGAAATGCTTCTAATGCGAGGCAAAAAGGGAGCCCCTAAACTCCTTTTTTTTTTTTTTTATTAAAGTTCTACTTTGTTATATATATATATATTATAGTAGATTATATAAGTATTTAAAATGAGTGGTATTATTTGATACTAACTCATTGTGTGTATTACACACACACACAATAAAGCAAGATAGGATAATAATTTAATAAGATAATAGTAATGTACACGTAAATTTAAGGTGGAAAGTGGGTGATTTGACGACCCTGTCCCTCTTCTATTCTAGTCAATTACCAGTCAATGCTAAAAGAGTCTTTGTGTATTGTGTCCCCATTTTGCATGCATTTATCTTTCAAAGCAATCCCATTTGAATACGTGAGCATGAAAAAGAATAGTGAGATAATAATTCTCCATAAACATTGTAGCTTTCAAATTGATATGTTATATTCTCATAAACATTTAATGTATAGGTTCTTTTTTAATATATATATAATTTCTTAATACAATCTTAGTTATGAAATATGAACTAAATGCTATTATTATTATTATTGAACAAGAGTTTAAGACAAATGCAACACATGCTGGCAATATCTGGCACTTCTTTAACTGAGTTAAGTAACGAATCTTTGTTCCATTTCCCTCCTATTTATTTTTCTTTAAAATTTTCTTGCAAACCAATTCTTAGTCCTTTGTTTTACCTTCTCCATGAAGTCACTGAAACCACACGCGCACACACACACACAAGAACAAACACTAAGAAAGAAACCTTTTCTTCCCTTTTCAACTATAAATTCTGAAACCAAGAATCATAACTTCCCCCCTTTCTCTCTTTCTCTCTCAGTTTCTTCCATTTCATTGATTCTCCAATTTGTTTGGTTTCTTTTTCTGTCATTATTCTTTGAATCTCTGCTTATTCCAAAGCATAAAACTCAGTATAGAAAGAAAGAAAGAACATGGCAGAAGAAAAAGCAATATTCCTCATTGTATTGTCAACTATGTTCTTGTGGGTTTCTGGGGTTGGAGTAAACTGGGGAACAATGGCAACTCACCAGCTTCCACCAGAGAAAGTGGTTAAGATGCTTCAAGAAAACGGTTTCGATAAGTTGAAGCTGTTTGATGCAGAGGAATGGATCATGGCTGCACTTATAGGAACTGATATTGAAGTTATGTTGGCTATTCCAAACAATATGTTGGAAGAAATGAGTAAGAATCCAAAGGTTGCAGATTCTTGGGTTGATGAGAATGTCACCAGTTACTTGTACACTGGTGGAGTAAACATCAAGTTAAGTATATAGTTCAATATTTGATCACACCATTTTTCACTGTTTCTTTTAATTTTTCTTGGTCAAATTCTTGATGGTATATTCCAAACTTTTCATTGAAGACAACTGTTAGAATGGAAGAGTTTATATCATACTTTAAAAACTAGCATTCTTTCTTCTGTTTTGAACTCTATGTTCTTCTTTGATTCTTGCAGGTACATAGCAGTGGGGAATGAACCTTTCCTTAAGGAATATAATGGCAGCTATCTACAATCAACTCTGCCAGCTCTGAAGAACATTCAAACATCACTGAACAATGCAGGGATTGGATCAAGGGTGAAAGTAACAGTTCCATTCAATGCAGACATATACTATTCCCCAGAATCAAATCCAGTTCCTTCAGCAGGTGACTTCAGACCTGAAGTTAGAGACCTCACAATTGAGATAATCCAGTTCTTATACTCAAACAATGCACCTTTCACAGTTAATATCTATCCCTTCCTTAGTCTCTATGGAAATGATCATTTCCCATTTGATTTTGCATTCTTTGATGGCAACAACAAGCCTCTAAGGGATGGCAATTCGGTCTACACCAATGTTTTCGACGCGAATCTGGACACGCTTCTCTGGGCTCTAGAGAAGGCAGGGTACCCTGAGATGCATGTCATGGTTGGTGAAGTCGGGTGGCCAACTGATGGTGACAAAAATGCTAATGTCAAGAATGCAGAAAGGTTCAATATGGGTTTGCTCAAACATGTTATGAGTGGGACTGGAACTCCTAAGAGGAAAGGCACAACAATTGACATTTATCTATTTAGTCTTATTGATGAGAATGCTAAGAGCATTGCACCTGGTAATTTTGAGAGGCATTGGGGCATCTTTGAGTTTGATGGCAAACCAAAGTACCAACTCGACTTGAAAGGTAATCTTATATATTGTTGTATTTGTATCTTACATAATCTAATATTGACATTGGTGTTTGTGCAACGTAGGTATGAACGAGAATAAGGGTCTGGCTCCTGTGGAAGGAGTGAGGTACAGGGAGAAACAATGGTGTATCTTAGACCCTGATGCTGTTGACTTAAACTACTTGCCAGATAGCATTGACTATGCTTGTAGCCTATCAGATTGCACTGCTTTGGGATACGGTTCCTCTTGTAATGGCCTAACACTTGAAGGGAATGCATCTTATGCCTTCAATATGTATTATCAAGTGAACAATCAGAGAGATTGGGACTGTGATTTTTCTGGCTTGGCTATTATAACAGATGAAGATCCATCTCAAAAGGGTTGCCAATTCCCTATCATGATTATTTCTCATGCTTCTTCTTTGGCTATGTATGCAGGTTTTGCCGACATGTTAAAGAGCACTTTGTGGTTATATATTTTTGTTATGTCTTTTTTAGTCCTTTAGATGATAAAGATTTGTAAAGTCATTATTAAAGGATTTATTTTTAATTACTTTTACTTTCTTTTGAAAAAACAGCTATGCTTGTAAGTGTGTAAATTTCTTTTATGAGCAAGTTGTTGAAAGAATTCTGGGATATTCTTATTGGGACACTTTCTTTTTGCTTTTTCATTTTTCTTTTTATCATTAAAAAAAAATTATGCTATTGCAACTTGATAAGGTGGATTATCAAAGAGTATTTTTAGAACAAAGGAGTATAGATAAGATGTGTAGTTATGTTAGCAGCATGTGTGTAATAATCTAGCGAATCGAAGACTAAGTTATCTCAAGTTATGTTAGATAAATTGATTGTAGTATTAGATATAGTACTCTATTTTAAAGAAACAAAAAAAGAAAAATTGGTCATGCCATATTGCCATATAAAGGAATAAGTATAACAACTCTTCCTCATCTCACAGTTGATTTAAGAAGGAATAGATCCAACGAACAATAATCAGATCCAATTATGTGGTTCTTAAAAAATATAAAAATATACAATAAAATATTATTTTGACTCTTAATATTTTTTTTTCTAATATTAAAATCATCTTTTTATTTTTAAAATTGCTCCAA
>NC_029787.2:43432999-43473625 GCF_000816755.2 Arachis ipaensis | reverse complement strand
TAGTAACTTTTTAGATATTTATTAAGAATAAATAGTCAAAATCGTCCCTGAAAGATACCCAATTTCAATTTTGGTCCTCGAAAGATAAAGTTAATCGAAATCGTCCCCAAAAGATACACGATTGGTCACGTTAGTTCTTCCGTTAGTTGGATGATGACGTGGGGGCTAATGCCACGTGTCACAAGATGATTGGTTGACGTGTCAGCTCACTGACACCTGGCATGCCACGTGTTAGATCAGTGACACGTGGCATGCCACATGGCACTTGACATGTAAAAAAATTATTTATAATCAAAATAATCCTTGAAAGTTCAGACGCAAGTCATTTTCATCCCTGAAATTTTAAAAATTAATCAAATTAGTCCTTATATATATATTTTTTAATTTTTTTTTGATAATATTAAATTTAAAATATTTTTTAATACTACTAATTTTAATAGAAATGTAATTGACAATCAAAAAATTAGTAATTGTATATTTTCTTCTTAAAAAATTTTCAGTAAAATTATCTCTCTCCTTTAATTCTTGTTAAAATCTCTTTTATTCTTTTCTATTCTAAAACCTTTTTCTTACATTATTACATTTTGCTGGAATATATATATATACACTCAAAATTGAAATATAGGTATTTGTTAACCTAAATAAAGTTATATGCTAAAAATCAAAATTTATGTATGTTAACCTAAATGAAAGTAATACCGTAATGAAAAAAAAAAGATGTATAAATTTTTATTAACTTTGTTTAGGTTAACATACATAAATTTTGATTCTGAGCATATAATTTTGTTTAGGTTAATAAATACATACATTTCAATTTTGAGTATATATATCTTCCAGCAAAATGTAATAATGTAAGAAAAAGGTTTTAGAATAGAAAAGAATAAGAGATATTTTGACAAGAATTAAAGGAGAGAGATAATTTTATTGAACAAATTTTTAAGAAGAAAAGATACAATTACTAATTTTTTGATTGTCAATTACATTTCTATTAAAATTAGTAGTATCAAAAAATATTTTAAATTTAATATTATCAAGAAAAAATAAAAAAAATTATATAAGGACTAATTTGATTAATTTTTAAAATTTCAGGGATGAAAATGACTTATGTCTGAACTTTCAAGAACTATTTTGATTATAAATAACTTTTTTACATGTCAAGTGCCACGTGACACTGACCTGACATGCCACGTGTCACTGAGCTGACACGTCAACCAATCTTCTTGTGACACGTGGCATTAGCCCCCCACGTCATCATATGCCACGTGGCACTTAATGTGGCACGTCATCATCTAACTGACGGAAGGACTAACGTGACCAATCGTGTATTTTTCGGGGACGATTTCGATTAACTTTATCTTTCGAGGACCAAAATGGAGATCGATGTATCTTTCAGCGACGATTTTGGCTATTTACTCTATTTATTAATATATGAGGTTATATTAAGACTTTTTTTAATTTTGATAAGTACAAGTCAATTTTGAAAAGCTCCACTTTAGGTGTTTTTAAAAGTACTCCTATCTTTTAAAAGCTGCAAATATAAGTATATAGTCTTTTTGACGGGGAAATTCAGGCTAATTTTTTTATATGAAAAATATTGGTGTTTTTGTTGGAAATAAAATTATTTGGTATAATTACAGGTGGGTAGATTTTTTAGGTGGGAATCATCAACACGTGGGGCCGTATTGAACACGTGACAATATCCTGACCAACACATGAGGGCGTATTGAACACATGTCAAGTTACAGCGTTTTCTGCACATCCACAATACTATAATACACTAAAAATGTCAATATTTAACTAAAACACAATCTCTATTTCCATATTAAAAATAATTTCCGCGAAAAGTCACATACAATTGTCCTCATGTGATATTGATAATTAAAAATCGTTAGATAACAATTTAATCAAACATGTCAAATCATTTAACAATTTTTAACTAACAAAAATAATTGCACATAAAATTTTACTTCTTTTTTATTTACCAAACACAAAACAAAAAACTTAAAGCACAAGCACTTTTTTTTAAAAAAAAACTTTACTAAACTAAACCTACATTTACCACTGTCATTCTACAACTAATCCTAATTCTAATTTTCCCAAGACCCTAACACCAAGGAGCAGGGGATTGAAGGGATTTTTGTTTCATAATTAACTGTTATAGGGATAAAATTACTAAAAAACTAGTACTTTTAATTTAGAAAAAAATTTTGAAAATTAAAATAATATTTTTTTTAAAAATCCAATTATCAATTCAGTCAGTCTATCCCATAATATTAACTAAATTTTTAAAATGGTCCTCTAGATTTAGTCCGTGTATCAATGTTGCCCCTCAATTTTCAATTGCACTAAATGTATCCTCCAGTTTGAGTCCCGGGCTACATACAAATCCCTTTACTCAATTTCGGCGTGAGCCAGCAATCAGGCGCTGACCTAGCCCTGCCATTGCCATGTAGGACGTCTGAAACGACGTCATTTTGCTTGTAAGCGCAAAATGAAAAAGAACAACATTGTATTGTTGTGCAGGGGGTATTGAAAGGTTTTTTAGGTAAGGGTCATCATTCACAATTCTTTCTTCTTCTTCTTTTCTTAAACCATTTTTTTTCTCCTCCTCCAGAAATATCGCGATAGTAAGGCACCTTCACAATAAGAATTTCTCACTTTGTTAGCACGAGAAGGAAGGATGCCAACCATAGGAAGTTGTTGAAGCAGAGGGTACGATCATGGTGAGTATAGACGAGGTTAGCAATATTGTTACCGATTGAAAAAAAAATTTGGATACTCATTGATCATTCTTTATTTGAGTTATTTTTTGAGGTGATTTTATTGCATTTATATTTTTATTAGATTATTATGTTATTAGATTTTTGTGGTTATTATGTTTGGGAGGGATTTCATTTAATCTGTTTTTCGATGTATGAAACAGGGAATTTTTTTTCATGAATGTTACTCATGTGGAGTTTGATACACTGTTAGTGCTGCATGTATTTAATTTGTTTATTTATATATGTTGGAGATGGATAAAGTTTTGGATATTATGTTTCATCATAAAATTTTTTTAAAAAGGGTGTTGACGAAAATGTGGGGTACTATCCTGATAATAGAAGATGCTTGGGTAATCTTGAGGTGGATAGGTTGGATGTATTTTATCTGAGAAACTACTTTAAAGAGCTAGGTTATGACAGAATGAAGGAAGGTTAGTGGCTTGTACCTGGGAAGAGCATGGAGTTGGATTTAAGGAAGTTAAACACTAATGCAGAGTTAAGAGAGATGTGTCAGATGGGTTCATAAAGCCAGGATCTTATTGATGTTTTTATTGAACATGAGGTTTCATCACCTGAACTGCTACAAGGGAAGGAGATTATGATCTATGTTGATGATCAAGTAAGGGATGTTGGAGAGCAAGCAAACAAAGATACCGCATCCGTTCCACACCATTGTGCTAATCCTAATGCTAAAAAAACTCCCACTGTTAATATTAGTCGACCAAGTGACCAAGTACCCAAAGCCTCAGTTATGGTGCCTAAGGAACAACAACTAAAAAAGAAGACTAAGATAATCCCCAAATTAACTGAAACCAAAGTGAGCAGGAGGTATTGCTTGAGGTCTGCTGCTGTGGTAGGTTACACAAAGGGTCAGAAAAAATCACAAGGTAGCAATATACCTGTAATGTTGTTGTCCTCTGATGAAGACTCCTCTAATTCTGATGAGAGTGCAGAAGATGAGCCCTAAAAACCAGTTAGGGAAGACAGCTTATCTGATTTATGTGTTGGGAACCCTATTCCTTCACGTAAGCAAAAATATAGAAAGGAAAATACAAATAAGAGTGCTGAAAAGGGTAATGGTAAGGGTTTGGGGAATGAGAAAGAGAAGATATGTGTTGATGATGACACTTTTGTAGAAGATATTTTTGATTTTAAAATAGATCTGGATTCGTGAGAGGTGGTGATAAACCCCAATTTTGTGGTTTATCTTGTGTAGAATTTAGGGGGTTTTATCAATATTTTTCACACTTATTCATATAAATTGCATGGTTTTGTTTTCCCTTCCTAATTTTGCTTCATGGTTTAAAACATGCTTCTGTAACCCTAAAAACGCCAATTTTTAATCCTCTTCTATTACCATTCGATACTGTGATGTGTTTGTTAAGTGGATTTAGGATCTATAGGGCAAGAATGGCCTAGAAGGTGGAAAGGAAGCATGCACAAGTGGGAGGGACATGAAGAATGAAGCTTTGGAGAATTGGTGGCGACGCGCACGCGTGGCTGATGCGCATGCGTGGACGCATGTATCTAGGACTGGCGTGCAAAAGCTGGCGCACTCACGTGGTGATGCAAAATTCCACTGACGCGTATGCATGACCGACGCGTACGCATGACCGACGCGTACGCGTGGCCTGAGGAGTTCATATGACGCGCACGCGTGATGCCCAGCACGTGACAGCATTAATGAAATTGTGGTTGGCGATTTCTGAGAGGTTTCAGGCCCAATCTGAGCTCAATTCTGCATGGAAAAGGCCCAAGGAACCAAGGGGGAAAGGGGGGACTCAATCATTCAGACAATACACATAATTTTAGCTAGTTTTTTGTTCTTATTTTCTAGGGAGAGAAACTCTTACTTCTCTCTATATTTAGTTTATTTTGATCTTCCTTTGTTGAATTTCTGAATTGGGTCTTGTTAATTTTAGTTTCAATTACTTAATTTGAGTTCTCTAGTTATAATTTTGTTTAGATCTTGTGTTGAATTTGTGTTTTCTTCTCATTTCTTCTTTTCTTCTCATTTTATGAACTTTATGGATTTTAAATTTCTATTAGTGCATTGATGTTTTCTATGATTGATAGTGTTATTTGAGTTGTTTTCCATTGATAATTGTTAGTGGGTACTTGTAATTTCTAATTAATTTGCAATTTGAATATGTTTTTAGTTAGTGCATACCATGTGTTTGATGAAATATTTCCTTTGATTATGGAGTAGTTTTCTATACTCTTGGCCTAGTTTAAGGGAATTGGGTGAACTTGAGTCATTGGGTCTAATTGATTTGTTAGTTTGAGAACCCTTAGTAGTCAAATTGATACCCATTGACACCAATCTACTACTAAGCCAATTAGTTGTTGGATTGGGACTTATGAGTTGAAATTGATCAAGCCATTTGACGTACTTCACTTGTAGAAGTAGACTTAATGAGCTTGGTTCCTCAAAATTATCAATATATGGTTATTAGACAAGGATGGTGACCCCAATTCCTATGCCTAGCCAAGAGTTTCTTTTTATAATTCATATTTGAAACCCAAAAATCCCAATTGTTTGATTCTTGTTATAGTTAGTTTAGTTGTTCACTTAGTCTTAGAATAGAAGTAGCTTTATATGTTATCTTGTTAGAGTGAATTTACTTACACTTTACTTTAGTTACTTACGACCCAAGACTAATACTCTCGGTTACTTTTTATTGGGGTTGACTTTGTGACAACCATATCAAAATTTGATCGATAGGATTATATGTTGGTCTAGGACTATACTATGACAATGATTTGAATTTTTATTGATGAAAATTCTAGACCGACCATAATCTTGCCATCAAATTTTTGGCGCCGTTGCCGGAGAATGGTTGCAACGTGTGTTTTGATATTGGTTATGTGAATATGTGAATATTGTAGATAGTTTACTTGCTTTCATTAGTTTGTTTTTAGTTTAGATTTCCTTTAATGCATGAGCTATGACTTCTAAGTTGAATGATTCGGTCTTAACCGAATTCTAACTTAGCCGAGTTTGATCCCGAGATTGAAAAAACCTTACTACATACTCAGCAAGCTAGACGGCAGTTGGATTACACAGGTAGTGCTTCGATCTCTCTTGAGAAACCCTCTGAAACACTAGACCAAACCGAGAGTGATCTAGAGTCCTCATTCAACGAAGGAACTTCCTATTCCTTTGTTGGCACTACTGATACATCTTTCCATACTACAGGTGAAAATCACATGGCGGCGCCACATAGGATTACCTTGCACAAACAAGGAGCACTAGATCTCATTCTTCAACCGTTGCAAGCTAGGTATCCGAATCTTGATCCTAATTTTGAGCTGAAGAATAGTCTGATTAACTTGCTTCCTAAGTACCATGGACTACCGAGCCAAGACCCCATTAGGCATTTGAGAGACTTTCAAGTAGTTTGCTCTACGGCTCGAAGGCATGGTGCTTATGAGATTGCTATCATGGTTTTTGCTTTCCCCTTCTCTCTTGAGGGGATGGCAAAAGAATGGTTCTACTCCCAACCTGATGAAGTGGTGACTGAATGGGACCTATTGAGAAGAGAGTTCTTAGATAAGTTCTTTCCTCCGGAGAAGACCGACTACATCCGGAAGAAAATTTTCGGTATAATGCAAAGAGACCAAGAGACACTCTATGAATATTAGACTCGATTCAAGAGGTTGTTGGAATCTTGTCCACATCATGGGTTAGATACTCACTTGCTCATTAGCTATTTCATTGGAGGTCTTTGTGCAGCGGATAAGAGATTGCTCACCGCCTCTAGTGGTGGTTCCCTTTTTAAGAACAAGACGGCGGCGGAAGCATGGAGTTTGATCAATGATGTCGCTGAAGCTACCCAACATGTGAGAGTGAGGAACAATCCTCCCAAGAGTGTGGTGGAAGCACCTCCTTTCGAATCGGCTTTGACTAAAGTGCTTGGAGAAATGACCACTCTCATCAAGGAGATTCACCAAGGGCAAAAGGCATCTCAATCAATCCAAGCCATCCAAGCCCCACTTCGAATCCTCTAACTTGAAGGACCTCCTAGAGTGTGTGGTTTGTGCTCTACTGATGAGCGGATAATTTATACGCTTTTTGGCATTGTTTTTAGGTAGTTTTTAGTATAATTTAGTTAGTTTTTACTATGTTTTTATTAGTTTTTTATTCAAAAATCACATTTTTGGAATTTACTATGAGTTTGTGTATTTTTCTGTGATTTCAGGTATTTTCTGGCTGAAATTGAGGGACCTGAGCAAAAATCTGATTCAGAGACTGAAGAAGGACTGCAGATGCTGTTGGATTCTGACCTCCCTGCACTTGAAATAGAATTTCTGGAGCTACAGAAACCCAATTGGTGTGATCTTAATTGCGTTGGAAAGTAGACATCCAGGGCTTTCCAGAAATATATAATAATCCATACTTTGCCCGTGTTTTGACGATGCAAACTGGCGTTCAAACACTAACTTCCTGCCCTATTCTGGAGTTAAACGCCAGAAACAGGTTGGAAATCAGAGTTAAAAGCCAGAAACAGGCTACAACCTGGCATTTAACTCCAAAAAGAGTCTCTACACATGAAAGCTCAATGCTCAGTCCAAGCACACACCAAGTGGGCCCGGAAGTGGATTTCTACATTATTTACTTATCTTATGTAACCCTAGCTACTAGTCTTGTATAAAAACTACTTTTAGTGATTTATTTTATATCTCTAGTTAGTCTTTGAATAATTTTACGTTCAGAGATCACGTTTAGGGGGTTGGCCATTCGGCCATGTCTGGACCTTCATCACTTATGTATTTTGAACAGTAGAGTTTCTACACACCATAGATTAAGGTGTGGAGCTCTGCTGTCCCTCATGAATTAATGCAAAGTACTATTGTTTTCTTATTCAATTCAAGCTTATTCCTTTTCTAAGATTTTCGATTGCCCTTCAACCATGATGAATATGATGATCCGTGACACTCATCACTATTCTCAACCTATGAACGCGTGTCTGACAACCACTTTCGTTCTACCTTGGATTGAGCGCTTATCTCTTGGGCTCCTGGTTCAGATCAGAGTCTTCGTGGTATAAGCTAGAATTATTGGCGGCCATTCCTGAGATCCGGAAAGTCTAAACCTTGTCTGTGGTATTCCGAGTAGGATCTGGGAAGGGATGACTGTGACGAGCTTCAAACTCGCGAGTGTTGGGCGTAGTGCCAGACGTAAAAGGATCATTGGATCCTATTCTAACATGATCGAGAATCGACAGATGATTAGCCATGCGGTGACAGCGCATTTAGACCATTTTCACTGAGAGGACGAGAAGTAGCCATTGACAACGGTGATGCCCAACATACAGCTTGCCATGGAAAGGAGTATGAATGATTGAATGGAAGCAGTAGGAAAGAAGAGATTCAGAAGGAGCAAAGCATCTCCATACGCTTATATGAAATTCTCACCAATAAATTACATAAGTATCTCTATCTTATTTTATGTTTTAATTATATTTTAATTATCAAATCTCCATAACCATTTGAATCCGCCTGACTGAGATTTATAAGATGACCATAGCTTGCTTCAAGCCGACAATCTCCGTGGGATCGACCTTTAATCACGTAAGGTTTATTACTTGGACAACCCAGTGCACTTGCTGGTTAGTTGTATCAGAATTGTGAAAAAGAATTAAGATTCAGAACGTGCGTACTGAGTTTTTGGCGCCGTTGCTGGGAATGAACAATCACGATTTCGTGCACCATCTACTACCGCACATTACACCAACCAATGCCATCAAGTCCAAGAGGATTACACTCTTGTGGTAGCTAACAACTACAACAACCGTCTACCGTATCAATCTCAAGGTCAAAACAATTACTCTCGTGGTAATAGTTCTAATCAAGGGTAGAGGGACAATGCCCAAGGAAACAACCACAATCCAAGATAGAACCAAGGCAATTCATCTTCTCATTACCACAACAACAACCAATCTTCTTTCTAATACCACAACAATAACCACCAAGCCAACCATAACCACCATAACCAACCATACCAACACTAACAACAAAACCAAAACAACAACCATAGATACCAAACGCCTCACCAAAGACAACAAACCAATCAACCTTCTCCTTCTCTCACAAACCAAGGTGATGACTCTCACCGTGCACTTTACCAAGAACAAGAGAGACTTAGGGCTATGATAGAGAAAAATAAAGAGAATACTAGGACTCTTAATGCACAAGTTGGTACTATGAGTGCTCAAATGTTCTCCATAGCCGAGATTCTCTCAAGGTTGACCCTACCTCCTACCAACAATACCAACACCAACCAAGCCTCTAGCCCACCTAGCCTTCATTCTCAACCTATCCCAAACCCAAGGGGTAGCATCAATGCAATCACCTTGAGGAGTGGTACAACGCTTGAGGAAGTTGAACCCAAGCCCATCAAGTTAGTGGAGGATGTTCCTAATATAGAAGTTGGTGAAACAATAGAGATAGATGAATATGAAAAGGAGGAAGAAGTTGCAAAGGAAGAAGAAGAACAATTGAGGGCCAAGGAACCGAAGCGGAAGAACAACTCAGAGGAACAAATACCTATACCACTCTTTGATGCCATACATCAAGTTCCGAAATATGCTAAGTTCCTTAAGGATGTGTGCACTCATAAAGAGAAGACTGGTGGACTAAGGATGAATCTATTAGGTAATTCTGTTTCTTCTGTGATAGATGATTTTCCTGAAAAATATAGTGATCCCGGTCCTTGTTTGGTATTTTGTATGATTGGTGAGATTCAACTTAAGGATTGCATGTGCGACCTAGGGTCGTGTGTGAGCATTATGCCACTCTCGATTTATGAGAAGTTGAACCTTGCACCGTTGAGGCAATCCGGAGCTAGGTTTGTGCTTACAGACAAGAGTATAGTTTCAGTTGTGGGTATTGCTGAGAATGTATTGGTGAGAATTCAGGATATAATATTTCCGGTGGATTTTCATATCCTAGAGATACCTTCCATTGATTCGGATAGGCCATCCTCCATCTTACTTGGGAGGCCATTCTTGAAGACATCCCGGTTTAAATTAGATGCATTTTCGGGGGATTACTCATTTGAAGCCAAAGGGAAGGTGGTGAAGTTTAAATTGGAGGAAACCATGAGGCAACCTCTAGAGGTGCATTCAATTTTTGGTTGTGACATTGCTGAAGATGATGTAATTGAAGAACACTTTGGAAGTGATGATGAGATAATTGTCAATAGAAACTTGGGTATAAGAGGACTTAGCAAGGAAAAGGGAAAGGATCCACAACTTCCACATTCTCAAGCAAACAAGGCACCCAATCATGGTTCAACTAACAAGTGGAAGCATCTTCCCTTAAAGGACATTCTTACCAAGAGCAACAAGAAGGGAAAGATAGATGTCCTTGAGGATATTCCAAAAAGATGATCTTAAGCTCATGACCATTCAACTTAAGGACGTTAAAAAAAAGTGCTAGGTGGGAGACACCCCACCATGGTATGATCCTCCTTGTACATAATTTCTTGCATGTAGTTTTAGGGTCCTTGTTTGATTTTGTTGAATTTGTTTAAGCGTGCCTGATTTTGTTGATTTTGTTGGGCTTGTTAGAGTTTTCATGAGGATTTCATTAATCTTAGTTTGGTTAAATTGGCAATTTTGAAGAAAAATGCTTGATTTTGAGTATTGCCCGAAATTCTAAGTGTTTTTGAAGTACCTAGCTTGAATGAATGCCAAGATTGTGCTATAATTGTCTTCCCTCATGTTTCTTGTAAAAAAAAAGTCGTCCCATGCATGGGTGTGGACGACGCGTACGTGTCGATTTCAATGCCACAACTCCTGCACAAAAACCAGAGAGTTGTGATGGAACAGTGCGAATTTCACGCTGGGAGCACAATCCTTCCCACGCGTGCGCATCGGTGACACGTACGCGTCACTGGTCTATCTTGCACACCCACGCGTGAGCGTGGACGACGCGCACGCATCGTTTGCTATGTTACAACTCCTAGTACAAAAACTGGAGAGTTGTGCTGGAGTGGTGCTGCCTTTGTGCGAAAAGCACATTTTTTGGCCCCATGCGTGCGCGTCAGAGCGTCCCCTTTCTTTTTGCTGGTCATGCGTAGGCGTGGACGACGCTCACGCGTCATGTCCCATTTCCTACTCCCCACGTGTATGCATGGGTGAGGCGTGCGCATCGCATGACTGATGCAGCTAACAAGGCACGCTGCCCTGTTCTCTTCTTTTCCCTTTCTTTCTTCTACTCTTTCTTCCTTTCTTCTCCCCTCTCCTTACCACCCCTTTCCCGCTCACAACCACCGGCGACCTCAACCACCAGTGACCTCCACTTCTGGTGGTCCCACATCTTCTCTCTCCTCTCTTCTTCTCCTTCTTCTTCTTCTCCTACTCTCACTTACACCCAACCTCACTTTCTTCCTCTTTTAAGGTTTTATTTCTCTTCTTCCTCTTTTGTTCCTTTTTAAAATTTTTCTTTACTATTGCATTTGATTACTTTACTCTCTTTGTTCTTGGTTGAATTTTGACTTTGTTGTTTGTTTGTTTGTTTGCTCACTCTTGTTTCTTTTCTTCCCTTTTATTTTCTTGTATGGGTGTTGAATCTCATTTACTTTTGAATTGGTGAATTATTTCATTTCTCTTGGATGTTTGTGCTATGGTAAATGACATTCTATTTTGGGGCATATTCCTCTTGAACTCATCAAACTTTCTTGTTATTTACAATTTGTATACCAAGTGTTTGTGAAAAAAGAGCCAATGACATCTTTGTTCATTGTTGATCTTTCTCTTTCAACTTAGTGCCTCTTTTTCACAACACTTGCGCTACATGAGCATTGAGCGTCATTTCCATGATTTTTCATCATCAAATACTCATTAATTGTGGTTTGCTATGCCTGTAGCGTCATGCAAGAATGAGTGATTCAATGCTCTCTAACCCCATATTCTTCAATTTCTAGACTTCATTGTCTTGGAGTTAGTTGAGCCAACAGTTTTTCTATGACTTTCACTACTCTTGCATGTGTTTATCATTGTGTTGTCGATGCTTGAGCCTACCCTTCTCATGCTTTATTCTTGCATGCCTCTTTCACTCTTGCATCTAGTGATAGTGGGATACCTCTATGATTATTTTGACGTCTTACTTGCATGTAGTAGCTACCATGTTTTTAAGACAATTCACTCTTTTGTGGCATTAATTTTCACCTGCACTTTATTAATTACGGTTTTTGTCTCTCTGAGCTTAATATTTTTCTCTTTTCTTCCTTTTTAGGATGGCCACTAAAAAGGAAAGGAAAAGACCTCCAAAAAGCCATCTACAAGGAGAGAAACTCAAAGAGCGACCACTAAGGCACCGACTTCCTCAAAGGACAAGCCACTTGCTAAGCGGTTGACGAACTCTAGCTGCATTGATGAGGCAGAAAAGGAAGTTCCCGCAAGATCCATCAACCCAGCTACGGTGAAAACCGACAATCTAGAGTCCACCTCGGATCATGGCAAAGAAGTAATTAAGAGGTGAACTTGGAGACATCCTTGTTTCACCATCATATGGCCATTGCGAGTGACACTCCCTGACCCACTCTGTTCATCATTAATAGCACGGAGGACCGTGCAAATTTTCTAAGTGTGGGGAGGTCATTTACCGACTTCTGTAAGTAACGACCATTCTTTTCAACACCCAAATCTTAATTTTCTTTTGTCAATTAGGATAATTTATATTGCATGGCTAGTTTTTGCATTTAAACACTCTTTGCATGGTAGTTGTTTCTTGCTAGGACTACTTGGTTTGAGTGATGATTCTTTTCCAAGAAACTGTTTTTAGGGCACTGATAAACCCCATATTTAGGGTTTATCTTGTGCTTGATTTAGGGGATTTTATGATCTTTTACCCACATTTATTCAATGAAATAGCATAGTTTCATGATTGTCTCCCAATTTGTGCTTAAGTATGAAAACATGCTTTTTAGACCCTTAATTGTTACTTCTAATTCACCTTTGATTCCACTAGATGCCTTGATATGTTTGTTAGTGATTTTAGGTTGAAAAGGCTAGGAATAGATCAAAGGAATGGAGAGAAAAGCATGCAAAGTGGAGAAATCATGGAAAGGCAAGGATTTAGGATAAGATCAACGAAGCGCACGTGCAACAGACGCGTACGTGCGGATTGTGAGGTCGCAAGGTGACGCGTACGCGCACATGACACGTACGCAAGGGTGGAAAAATTGTCAAGCGACGCGCACGCGCACTGTACGTGTACGCGCCGATGTTCGCACGTGACCCACTTAAAGTGAATCCGCTGGGGGCGAATTATGGGCTTTCCAGGCCCAAATCTAACTTCTGATGCTATTTAACCCAAGGAATGAAGAGGAGTCAACATACTTTAGACACTAGTTTAGTTTAGTTTAATTTTTGGAGGGAAAGTTAGTTTTAGAGAGAGAAGCTCTCACTTCTCTCTAGGATTAGGATTAGGTTAGATCTAGCTTAGAATTTCTTAGATCTAGGTTTAATTCATGCTTTGATTTACTTTTCTCTTTGTAATTCTTCTTCTTCTATCTTTCCTCTCTCTAGTTTTGAATTTAATTCATGTAATTCTCTACTTTTATATTGATGCACTTTTGTTTCTTCTATTTTCATTTCAATGCAATTTATGATTCATGTTCTTTTATTGTTGAATTGCTTAGTTCATTTTACTTTCCTTTTATACCTTCTAAGTGTTTGATGAAATGCTTAGTTGGATTTTAGTATAGAATTTTATGATTTTAGCTTGGGAAGGTAACTTAGGAACTCTTGAGTTACTAATGTCCAAGTAATTGATGATTGGGAGCCATTAACTCTAGATCTCACTAATTGAATTGGTGGAGAGCTAGGACTTATGGACTTGGATTGATATAGCTCACTTGACTTTGCTTTACTACTAGTTAGATGATGACTTAGTGGGATTGATCCTTGCCAATTCTCATGTTGTGGTTAGTGATAGGGATAGAGATCTTTGACCACCAAAACTTGCCAAGACCTTTTTAGTTGTTAGTTTATTTTCATTGCCATTTACATTTCTTGTTTCTTATCCCAAAAACCCCAAAATATCTCATAACCAATAACAAGACACTTTATCGCAATTCCTAGGGAGAACGACCCGAGGTTCCAATACTTCGGTTTATAAATTTAGGAGTTTGTTTTAGTGACAAACAATCTTTTGTATGAAAGGATTATTGTTTGGTTTAGAAACTATACTTGCAACGAGAATTCAATTGTGAATTCTAAACCATCAAAAATCCCGATCATCAAAATGGCGCCGTTGCCGGGGAATTGCAATGGTGTTATGTTATTGGTTATTGTATATATGTGAATATTGTGAATAACTTTATTTTTGGATTGTTTGTTTGTCTTTGTTAGTTTTAGAACTCTATTAGTTTTGTTTTTATTTGTTACTATGAATTCTCGTCCTTGTGGTTTTGGATATGGTTATGACTATGTTGTAGGTAATGGAAACTTGAGTGATGGCTCACATTATGGGAGAGATGAATTTTGAGAAGGGAGCCACATCCCTATGAGCAATCACCATGGCAACCTCCTCATGCAAGATACTATGATGGTAATCCTTCCTGTAATGCATATCATTCCAATGGAGATGATTGTTCTTATCATGATTATTCCACTCAATCACCATCATTCCATGCACCATACTCTCAACATAGTCCTCAAACACCATCATTCCAACCACCATATTCTCAACCCACATGCTATTTCTACCAATTTCCTCCACAAAATCCTAATCCATATTCTCCCTATGCATATCCTTGTGATAATTATGAACAAGCAACCATTGAATCACCACCACTCCAATATCTTTACCCTTCAAACCAAGTTCCCATGGATGATACACTTGGTATTATTCCTCAAGAGCAAGAAGAGCTCCAAACCGCACTCACTAGTTTCACCTCTACCCTCCAAGAACTTATGTCCCGTATACTTCCACCTTCTACCAACAACCAAAATACCTTCCAACCTCCAAGCTTTGATGAACCTCCTTTCCAACCACATAATGAAATCTCCTTTCCAACACAACTCTCCATGGAAGAATATCCATGTCCATCAATCCAAGAGCAATATGATCCTACTTATGTTAGAAAAGCGGAACAAGAATCAAAGGATCGTCTCAAGGAAGAAATGGATCGGCTTCAAGCAACCATCCGCCAAAAGTTGGACTCGTGGGATTCACGCCACAAGCAAAACATGTCCGGGATAATTATGGAAAAGCAACCGAAAAGGGAAGTATGAGGGAGATTTTAGAGTCTCAAGTTGAGAACAAGGAAGTGGAGTGTGTTTTGCAACAAGTGGAAGAGAAGGAGATTGTTGAAGAAGAAGAAGTGGAAGAAGACCTAGGGGAGGTTGAAAAAGAAGGACGTTCCATCATTGAAGACAACTCTACATCAAGTGACAATGGTGATCTTGTTGGAGCTTCTTCCATAGGATGTGAAACTGGTGCACGGAAATCATGATTCACACTTTTCATAACTCCGCACAACTAACCAGCAAGTGCACTGGGTCGTCCAAGTAATACCTTACATGAGTAAGGGTCGATTCCACGGAGATTGTCGGCTTGAAACAAGCTATGGGAATCCTTGTAAATCTCAGTCAGGTGGATTCAATTGGTGATGAAGTTTTAATAATTAAAAGATAAATAAAACATAAAATAAAATAAAGTTACTTATGTAATTCACTGGTGGAAATTTCATATAAGCGTCTGGAGATGCTTTGTTGCTTCTGAACCTCTGCTTCTCTATTGTCTTCTTCCAACCATGCGTTACTTCCTTCCATAGCAAGCTGTAGGATCCTCTCAGTGAAAATGGTCCTCTACGGTTTCTGCACGGCTAATCAACTGTCGGATTGCTCGTCTCGGATGAAAAATACCAGGTACAGCTACCGCATGGCTAATCATCTGTCGGTTTCCACTAGCGTCGGAATTAAATCCATTGATCTTTTTGCACACTATCACTGCGCCCAACATTCGCAAGTTTGAAGCTCGTCATGGTCATCCCTTCCCGGATCCTACTCGGAATACCACAGACAAGGTTTAGACTTTTCGGATCTTAGGAATGCTGCCAATAATTCTAGCCTATACCACGAAGATACTAATCTCACAGACTCGGTCCGTGTATTAGATATCCAAGAGAATATACTCCAACTGTCGTCCAATGACTACGTTGAACATCATGTAGACCGCTTTGTGGTTGTCAGGCACGCGGATCTTGGCTAAGCGAGTAACGAAGATTGGGTGATTGTCACGGGTCACCCCTTCATTCTAACTTAACTGAATTAAGTATGAGAGTATATCTTGGAGAAAAAGTAGGCGTGAATTGAATAGAAAACAGTAGTAATTGCATTAATTCATGAAGAACAGCAGAGCTCCACACCTTAATCTATGGGGTGTAGAAACTCCACCGTAAAAAATACATAAGTGAAAATAGTCTAGGCATGGCCATGAGGCCAGCCTCCAAACATAAACAATGGTCTCTCCGTATGAAAAGTCTCTGAATACAATAGTAAAAAGTGCTATTTATACTAAACTAGCTACTAGGGATTACAGAAAATAAGTAACTTAGTGCAGATAGTGCAGAAATCCACTTCTGGGGCCCACTTGGTGTGTGCTTGGGCTAAGAATTGAAGCTTTTTTGTGCATAGGCTCTTCCTGGAGTTAAACGCCAGCTTTAGTGCTAGTTTGGGCATTTAACTCTAATTCTGGTGCCAGTTTTGGCGATTTACGCCAAGATGTTTTAGGCTGGCTTTGGATGCCAGTTTGGGCCATCAAAGCTTAGGCAAAGTATAAACTATTATATATTTCTGGAAAGCTCAGGATGTCTACTTTCCAACGGAATTGAGATAGTGCCAATTAGGCTTCTGTAGCTCCAAAAAATCCACTTCGAGTGCAGGAGGGTCAGAATCCAACAGCATCTGCAGTCTTTTTTCAACTTCTGAATCAGATTTTTGCTCAGGTCCCTCAATTTCAGCCAGAAAATACCTGAAATCATAGAAAAACACACAAACTCATAGTAAAGTCCAGAAATGTAATTTTTTAATAAAAACTAATATAAATATAATAAAAAGTAATTAAAATATACTAAAAACTATGTAAAAATAATGTCAAAAAGGGTATAAATTATCCGCTCATCACAACACCAAACTTAAATTGTTGCTTATCCCCAAGCAACTGAAAAAAATAGGATAAAAAGAAGAGAATATATAATGAATTCCAAACTTATCAATGAAGATTAGCTTCAATTAGATGAACGGGACTTGTAGCCTTTTTGCTTCTGAACAGTTTTGACATCTTACTTTATCCTTTGAAGTTCAGAATGATTGGCATCTATAGGAACTCATAATTTAGATAGTGTTATTGATTCTCCTAGTTCAGTATGTTGATTCTTGAACACAGCTACTTTATGAGTCTTGGCCGTGACCCTAAGCATTTTGTTTTCCAGTATTACCACCGGATACATAAATGCCACAGACACATAACTGGGTGAACCTTTTCAGATTGTGACTCAGCTTTGGTAGAGTCCCCAGTTAAAGGTACCCAGAGCTCTTAAGCACACTCTTTTTGCTTTGGACCTCGACTTTAACCGCTCAGTCTCAAGCTTTTCACTTGACACCTTCATGCCACAAGCACATGGTTAGGGACAACTTGATTTAGCCGCTTAGGCCAGGATTTTATTCCTTTGGGCCCTCCTATCCATTAATGCTCAAAGCCTTGGATCTTTTTTACCCTTGCCTTTTGGTTTAAAGGGCTATTGGCTTTTTCTGCTTGCTTTTTTTTTTCGCCACTTTTTCTCTCTCTTTTTTTTCTACAAGCTTTTCACTGCTTTTCTTGCTTCAAGAATCAATTTTATGATTTTTCATATTATCAATAACATTTCTCCTTTTTCATTATTCTTTCAAGAGCCAACAATTTTAACATTCATAAACAACAATATAAAAAATATGCACTATTCAAGCATTCATTCAGAAAACAAAAAGTATTGCCACCACATCAAAATAATTAAACTAATTTCAAGATAGAATTCGAAATCATGTACTTCTTATTCTTTTGCAAATAAAAATATTTTTCATTTAAGAAAGGTGAAGGATTCATAGGACATTCATAGCTTTAAGACATAGACACTAGACACTAATGATCATGTAATAAAGACACAAACATAGATAAAACATAAAGCATAGAAATCGAAAAACAGGAAAATAAGAACAAGGAAATTAAAGAACGGGTCCACCTTAATGATGGCAGCTAGTTCTTCTTCTTGAAGATCTTATGGAGTGCTTGAGCTCCTCTATGTCTCTTCCATGCCTTTGTTGTTCCTCCCTCATGGCTCTTTGGTCCTTTCTAATTTCATTGAGGATAATGGAGTGCTCTTGGTGCTCCATTCTTAGTTGTTCCATGTTGGAACTTAGTTCTCCTAAAGAGGTGTTGAGTTGCCCCCAATAGTTGTGTGGAGGAAAATGCATCCCTTGAGGTATCTCAGGGATTTCATGATGAGGTATTTTCTCATGCTCTTGTTGAGGTCCATGATTGGGCTCTCTTGTTTGCTCCATCCTCTTTTTAGTGATGGACTTGTCCTCTTTAATGAGGGTGTCTTCCTCTATGACAACTCCAGCTGAATTGCATAGGTGACAGATGAGATGAGGGAAGGCTAACCTTGCCAAAGTAGAGGGCTTATCCGCCACCTTGTAGAGTTCTAGGGATATGATCTCATGAACTTCTACTTCCTCTCCATTCATTATACTATGAATCATGATAGCCTGGTCTATTGTAACTTCAGACCGGTTGCTAGTAGGAATGATAGAGCGTTGGATGAACTCCAACCATCCCCTAGCCACGGGTTTGAGGTCAAGCCTTCTTAGTTGAACTGGCTTGCCTCTTGAGTCTCTCTTCCATTGAGCTCCTTCCACACAAATGTCCCTAAGGACTTGGTCCAACCTTTGATCAAAGTTGACCCTTCTAGTGAAGGGATGAGGATCTCCTTGCATCATTGGCAAGTTGAATGCCAACCTCATATTTTCCGGACTGAAATCCAAGTAATTCCCCCGAACCATTGTGATCCAATTCTTTGGGTTCGGGTTCATACTTTGATCATGGTTCCTAGTGATCCATGCATTAGCATAGAACTCTTGAACCATTAAGATTCCGACTTGTTGAATGGGGTTGGTGAGAGTTTTCCAACCTCTTCTTTGAATCTCATGTCGGATCTCTGGATATTCACTCTTTTTGAGCTTGAAAAGGACCTCGGTGATCACCTTTTTCTTGGCCACAATTTTATAGAAGTGGTCTTGATGGACCTTTGAGATGAATCTCTCCATCTCCCATGACTTGGAGGTGGAAGTAATTGCCTTCTCTTTCCTCTTTCAAGAGATTTCTCCGGTCTTAGGTGCCATTAGTGGTTATGGAAAAATAGAAAAGCAGAGCTTTTTCCACACCAAACTTAAAAGGTTTGCTCGTCCTCAAGAAAAATAAGAAAGAAAGGAGTAGAAGAAGAAGAAATGGAAGAGATGGAGGGGAAAAGTGAATTCAGCCAAGGGGGTTAATTGTGTATGAAGTGTGAAATTGAAGGTTGTAAGGAGGGGTATTTATAGGGTAGGAGGGAGAGGGAATTCGGTCATGAAGGGGTAGGTTAGGGAGGGAAATGGTTTGAATTTGAATGGTGAGGTAGGTGGGGTTTATGATGGATGGATGTGAGTGATGAAGAGAATATGGGGAAGAAGGTAGGATTTGATAGGTGAAGGGTATTTGGGGAAGAGTTATTGATGGGATTGGTTAAGGGTATTTGGGGAAGAGTGTTATGGAAAGGTGTGAAGAGGAGAGAAGAAGACGTAGGGTAGGTGGGGATCTTGTGGGGTCCACAGATCCTGAGGTGTCAAGGAATTCTGCTTCTTGAACCAATCTGGCGTTCAAACGCCCTTTGTGTGCCAATTCTGGCGTTTAACGCCAGCTCTGCTACCTTTCCTGGCGTTAAACGCCAGTCTGCTGCCCCTTTCTAGCGTTTAACGCCAGCCAAATGCCAGACACCAGACACCCCTTTCTGGCATTAAACGCCCATTTTACTATCCTTACTGGCGTTTAAACGCCAGTAAGCCTGTCTTCTTGGGTGTGCTATTTTTGATGCTATTTTTTTATTTTGCTTTGATTTTGCAGTTATTTTTATGACTTCACATGATCATCAACCTAAAGAAAACATAAAATAATAATGGAAAATAAATAAATATAATTAAATAACATTGGGTTGCTTCCCAACAAGCGCTTCTTTAATGTCAATAGCTTGACAGTGAAGCTCTTAGAGAGCTTCACAGAGACTCAGAGCTTAATGGTGGCCTCCCAACACCAAACTTAGAAGTTGAGTGTGGGGGCTCTGTTTGACTCTGTATTAAGAGAAGCTTTTCATGCTTCCTCTCCATGGTTACAGAAGAAGATCCTTGAGCCTTAAACACAAGGTAGCCCTCATTCAATTGTAGGACTAACTCTCCTCTGTCCACATCAATCACAGCTTTTGCTGTGGCTAGGAAGGGTCTTCCAAGGATGATGGATTCATCTTCATCCTTCCCAGTGTCTAGGATTATGAAGTCAGCAGGGATATACAGGTCTTCAACCTTCACTAAGACATCCTTTACAAGTCCATAAGCCTATTTCCTTGAATTGTCTGCCATCTCTAATGAGATTTTAGCAGCTTGTACCTCAAATATCCCTAGTTTCTCCATTACAGAGAGTGGCATGAGGTTTATACCTGACCCCAGGTCACACAGGGCCTTTTCAAAGGTCATGGTGCCTATGGTACAGGGTATTAAGAATTTTCCGGGATCCAGTTTCTTCTGAGGTAATTTCTGTTGAGCCAGGGTATTTAGTTCATTAATGAGCAATGGAGGTTCATCCTCCCAAGTCTCATTACCAAACAACTTGGAATTCAGCTTCATGATTGCTCCTAGATACTGAGCAACTTCCTCTTCAATAATATCTTCATCTTTTTCAGAGGAAGAATATTCATCAGAGATCATGAATAGCAACAGTAAGTTCAGTGGAATCTCTATGGTCTCTGTATGAGCCTCAGATTCCTTTGGTTCCTCAATAGGGAACTTCTTAGTGGCCAGTGGACGTCCATTGAGGTCTTCCTCAGTGGAAATCACTGCCTTTCCCTCCTCTACAGGTTCGGCCATGTTGGACGTGTTTATGGCCTTGCACTCTCCTTTTGGATTCTCTTCTGTATTGCTTGGGAGAGTACTAGGAGGAGTTTCTGTAACTCTTTTACTTAGTTGACCTACTTGTGCCTCCAAATTTCTGATGGAGGACCTTGTTTCAGTCATGAAACTAAGAGTGGTCTTAGATAGATCAGAGACTATGGTTGCTAAGTCAGAGAGGCTATGCTTAGAATTCTCTGTCTGTTGCTCAGAAGATGATGGAAAAGGTTTGCTATTGCCAAACCTATTTCTCCCACCATTATTATTGAAGCCTTGATTAGTCTTCTGTTGATCCTTCCATGAGAAATTTGGATGATTCCTCCATGAAGGATTATAGGTGTTTCCATAGGATTCTCCCATGTAATTCACCTCTTCCATTGCAGGATTCTCAAGGTCATAAGCTTCTCCTTCAGGGGAGGCTTCTTTAGTACTGCCTGATGCAGCTTGCGTTTCAGTCAAACTCTGAGAAATCATATTGACTTGCTGAGTCAATATTTTGTTTTGAGCCAATATGGCATTCAAAGTATCAATCTCAAGAACTCCTTTCTTCTAAGTTGTCCCATTATTCACAGGATTTCTTTTAGAAGTGTACATGAACTGGTTATTTGCAACCATTTCAATGAGTTCCTGGGCTTCTGTAGGCGTCTTCTTCAGATGAAGAGATCTTCCAGCAGAGTGATCCAATGACATCTTGGACAATTCAGATAGACCATCATAGAATATACATAAGATGCTCCATTCTGAAAGCATGTCAGAAGGACATCTTCTGATCAATTGCTTGTATCTTTCCCAAGCTTCATAGAGGGATTCACCTTCCTTCTGTCTGAAGGTTTGGACTTCCACTCTAAGCTTGCTCAACTTTTGAGGTGGAAAGAATTTGGCCAAGAAAGCATTGACTAACTTTTCCCAAGAGTTCAGGCTTTCTTTAGGTTGTGAGTCCAACCATATCCTAGCTCTGTCTCTTACAGCAAAGGGGAAAAGCATAAGTCTGTAGACCTCAGGATTAACCCCATTGGTCTTAACAGTGTCACAGATTTACAAGAATTTAGCTAAGAACTGATGAGGATCTTCCAATAGAAGTCCATAAAACTTGCAATTCTGCTGCATTAGAGAAACTAATTGAGGCTTCAGATTAAAATTTTTTGCTCCAATTACAGGAATTGAGATACTTCTTCCATAGAAATCAGAGGTTGGTGCAGTAAAGTCACCAAGCACCTTCCTTGCATCTATACCATTGTTGTTATTTTCGGCTGCCATGTCTTCTTCTTTTTCGAAAATTTCTGTTAGGTCCTCTCTAGAGTTTTGTGCTTTAGCTTCTCTTAGCTTCCTCTTCAGAGTCCTTTCAGGTTCAGGATCAGCTTCAACAAGAATGTTCTTATCCTTTTTCCTGCTCGTATAAAAAAGAAGAGAACAGAAAAGAAGAGGAATCCTCTATGTCACAGTATATAGATTCCTTTATGTGAGTAGAAGAATAGAAGAATAGAATGAAGAAGGGAGAAGAAGAAGAATTCGAACACAGAGAGGGGGAGAGGGTTCGAATTATAAATAGAAGAGAAGTGTTAGTAAATAAATAAAATAAATAGAAAGAGATGAGAGGGAAGAAGAATTCAAATATTAATTAAAATAAAATAAAAAATATTTTTATTTTTAATTTAATTATTAGTTATAATTCAAAAATTAAGAAGAGAAATAAAATAAAATTAGAATTTAAAACAATTAGTTAATTAAAAGGAAATTTGAAAAAAAGTGTTAGTAGTTTATGAAAATTAGAGAGAGAAAAGTAGTTAGGTGGTTTTGAAAAAGATATGATTGAAATAGAAAACTTTTTAAAATTAAACAAAAAGTCAAGTAGTTAATTGAAAAAGATTTGAAAATGAATTTTGAAAAGATAAGAAGTTAGAAAAAGATTTTGAA
The DNA here is from genome assembly GCF_000816755.2 of Arachis ipaensis. NCBI lineage: Eukaryota > Viridiplantae > Streptophyta > Magnoliopsida > Fabales > Fabaceae > Arachis > Arachis ipaensis. Next base: position 43,450,764 of record NC_029787.2, on the reverse strand, counting down.
ATTAAATTTTGAAAAAGATATGATTGAAATCTATTTTGAAAAAGATTTGAAAAGGAAATTAAAAAGATTTGATTTTTGAAATTAAAGTTGATTACTTGTCTAACAAGAAACTAAAAGATATGATTCTAGAATTTAAAGATTGATCATTTCTTAATAGGCAAGTAACAACTTGAAAATTTGTGACTCAAAACATTAAATGTTAGCAATAATTTCGAAAAAATGAAATAAAATTAAGGAAAAGATTTTGAAAATCAATTTTGAAATTTTCGAAAATATTAAGAAGAAAATGGAAAAAGATTTGAAAAGATAGAATTTTTAAATTGAAATTTTGACTTGACTAACAAAAAACAACTAAATTTTAAAAATTTTGATTAAGTCAACCCAATGATTTTGAAAATTATGAGCAAAATAAGGGAAAGATATTATTTTTGCTTTTTGAATTTTTAATGAGAGGAAAAAATACCAGATTGAAACAAAACATAAAAATTTAAGATCAAAACAAAAAATGTATGCAAGAACACTTTGAATGTCAAGATGAACACCTAAAACACTTTGAAGATCATGATGAACATCAAGAACATGTTTTTGAAAAATTTTTATGAAAAGAAAAACATGCAAGACACCAAACTTAAAAATTTTTAAACTTTTGACACTAATAATTCAAAAATGCATATGAAAAACAAGAAAAGACTCAAAACAAGAAAACTTAAAGATCAAATAAGGAAAATCATCAAGAACAACTTAAAGATCAATAAAGAACACATGGATGAATTTTTTGAAAATTTTAAGAAAATTTAAAAAGATGCAAGACACCAAACTTAAAATTTGACACTAGACTCAAACAAAAAGCATAAACTTTTTGGTTTTTATGATTTTATTAATTTTTTTGTAATTTTAATTTTTTTTCGTAAATTATTTTGGAAAAAGAAAATAAAGAGATACAAAATTTTTAATAAGAATTCTAGGAATCATGTAATGTTAGTCTAAAGCTCCGGTCCAAAAGATAAGACATGGCCAAATGGCCAGCCAAGCTTTAAGTGAAAGCTTCGGTCCAAAAGATTAGACATGGACAAATAGCCAGCCAAGCTTTAGCATAAAACATATAAGCATGTCAATGAGAAGTGGAAGCCTCAGTCCAAAAAATTAGACATGGCTAAACAGCTAGCCAGGCTTCAACATATCTTATGAAACTCTAGAATTCGTTCTTAAAAATTCTGAAGAACACATTTTAGAAAACGAAAAAGAAAAAATTTTTTAAACGATTTTTTAAAAAAAACTTCTTGAAAAGGAAATAAAGGTTACCTAATCTAAGCAACAAGATGAACCGTCATTTGTCCAAACTCGAACAATTCCCGGCAACGGCGCCAAAAACTTGGTGCACGGAAATCATGATTCACACTTTTCACAACTCCGCACAACTAACCAGCAAGTGCACTGGGTCGTCCAAGTAATACCTTACGTGAGTAAGGGTCGATCCCACGGAGATTGTCGGCTTGAAGCAAGCTATGGTCATCCTTGTAAATCTCAGTCAGGCGGATTCAATTGGTGATGAGGTTTTAATAATTAAAAGATAAATAAAACATAAAATAAAATAAAGTTACTTATGTAATTCACTGGTGGGAATTTCAGATAAGCGTCTGGAGATGCTTTGTTGCTTCTGAACCTTTGCTTCCTTATTGTCTTCTTCCAACCATGCGTTACTTCCTTCCATGGAAAGCTGTAGGATCCTCTCAGTGAAAATGGTCCTCTACGGTTTCTGCACGGCTAATCAACTGTTGGATTGCTCGTCTCGGATGAAAAATACCAGGTACAGCTACCGCATGGCTAATCATCTGTCGGTTCCCGCTAGCGTCGGAATAGAATCCATTGATCCTTTTGCACACTGTCACTGTGCCCAACATTCGTAGGTTTGAAGCTCGTCACAGTCATCCCTTCCCGAATCCTACTCGGAATACCACAGACAAGGTTTAGACTTTCTGGATCCCAGGAATGTTGCCAATAATTCTAGCCTATACCACGAAGATACTAATATCACGGACTCGGTCCGTGTATTAGATATCCAAGAGAATATACTCCAGCTGTCGTCCAATGACTACGTTGAACATCATGTAGACCACTTTGTGGTTGTCAGGCACGCGGATCTTGGCTAAGCGAGTAACGAAGATTGGGTGATTGTCACGGGTCACCCCTTCATTCTGACTTAACTGAATTAAGTACGAGAGTATATCTTGGAGAAGAAGTAGGCGTGAATTGAATAGAAAACAGTAGTAATTGTATTAATTCATGAAGAACAGCAGAGCTCCATACCTTAATCTATGGGGTGTAGAAACTCCACCGTAAAAAATACATAAGTGAAAATAGTCTAGGCATGGCCATGAGGCCATCCTCCAAACGTAAACAATGGTCTCGCCGTATGAAAAGTTTCTGAATACAATAGTAAAAAGTGCTATTTATACTAAACTAGCTACTAGGGATTACAGAAAATAAGTAACTTAGTGCAGATAGTGCAGAAATCCACTTCTGGGGCCCACTTGGTGTGTGCTTGGGCTGAGCATTGAATCTTTTTCGTGTATAGGCTGTTCCTGGAGTTAAACGCCAGCTTTGGTGCTAGTTTGGGCGTTTAACTCCAATTCTGGTGCCAGTTTGGGCGTTTTATGCCAAGATGTTTTAGGCTAGCTTTGGACGCCAGTTTGGGCCATCAAATCTCAGGCAAAGTATAAACTATTATATATTTATGGAAAGCTCAGGATGTCTACTTTCCAATGCAATTAAGATCGCACCAATTGGGCTTCTGTAGCTCTAGAAAATCTACCTCGAGTGCAGGAGGGTCAGTATCCAACAACATCTGCAGTCCTTTTTCAGCCTCTGAATAAGATTTTTGCTCAGGTCCCTCAATTTCAGCCAGAAAATACATGAAAACACAGAAAAACACACAAACTCATAGTAAAGTCCAGAAATATGATTTTTGAATAAAAACTAATAAAAATATAATAAAAAGTAATTAAAACATACTAAAAACTATGTAAAAACAATGCCAAAAGGGTATAAATTATCTGCTCATCAGAAACCGATGTTGAGGAGGCATGTGCACAACCTCCAATGCATGTTTTGATCAATGAAGAAAAGTTGGAAGAAGTTAGCAAATAAGAGAAAATTGAAGAGAGTTGTCAAAAGATGGAAGTCATCAAGGAGGAGCCAAAGGAAGTAGAGCCTACAATGTCAAGCCCGTTGGATATCTTCTTTGCTAGGTAACCATCCAAATTACAAATTGAGTGGGTAATCATCTCATCCTTTAATTTCCTTGGCTCATATCAATATGCATTGTTGGAAACGGATGGTCAACTTAGAGCTATGTGTGGGTTGGAAAGTAGAAAAGAGTTGGGTGTTGGTTGGCAACAAGAAGCAAGGTGCATAGTGGAAGGAAGCTCAAATTTTAGGATTCAAAGGTGGAGTGGAACTCAAGTCAATGGAATTAGGATGATGAGTAGGAGTTACAAAGAGAATTCAATAAGTTTGTCACCCTATTGGAAGCATGAAGATCAAGAAGAAAGGGGGTTGACAAACAAAGTATGGGACCCCAGAATATACATAGACAATTATCAACTTTGGGGTCCTGTTACTTGCTCGAACTTACTTGAAGGCTTTATGCGCCTAATTTAGGATCTCGGTAGTCATTGGAAATGCAAACATTGGTAGGGATTCAAGGATGAATTCAAGCATAAGCCACCATAGCAAGAACCCCATCAAAAGTCCAACTTAAGGACAATAAACAAAAGTGCTAGGTGGGAGACACCCCACCATGGTAAACTCTTTTCATTTTCTCTTTTGTAAATATTGGTAGAATAGGTTTGATTTCATGTTTTGTTTTGTTTGTTGAGTTTATTTGGTAGTCTAGGATGATAAATAAGGTTTTAAGGTGTTTTGGTAGCTGTTTGGAGGTTTAGAATGCTTGGATTGGTGCAAAAACATAGAAAAATTTTGAAAAATAGAGCACCATCCACGCGTACGCACACCGCACGTGTACGCGTACATTAAGCATTTTCACCCTTCCACGCGGACGCGCCATGTACGCTTATGCGTGGATTGCAAGATTTCATTCCTCCATACATTGACCTGAGAGTTGTGCCTACGCTGCGCTAGCACTATGCCTGAGGCACAAACCAACTCGCGCGTACGCGTACATGACGCGTACACGCCACTCTCGAAATAAGCCATCCGTGCACGCGCGCCATGCACGCGTACGCGTCGCATCCATTGCACCACCATCCGCGCGCGCGCCATGCACGCGTACGTGCGGATGCCCTTCTTTCAATACACTTCTTTTTCTTCTCCTTCTTCCATTTCTTTCCCTCTCCTTCCTTCTTCCCCTCTCCTACCCCTCATCCAACACTTCCAAACACCATTGATAACCATTTATTTTAGTTAGTTAATTACTTAGTTAGTTGCTTAGTTAGTTGCTTAGTTAGTTTTAGTTAGTTTTCATTTCATTTTCTCTTTTTCATTATAGGTATTGGATTATTGATTTTGTTTACCATATATTGCTGCTTATTTCTAATTGCATGCTATTTTAGCATAATCATTTTGTTATTCATTATTGGATTCTGTGTTGAGGTCATATTTTGCCACTTGGTTTTAAGCTCTTCATGCTTACCTTTTGAGATTACCAAGTGATGAGAATCGCCTTCGAGCTTGTAACTCTTCTTGAATTGCATGATTTGGCCACCATGTAATTTCAATCCTTTTCCTCGATTAGGAAATTTCTTGGTGGATGTTGTGTATTTACCTTAATGCATTGTATTTCATGATCATATGCATCCATATGCTTTTAGCTTGAGTGCTCTCATGCTTCTTTAATGCTTGTTTTACCTTACAAGCCTACTTAAAGCATCTCAAGCACACTAGGATAAGTGAAGTGTATGCTTCTTTTGTGACATCACTTTTTTATACTAATGTGTGTTCTAAAAGGCGCAATTTAGAATTCACACACTTTTTGGTCATAAATGTCACACCGATTCACTCATTCAATTATAGTGATTATTACCTCATTCCAACAATGTATGCTTCCTTGCTTTTGTCCTTTTCCTATCTTATGGTGTTATTTTCTATTTTTCATGAATGATGCACCACCATGCAAAAACGGAAGCGAGACAAAGAATACACAACAACCGATTGACCTACCAGCTGAAGGTGGCAATCTGGAAAGTTGCCGTACCCCTTTGCTCATCTTTGAATGCACCAAGGACGGTGCAAACTTTTAAGTATGGGGAGGTCGTCCGACCGGTCGGCGATTCTGGGTGACAAATTTCTAATCCCAACACTCTTGCATTTTATTTTTAGGTCTTTTAGGACTTTTACTTTCATTTTCTCATTTTTGCACATGTATATACAATAAGCTTAGTCAAAATAATGAAAATTTTCAAGATTTCTATCTATAGGGTACCTCAATTGATTTGAGTGAAAACTTTTTATAGAACTTGCTTGAATTATATATATATTGTGGAATATGTTTTTGAGCTAAGAACGCAAGCAAGTGAGATTTGAGTCTAATTGTGTGGTTACATATTATAACCACTTATTTTCCTTCTTGTGTGAAATTGTTCTCTTTCTATGATTGTGATCTTTGATTTGTTTAATTTTATATGTCCATTATTCTTTGTATTCATGCATTTATATGATTGAGGCCATCATTTTATTTAGCTTACTTACCCAAATAGCCTTACCTTTTATCTTCCATTGTTAGCCGACTTTGAGCCTATGATTAACCCACTTTGTTCTTCATTTTAGCACATTACAAGCCTTGAAGCGAAAAACAATAAATGTCCTTATTTGGATCTTTGATTGGCTTAGACTAGTGTGTGTGTGTGTCATTCAAGTGTGGAAAATTTGGGACATTAGGTGAATAAAAGGGTAGTTTTGTATTTTGTTGTAAATATTGGGAATTGGGTACATGCTCATGTATTGATAAATGTATAGACCTTATGCATTGATGTTCTTGTATATAGACAGGAAAAAAAATGAGAAAGAAAAAAGAAAAAGAAAAAAAAAAGAAAAAAATATATGGAAAAGAAAAGAAAGAAATAGAAAAAAGAAAAAAAATAGAAAAAGAAAGGAATAAAAAGGGGACAAAATGCCCCAAAGCAAAGTGAAGCTCAATAAAATCAATGCATATGTGTTGTGATCAAGAAAAAAATGCATGAGTATGTGAAAAAGTGAAGAATAGGTAGTTAGGTTTGTTTAGAATTGTATAGGTTGCTATATAGGTTAGGTGGGAAGTCTAAGCTTATCAAAGATTCAAATTTCAAGCTCACTTAACCAAATATGCATCCTACCTTGACCCTAGCCCTATTACAACCTAAAGAAAAGACCTCATGATACTTGTATGCATGCATGGAATAAATGTTGATTGTTAGAAGAGAATTGAGAGAATCAACCCTAAACACTTGAGCAAATAGAGTGCAAACACATCCGGTGAGGGTTTGATGCTCAATTACATGTTTTCACCTATGGTCATCTCCTTTCATGCAAGTTTGTAAGAATATTTAACAACTCAATTCAATTGTGGATTAGACTTGCTAGTCCTTAGCCCTTGTGCATATATGCTTCTTGGGAATTGATTTATTTTGACCAAGCAATTGCATTCATGTAGATATTTGCATATAGTTTAGATTGCATTTAGTTAGATTTCATTGAATAAATGTTGATACCCTTTGTTCTCTCTTGGTTTAAGCATGAGGACATGCTTATTTTAAGTGTGGGGAGATTGATAAACCCCATATTTAGGGTTTATCTTGTGCTTGATTTAGGGAATTTTATGACCTTTTATCCACATTTATTCAATGAAATAGCATGGTTTCATGATTGTCTCCCAATTTGTGCTTAAGTGTGAAAACATGCTTTTTAGGACCTTAATTGTTACTTCTAATTCACCTTTAATTCCACTAGATGCCTTGATATGTTTGTTAATGATTTCAGGTTGAAAGGGCTAGGAAAGATCAAAGGAATGGAGAGAAAAGCATGCAAAGTGGAGAAATCATGGAAAAACAAGGATTTGGGATAAGATCAACGACGCGCACGCGCAGCAGACGCGCACGCGCGGATTGTGAGGTCGCAAGGCGACGCGTACGCACACATGACGCGTACGCGTGGGTGGAAAAATTGTCAAGCGACACGCACGCGCACTGTACGCGTACGCGCCGATGTCCGCACGTGACCCACTTAAAGTGAATCCGCTGGGGGCGAATTCTGTGCTTTCCAGGCCCAAATCCAACTCACTTCTAATGCTATTTAACCCAAGGAATGAAGAGGAGTCAACATACTTTAGACACTAGTTTAGTTTAGTTTAATTTTTGGAGAGAAAATTAGTTTTAGAGAGAGAAGCTCTCACTTCTCTCTAGGATTAGGATTAGGTTAGATCTAGCTTAGAATTTCTTAGATCTAGGTTTAATTCATGCTTTGATTTACTTTTCTCTTTGTAATTCTTCTCCTTATACCTTTCCTCTCTCTAGTTTTGCATTTAATTCATGTAATTATCTACTTTTATATTGATGCACTTTTGTTTCTTCTATTTTCATTTCAATGCTATTTATGATTCATGTTCTTTTATTGTTGAATTGCTTAGTTCATTTTACTTTCCTTTTATGCCTTCTAAGTGTTTGATGAAATGCTTAGTTGGATTTTAGTATAGAATTTTATGCTCTTGGCTTGGGAAGGTAACTTAGGAACTCTTGAGTTACTAATGTCCAAGTAATTGATGATTGGGAGCCATTAACTCTAGATCTCACTAATTGAATTGGTGGAGAGCTAAGACTTATGGACTTGGATTGATATAGCTCACTTGACTTTCCTTTACTACTAGTTAGAGGATGACTTAGTGGGATTGATCCTTGCCAATTCTCATGTTATGGTTAGTGATAGGGATAGAGATCCTTGACCACCAAACCTTGCCAAGACCTTTTTAGTTGTTAGTTTATTTTCATTGCCATTTACATTTCTTATTTTTTATCCCAAAAACCCCAAAATATCTCATAACCAATAACAAGATACTTTATCGCAATTCCTAGGGAGAACGACCCGAGGTTCCAATACTTTGGTTTATAAATTTAGGGGTTTGTTTTAGTGACAAACAATCTTTTGTATGAAAGGATTATGGTTTGGTTTAGAAACTATACTTGCAACGAGAATTCAATTGTGAATTCTAAACCATCAAAAATCCTGATCATCAGGCACCCTACTAATTTGGAAATTTTTTTTGTTGAACTTGCTTGAAGGAATTAATTCCGGAAAAGGTTTTTGAGCTAAGAACACATAAGCATGAGAGTTTTGAGCTTAATTGCATGGTTACATCATATAACCACTTATTTCCATTCTTGTGTGCATTGTTCTCTTTCTATGATTGCAATCCTTGATTTGTTTTATTCTATTTGTCTATTATTTTGTGTATGAATACATTTACATGATTGAGGCCGTTATTTCAATAGCTCACTTACCCAAATAGCCTTAACCCTTTTATCTACCATTGTTAGCCAATTTTGAGCCTATGTTAAACCCCTTTTATTATTTAATTTAGCACATCAATACCCCTAAGTGAAAAACAATAAATGTCCTCTGATTTGAATCTTTGATTAGTTTAGGCGAGTGAGGGTGTGTGTCATTTAAGCGGGAGGGAAGCTTGGGAACATTGGTAGAGGTAAAAGTGTGTTTTTGTATTTTTATTGAAAACATTGGGCATCGGATACACACTCATGTATTGAATGTCTAAACCATATGCAGTGGCATCGTTGTATATAATTCATCAATATATATATATTAAGAAGCAATAAAAAGGGGACAAAATGCCCCAAGGCGAAGCCAATAATAACCAATGCATATGGGTTGTGAATTGAAAGAGAATGCATGAGTGTGTAAAAAGTGAATGAATGGGTAGCTAGGTTATGTATTAGAATTTTATAGGTTATTATGTGTGTTAGGTGAGAGCTTAGGTTAATCAAGGATTCAAATTTCAAGCTCACTTGGCCATACATGCATCCTTACCTTTACCCTAACCCCATTACAACCTAAAGATAATCCCTCATGATGAATGTATGTATGCACCGAATAACTGTTGATTGTTAGATGAAAAATAAATATTGGAAAGTATGATTAGATGAGAATTTAGTGATCAACCCTATACACTTGAGTGACTAGAGCATATACACTTCTGGTGAGGGTTCAATGCTCAACTCCTTGTTCCCTGCTTTCACAAGCTTTCTTCTTGCAAATTGTTTACACGCCATTCTAATATTTGAATTGGTAGAGTTCATGAATCATCTAATCACCTTGGCCCTATGTATTCATATATGTTCTTGGAAGTTGATTCACTTTTGACCAAGTAGATAGAAGCATTTGCATTAGTTGCATCCATGAAGGTAAGTTGCATTTCATAAACCTCATTCTCCTATGTTCTTTGGTCTTTTAATTTTTAGCATGAGGACATGCTTGGTTTAAGTGTGGGGAGGTTTGATAAACTCTAATTTTGTGGTTTATCTTATGTAAAATTTAGGGGGTTTTATCAATATTTTTCACACTTATTCATATAAATTGCATGGTTTTGTGTTCCCTTCCTAATTTTGCTTCATGGTTTAAAACATGCTTCTTTAACCCTAAAAATGCTAATTTTTAATCCTCTTCTATTACCATTCGATACCGTGATGTATTTGTTAAGTGGATTCAGGATCTATAGGGAAATAATGGCTTCTAGAAGGTGTAAAGGAAGCTTGCATATGTGGGAGGGACATGAAGAATGAAGCTTTGGAGAATTGGTGGCGACGTGCAGACGTGGCTGACGTGCACGTGTGGACGCATGTAGCTAGGACTGGTGCACAAAATCTAGCGCACTCGCGTGGTGATGCAAAATCCCACCGACGTGTACACATGACTAACACGTACGCATGGCCTGAGGAGTTCATATGACGCGCACGCGTGACGCCCAGCACATGACATCATTAATGAAATCGCGCTGGCAATTTCTGAGAGGTTCCTGGCCCAATCTGAGCTCAATTCTGCATGGAAAAGACCCAAGGAACCAAGGGAAAAGGGGGGGGGAGGACTCAATCATTCAGACAATACACATAAATTTAGCTAGTTTTTTGTTCTTATTTTCTAGGAAGAGAAACTCTTACTTCTCTCTAGATTTAGTTTGTTTTGATCTTTCTTTGTTGAATTTCTGAATTGGGACTTGTTAATTTTAGTTTCAATTACTTAATTTGAGTTCTCTAGTTATAATTTTGTTTAGATCTTGTGTTGAATTTGTGTTTTCTTATCATTTCTCCTTTTCTTCTCATTTTATGAATGGTATGCGAAATTGTTACTCTGAGGTTGTAAAATTTGTTGTTCGTTCTCTCCCTGGCAATGGCGCCAATAACTGGTGCACAATACCATGGTCCAAGCATAACTTCACAACTTTGCACAACTAACCAGCAAGTGCACTGGGTCGTCCAAGTAATAAAACCTTACGTGAGTAAGGGTCGATCCCACAGAGATTGTTGGTATGAAGCAAGCTATGGTCACCTTGTAAATCTCAGTCAGGCGGATATCAAATGGTTATGGAGTTTTCGAATAATAATAATAAATAAACAGAAAATAAAGATAGAAACACTTATGTAATTCATTGGTGAGAATTTCAGATAAGCGTATAGAGATGCTTTCGTTCCTCTGAACCTCTGCTTTCCTGCTGTCTTCATCCAACCAGTCCTACTCCTTTCCATGGCTGGCTTTATGTAAGGGCATCACCCTCCTTTTGCGTCTGTCACTACGCCCAGCACTCACGAGTTTGAAGTTCGTCACAGCCATCCCTTCCTATATCCTACTCGGAATACCACAGACAAGGTTTAGACTTTTCGAATCTCAGGAATGGCCATCCATGGGTTCTAACTTACACCACGAAGACACTAATAACTCGGACTCGGTCCCCTGTATTAGATATCTAAGAGATACTCATTCTAGCTTGGTTGCATGTAGAACGGAAGTGTTTGTCAGGCACGTGTTCATAAGTGAGAATGATGATGAGCGTCACATAATCATCACATTCATCATGTTCTTGGGTGCGAATGGATATCTTAGAAGCGGAATAAGTTGAATTGAATAGAAAACAGTAGTACTTTGCATTAATTCATGAGGAACAGCAGAGCTCCACACCTTAATCTATGGAGTGTAGAAACTCTACCGTTGAAAATACATAAGTGAAAGGTTCAGGCATAGCCGAGAGGCCAGCCCCCAAAACATGATCACAGGATCAAAAATACAATCCCGGATCTTCCGAAGATGTCAAATACAATAGTAAAAAGTCCTATTTATACTAAACTAGTTACTAGGGTTTACAGGAGTAAGTAATTGATGCATAAATCCACTTCCGGGGCCCACTTGGTGTGTGCTTGGGCTGAGCTTGAATGTTACACGTGCAGAGGCTCTTTCTGGAGTTGAACGCCAATTTGTAACGTGTTTCTGGCGTTCAACTCTGGTTCGTGACGTGTTTCTGGCGTTTAACTCCAGACTGCAGCGTAGAACTGGTGTTCAACGCCCTTTTGAGTCATCTAAACTCGGCCAAAGTATGGACTATTATATATTTCTGGAAAGCCCTGGATGTCTACTTTCCAACGCAATTCGAAGCGCGCCATTTTGAGTTCTGTAGCTCTAGAAAATCCACTTTGAGTGCAGGGAGGTCAGAATCCAACAGCATCAGCAGTCCTTCTTCAACCTCTGAATCTGATTTTTGCTCAAATCCCTCAATTTCACATCCTTTTTATTTACCCTTGCCTTTTGGTTTTAAGGGTTATTGGCTTTTTGCTCTTGCCTTTTGGTTTTAAGAGCTTTTGGCTTTTTCTGCTTGCTTTTTCTCTTTTTTTTTTATTTTTTCGCCATTTTTTGTTCTTTTGTTTTTTCTTTTTTTTTTCTGCAAGCTTTTGTATTCACTGCTTTTTCTTGCTTCAAGAATCATTTTTATAATTTTTCAGATTATCAAATAACATGTCTCCTTGTCATCATTCTTTCAAGAGCCAACATATTTAACATTCTTAAACAACAACTTCAAAAGACATATGCACTGTTCAAGCATTCATTCAGAAAACAAGAAGCATTGTCACCACATCAATATAATTAAACTAAGTTCAAGGATAAATTCGAACTCATGTACTTCTTGTTCTTTTGAATTAAAACTTTTTTCATTTAAGAGAGGTGATAGATTCATAGGACATTCATAACTTTAAGACAAAGTTACTAAATACTAATGATCATGTAATAAGACACAAACATGGATAAGCACTTAATATAAAGAAAACGAAAAACAGAGAATTTAAGAACAAGGAATGAGTCCACCTTAGTGATGGTGGCGTTTCCTTCTTGAGGAACCAATGATGTCCTTGAGCTCTTCTATGTCTCTTCCTTGTCTTTGTTGCTCCTCCCTCATTGCTTTTTGATCTTCTCTATTTTCATGAAGGATGATGGAGTGCTCTTGATGTTCCACCCTTAATTGTCCCATGTTGGAACTTAATTCTCCTAGGGAGGAGTTGATTTGCTCCCAAAAATTTTGTAGAGGAAAGCGCATCCCTTGAGGTATCTCAGGGATTTCTTGATGATGAGCTTCCTCATGTGTTTCTTGAGCTCCATGAGTGGGCTCTCTTGTTTGCTCCATCCTTTTCTTAGTGATGGGCTTCTCTTCCTCAATGGGAATGTCTCCTTCTATGAAAGCTCCAACTGAGTAACATAGATGGCAAATAAGATGAGGAAAAGCTAGCCTTGCCAAAGGAGAGGATTTTTCGGCTATTTTGTAGAGTTCAAGGGAGATGACTTCATGAACTTCTACTTCCTCTCCAATCATGATGCTATGGATCATGATGGCCCGATCCACAGTAACTTCAGATCGGTTGCTAGTGGGGATGATGGAGCGTTGAATGAACTCCAACCATCCTCTAGCCACAGGCTTAAGGTCCAGTCTTCTAAGTTGAATCGATTTGCCTTTGGAGTCAATCTTCCATTGAGCTCCTTCCACACATATGTCCATGAGAACTTGGTCCAACCTTTGATTAAAGTTGACCCTTCTAGTATAGGGGCATGCATCTCCTTGCATCATAGGCAAGTCAAATGCCAACCTCACATTTTCCGGACTAAAATCTAAGTATTTCTCCCGAACCATGGTGAGATAATTCTTTGGGTCCGGGTTCTTACTTTGATCATGGTTCCTAGTGATCCATGCATTGGCATAGAACTCTTGAACCATTAAGATGCCGACTTGTTGGATGGGGTTTGTTAGAACTTCCAAACCTCTTCTTTGAATTCTAAGGGTGGGTTTTGGATGGGAAATTGATTTTGAATTTTGAAGGTAGGTGGGATTTATGAGGTAGGTTTATAGGGAAGAGTGGATGGATATGAGTGGTGATAGGTGGTGATAGGGAAGAGAGATTGAGGTGATTAGTGAAGAGTTTTGGGGAAGAGTGTTTATTGGGAAGAGAGGATGAACATTGAGAAGAGGGAAGAGAGCGAGTGGTGGTAGGTGGGGATCCTATGGGGTCCACAGATGCTGAGTTGATTCTGTGGGGTCCACAGATCCTGAGGTGTCAAGGATTTGCATCCCTGCACCCATTAGGCATGTAAAATGGCTTTGCATGCAATTCTGGTATTTAAACGCCGAATTGATGCTTGTTCTGGGCGTTCAGCGCCCAGATGCAGCATATTTCTGGCGTTGAACGCCAGTCAGATGCTTGTTTCTGGCGTTCAGTGCCAGCTCTTTTTCACTGTGCATTTCTGGCGTCTAAACGCCAGGATGCTGCTTGTTTCTGGCGTTCAACGCCAGAGACATGCTCTGTTCTGGTGTTGAACGCCAGACAGATGCTCCTTACTGGCGTTTAAATGCCAGTAAGATCCTCCTCCAGGGTGTGATTTTTCTTCTGCTGTTTTTGATTCCGTTTTTAATTTTTATATTTATTTTGTGACTCCACATGATCATGAACCTAATAAAACATGAAATAACAATAAATTAAAATTAGATAAGTAAAAATTGGGTTGCCTCCCAACAAGCGCTTCTTTAATGTCAATAGCTTGACAGTGGGCTCTCATGGAGCCTCATAGATGTTCAGAGCATTGTTGAGACTCCCCAACACCAAACTTAGAGTTTGGATATGGGAGTTCAACACCAAACTTAGAGTTTGGTTGTGGCCTCCCAACACCAAACTTAGAGTTTGACTGTGGGGGCTTTGGTTGACTCTGTTTTGAGAGAAGCTTACTGTGCCTCTTTTCCATGTTTACAGAAGGATGTCCTTGAGTTTTAAACTCAAGGGAGTCCTCATTCAATTGAAGGACTAGTTCACCTCTGTTAACATCAATCACAGCTCTTGCTGTGGCTAGGAAGGGTCTTCCAAGGATGATGGATTCATCCTCATCCTTCCCAGTATCTAGGATTATGAAATCAGCAGGGATGTAAAGGCCTGCAACCTTTACTAACATGTCTTCTACTTGTCCATAAGCCTGTTTTTTGGAATTGTCTGCCATCTCTAATGAGATTTTAGCAGCTTGTACCTCAAAAATTCCCAATTTCTCCATTACAGAGAGTGGCATGAGGTTTATTCCTGACCCCAGGTCACTTAGAGCCTTCTCAAAGGTCATGGTGCCTATGGTACAAGGTATTAGGAACTTTCCAGGATCCTGTTTCTTCTGAGGCAATCTTAGTTGATCCACTGCATTTAGTTCATTGGTGAACAGGGGAGGTTCATCTCCCCAAGTCTCATTACCAAATAAATTGGCATTCAGCTTCATGATTTAATTTCAAGAACTCCCTTCTTCTGAGGCGTCCCATTACTCACAGGATTTCTCTCAGAAGTGTACATGAACTGGTTATTAGCAACCATGTCAATGAGTTCTTGAGCTTCTGCAGGTGTTTTCTTTAGGTGAATGGATCCACCTACAGAAGTATCCAATGACCTCTTAGCTAATTCAGACAGACCATCATAGAATATATCCAGGATGGTCCATTCTAAAAGCATGTCAGAAGGACGCTTTTTGGTCAGTTCCTTGTATCTTTCCCAAGCTTCATAGAGGGATTCACCTTCTTTTTGTCTGAAGGTTTGAACATCCACTCTAAGCTTACTCAGCTTTTGAGGAGGAAATAACTTGGCTAAGAAAGCCTTGACCAGCTTATCCCAAGAGTTCAGGCTATCTTTAGGTTGAGAATCCAACCATATTCTAGCTCTGTCTCTCACAGCAAAAGGGAAAAGCATGAGCCTGTAGACTTCAGGATCTACTCCATTAGTCTTAACAGTATCACATATTTGCAAGAATTCAGTTAAGAACTGAAAAGGATCTTCAGATGGAAGTCCATGAAACTTGCAGTTTTGCTGCATCACAGAAACTAATTGAGGTTTAAGCTCAAAGTTGTTTGCTCCAATGGCAGGAATTGAGATGTTTCTTCTATGTAAATTGGAATTAGGTGCAGTGAAGTCACCAAGCATTCTCCTTGCATTATTATTATTTTCGGCTGCCATCTCCTCTTCCTGTTCGAAAATTTCTGAAAGGTGCTTCCTGGATTGTTGTAATTTAGCTTCTTTTAGTTTCCTCTTCAAAGTCCTTTCAGGTTCTGGATCTGCTTCAACAAGAATGTTCTTGTCCTTGCTCCTGCTCATATGAAAAAGGAGGGAACAGAAAAATAATAATAAGGATCCTTTTTGCCCAGGTATAGAGGTTCCCTTAGGTGAGTGGAAGAGAAGAAGAGTAGAAGAAAAGAAGAAGAGAAAATCTGAACTCAGAGAGAGAGAGGGGGTTGTTTTCGAAAATAATTTTTGAAAAAGAGTTAGTGATTTTCGAAAATTAGGAATGAAATCAAATTAAAATTAAAAATTGAAACAATTAGTTAATTAAAAAGAATTTTTGAAAAAGAGGGAAGAGATTTTCGAAAATTAGAGAGAGAGAGTTAGTTAGGTAGTTTTGAAAAAGATAAGAAACAAACAAAAAGTTAGTTAGTTAGTTGAAACAAATTTGAAAATCAATTTTGAAAAGATAAGAAGATAAGAACTTAGAGAAGATATTTTAAAATCAAATTTTTGAAAAAGATATGTTTTAAAAAGATATGATTAAAAAGATATGATTTTGAAAAAGATAAGATAGAAAGATATTTTTGAAAAGATATGATTGAAATTACTTTTGAAAAAGATTTGATTTTTAAAATCACAATTAATGACTTGATTCACAAGAAATCATAAGATATGATTCTAGAACTTAAAGTTTGAATCTTTCTTAACAAGTAAGTAACAAACTTGAAATTTTTGAATCAAAACATTAATTGTTGATGATATTTTCGAAAATTATGAGATGAAATTAGGAAAAAGATTTTTGAAAAATATTTTTAAAATTTTCGAAAAAAAAATGAAAAAGATTTGATTTTTGAAAAAGATTTTGAAAAAGATAAGATTTTTAAATTGAAAATTTGATTTGACTCATAAGAAACAATTGAATTTTAAAATTTTTGAAAAAGTCAATCCAAATTTTTGAAATTTATGAGAGAAAAAAGGAAAGATATTTTTTTTATTTTTGAATTTTTAATGATGAAAGAGAAAAACACAAAATTGACTCAATGCATGAAAATTTTGGATCAAAACAATGAATGCATGCAAGAATGCTATGAATGTCAAGATGAACAGCAAGAACACTTTGAAGATCATGATGAACATCAAGAACATATTTTTGAAAAGTTTTCAATGCAAAGAAAACATGCAAGATACCAAACTTAGAAATCTTTCATGTTCAGACACTGTGAATGCAAAAATGCACATGAAAAACAAGAAAAGACACAAAACAAGAAAACATCAAGATAAAACAAGAAGACTGGCCAGGAACAACTTGAAGATCATGAAGAACACTATGAATGCATGAATGCATGAGTTTTCGAAAAATGCAGAGAATTTTTAGAAAAAATGCAATTGACACCAAACTTGAAATTGACTCAAGACTCAAACAAGAAACACAAAATATTTTTTATTTTTATGATTTTATGATTTTTTTTTATTTCTCAAAAATTAATGTGAAAAAGAAAAATAAGGATTCCAAAATTTTTAATATGAATTCCAGGAATCTTGCACACTTAGTCTAAAGCTCAAATCTGAGGGTTAGGCATGGCTTAATAGCCCGCCAAGCTTTAGCATGTAAATCAGGTGGATCAGGAACAGCAGCAGGTGGATTAGCAACAACTAGCTTGCTCTTGATAGTGTTGGGTTGGAAGCCCCAGTCCAAATGAATTTAGACATGGCTTTACAGCCAGTCAGGCTTCAACATGCTTCATGAAACACTAGAATTCATTCTTAAAAATTCTGAAGAACATAATAAAAATTTTTGAAAAGAATTTTTATTTTTTTTTCGAAAATAAAGGAGAAATTTTTTTGAAGATTTTTGAAAAATTTTTGAAAAATTTTTGAAAATAAAACAATAAGAAAATTACCTAATCTGAGCAACAAGATGAACCGTCAGTTGTCCAAACTCGAACAATCCCCGGCAACGGCGCCAAAAACTTGGTATGCGAAATTGTTACTCTGAGGTTGTAAAATTTGTTGTTCGTTCTCTCCCTGGCAATGGCGCCAATAACTGGTGCACAATACCATGGTTCAAGCATAACTTCACAACTTCGCACAACTAACCAGCAAGTGCACTGGGTCGTCCAAGTAATAAAACCTTACGTGAGTAAGGGTCGATCCCACGGAGATTGTTGGTATGAAGCAAGCTATGATCACCTTGTAAATCTCAGTCAGGCGGAT
>NC_029787.2:43361443-43432953 GCF_000816755.2 Arachis ipaensis | reverse complement strand
GCAAGCTTTCTGTAAGGGCATCACCGTTGTCAATGGCTACATCCCATCCTCTTGTGAAAAAGGTCCAAATGCTCTGTCACAGCACGGCTAATCATCTGAGGTTCTCGATCATACTGGAATAGGATTCACCCTCCTTTTGCGTCTGTCACTACGCCCAGTACTCGCGAGTTTGAAGTTCGTTACAGCCATCCCTTCCCAGATCCTACTCGGAATACCACAGACAAGGTTTAGACTTTCCAGATCTCAGGAATGGCCATCCATGGGTTCTAACTTATACCACGAAGACACTAATAACTCGGACTCGCTCCCCTGTATTAGATATCTAAGAGATACTCATTCTAGCTTGGTTGCATGTAGAACGAAAGTGTTTGTCAAGCACGCGTTCATAAGTGAGAATGATGATGAGCGTCACATAATCATCACATTCATCATGTTCTTGGGTGCGAATGGACATCTTAGAAGCGGAATAAGTTGAATTGAATAAAAAACAATAGTACTTTGCATTAATTCATGAGGAATAGCAGAGCTCCACACCTTAATCTATGGAGTGTAGAAATTCTACCGTTGAAAATATATAAGTGAAAGGTTCAGGCATGGACGAGAGGCCAGCCCCCAAAACGTGATCACAGGATCAAAAATACAATCCCGGATCTTCCGAAGATGTCAAATACAATAGTAAAAAGTCCTATTTATACTAAACTAGTTACTAGGGTTTACAGGAGTAAGTAATTGATGCATAAATCCACTTTCGGGGCCCACTTGGTGTGTACTTGGGCTGAGCTTGAATGTTACACGTGCAGAGGCTCTTTCTAGAGTTGAACGCCAGTTTGTAACGTGTTTCTGGCGTTCAACTCTGGTTCGTGACGTGTTTCTGGCGTTTAACTCCAGACTGCAGCGTAGAACTGGCGTTCAATGCCCTTTTGTGTCGTCTAAACTCGGCCAAAGTATGGACTATTATATATTGCTGGAAAGTCCTGGATGTCTACTTTCCAACGCAATTGAAAGCGCACCATTTTGAGTTCTGTAGCTCCAGAAAATCCACTTTAAGTGCAGGGAGGTCAGAATCCAACAGCATCAGCAGTCCTTCTTCTACCTCTGAATCTGATTTTTGCTCAAGTCCCTCAATTTCAGCCAGAAAATACCTGAAATCACAGAAAAACACAAAAACTTATAGTAAAGTCCAGAAATGTGAATTTAACATAAAAACTAATGAAAACATCCCTAAAAGTAACTAGATCCTACTAAAAACATACTAAAAACAATGCTAAAAAGCGTATAAATTATCCGCTCATCAGTGAACTTTGTGGATTTTCAATTTCTATTAGTGCATTGATGTTTTCTATGATTGATAGTGCTATTTAAGTTGTTTTCTATGATTGTTAGTGGGTACTTGTAATTTTCAATTAATTTACAATTTCAATATGTCTCTAGTTAGTGCATACCATGTATTTGATGAAATGTTTTCTTTGATTATGGAGTAGTTTTCTATACCCTTGGCCTAGGCTAAGGGAATTGGGTGAACTTGAGTCATTGGGTCTAATTGATTTGATGGTTTGAGAATCCTTAGTGGTTAAATTGATACCCATTGACATCAATCTACTACTAAGCCAATTAGTAGTTGGATTGGGACTTATGAGTTGAAATTGATCAAGCCATTTGACGTACTTCACTTGTAGAAGTAGACTTAATGAGCTTGGTTCCTCATAATTGTCAATATATGGTTATTAGACAAGGATGGTGACCCCAATTTCTATGCTAGTCAAGAGTTCCTTTTTATAATTCATATTTGAAACCCAAAAATCACAATTGCTTGATTCTTATTATAGTTAGTTTAGTTGTTCATTTAGTCTTAGAATAGAAGTAGCTTTATATGTTATCTTGTTAGAGTGCATTTACTTACACTTTACTTTAATTGCTTTGATTTAATTTCTTGCACTTTAAGATTCTTGCATGTTAAGCTTTAGTAGTTTAAATTCTTGTTTATGACTCCCAACCTCGGAATTCTAAGCAATATTGATGCATGATGAGCGGATAATTTATACGCTTTTTGGCATTATTTTTAGGTAGTTTTTAGTATATTTTATTCACTTTTTATTATATTTTTATTAGTTTTTATTCAAAATTCATATTTCTGGACTTTACTATGAGTTTGTGTGTTTTATCTGTGATTTTGGGTATTTTCTGGCTAAAATTGAGGGACCTGAGCAAAAATCTAATTTAGAGGCTGAAAAAGGATTGCAGATGCTGTTGGATTCTGACCTTCCTGCACTCGAAATGGATTTTCTGGAGCTACAAAAGCCCAATTGGCGCGCTCTCAATTGCGTTGAAAAGTAGACATCCTGGACTTTTCAGCAATATATAATAGTCCATACTTTTCCCGAGTTAAGATCACGCAAACTGGGGTTTAACGCCAATTCTTTGCCCTATTCTGGCGTTAAACGCCAGAACTGGCATAAAAGTTGGAGTTAAACGCCCAAACTGGCACAAAAGCTGAAGTTAAACACCAGGAGCAGCCTATTCATATGAAAGCTTCAATGCTCAGTCTAAACACACACCAAGTAGGCCCTGGAAGTGGATTTCTGCACTATCTATCTTAGTTTACTCATTTTCTGTAAACCTAGGTCACTAGTTTAGTATAAAAACTACTTTTAGAGACTTACTATGTACCTTATGACATTTCACATCTGAATTTTGTATCTTCTACGGCATGAGTCTCTAAACTCCATGGTTGGGGGTGAGGAGCTCTGCTGTGTCTCGATGGATTAATGCAATTACTACTATTTCTCATTCAATCACCCTTGTTTCTATTCTAAGATATTCATTCGTACTTCAACATGACAAATGTGATAATCCGTGACACTCATCACCATTCTCAACCTACGAACGCGTGCCTGACAACCACTTCCATTCTACCTTAGATTGAATGTATATCTCTTGGGTTCCTGGTTCACGAGTTTGACTGCCTCTCCTGACAACAGAGCATTCAAATCTGTGAGATCAGAGTCTTCGTGGTATAAGCTAGAATCAATTGGCAGCATTCCTGAGATCTGAAAAGTCTAAACCTTGTCTGTGGTATTTCGAGTAGGATCCGGGAAGGGATGACTGTGACGAACTTCAAACTCATGAATGTTGGGCGCAGTGACAGTGTGCAAAAGGATCAATGGATCCTATTCTAACATTAGTGAGAACCGACAGATGATTAGCCATGTACATGGACCCTTTTCACTGAGAGGAAGGCTGGTAGCCATTGACAACGGTGATCCACCAACATACAGGTTGCCATGGAAGGAGACCTGCGTGCGTGAAGAAGAAGACATTAGGAAAGCAGAAATTCAAAAGACAGAGCATCTCCAAAACCTCAACCTGTTCTCCGTTACTGCATAACAAGTATTATTTAATCCATGTTCTTTTACTCATTCCAATTAAAACTGAGAATTATTATTGATATCCTGACTAAGAGTTACAAGATAACCATAGCTTGCTTCAAGCCGACAATCTCCGTGGGATCGACCCTTACTCACGTAAGGTATTACTTGGACGACCCAGTGCACTTGCTGGTTAGTTGTGCGGATTTGAAAAAGTGTAATTGTGATTTCGTGCACCAAGTTTTTGGCGCCGTTGTCGGGGATTGTTCGAGTTTGGACAACTGACAGTTTATTTTGTTGCTTAGATTAGGAAAAAATTTTCTTTTTGGTGTAGAGTCTTCTATTATTGTTTTTGGTTAAAATTTTAAAATCCTTATTTTGTTTTTCTAAATTATTTTCGAAAATTTTCAAAACCAATAACTTCATAATTTAGTCTTTTGTTTGAGTTTAGTTTCATATTTTAAGTTTGGTATCAATTGCATGCTTTTATTTTTCTTTCGATTTTCGAATTATATGTTCTTAGTTCTTTCTTAATCTTCAAATTGTTCTTGATAATTTTTCTTATTTGATCTTTAAAATTTCTTGTCTGGTGTTTGTTGCTATTTATCTTATACATTTTCGAATTATTATTGTCCAAAATATAAAAATTTTTAAGTTTAGTGTCCTTTGTGTTTTTATTTTCTTAAAAATTTTTAAAATTTGTTCTTGGTGTTCATCTTGATCTTCAAAGTGTTCTTGGTGTTCATCTTGACATTCAAAGTTTTCCTGTTTGCTTTCTTAGTTTTGATCTAAAAATTCTAAGTTTGGTGTCATTTTATTGTTTTTCTCTTTCCTCATTAAATTCAAAAATATCTTTTCTATTTATTTAATTGAATTTTTGAAAATTTCATTTAAAAATTCAGATTTCTATTTTAATTTTTTTTATTTTATCTTATCTTAAGTTTTAAAAATTTCAAAATTCAAAATCTTTTTCAAAAATCATATCTTTTTTTCAAAATATTATCTAATTTTATTTCAATCTTCAAAATTTGAAAGTCCTTTATAAATTTTTTTTTCAAAATATTTTTCCTTCTAGACATAATTTTCGAATTACTTGTACTATTTTATTATTTTGATTGAAAAATTTTAAGTTTGGTGTTTCCTTGTTGAGAAATTTTCAATCTTCAAATTCTAAAATCATATCCAAAATTTTTTAAATTTCTTAATTAGCCATTTTAGTATTCGAATTTTTTATTTATTTTAATCTATTTTATTTAATTTTATTTAATTTTCGAAGCTTATTTTTCTAGTTTCCAATTATCTTATTTTATTTTCTTCTCTTTTAAATTCGGTTAGTATTAAATAAATAAAATAAAAAATATTTTGATTTCTTTTTTACACCTCCGCCGACGGAAACCCGTTTAGGCTCGTTTGTTTAGCAGAACAAATAAGACTTTCAACCGAAATCCTTGATTTCAATTACGTTGATGAGCTGGCTGCTGTGTATTAGTATTTTTTTACATTGTTAGTCGGTACGGAATAGTGGCTGCCAAAAAAAGGACCTCCATATTGTAGTTATATTGAGATATATTTCCAACTTGAAATTTATTGATATTGAATGCTGTTCTTTTTGGTTTTCGCTCTCATCTAATAGATTCGCATGGGACGTAATATCAGAGCGCAACATCCGCTCTTTCGAAGTGGTCTTTTTGCGAAAGGGCAATCCCAATGCCCCATAAAAGAGCTTAAGCTTTTGCTGTCGTTACAAACCTCTCCCTTTCTCCATCATGGACCTAAGTGGAAATGAACAGTCCAGAAGGACTCTGGGGTCCTATGCTAACCCCACTAATGCTTCTTATGGGAGTAGTATCTGTATACCCCCCATCAGAGCCAGCCATTTTGAGCTAAACCCTCAGCTCATTATCATGGTATAGCAAAATTGCCAGTATTCCAGTCTTCCTCAGGAAGAACCTACTGAGTTTCTGGCACAGTTCTTACAAATTACTGACACAGTACGTGATAAGGAAGTGGATCAGGATGTCTACAGATTATTACTGTTTCCATTTGCTGTAAAAGATCAAGCTAAGAGGTGGTTAAATAACCAACCCACAGCAAGCATAAGAACATGGAAACAATTATCAGACAAATTCCTGAATCAATATTTCCCTCCAAAAAGGATGACACAGCTAAGGCTGGACATCCAAGGCTTTAAACAAGAGGATAATGAATCTCTTTATAATGCCTGGGAGAGGTACAGATGGATGCTAAGGAAATGCCCCTCTGAAATGTTTTCAGAGTGAGTGCAGTTAGACATCTTTTACTATGGACTTACAGAAAAAGCTCAAATTTCTCTAGATCACTCAGCTGGTAGATCTATACATATTAGAAAGACAATTGAAGAGGCTCAAGAGCTCATTGATACAATTGCTAGAAATCAGCACCTGTACTTGAGTAGTGAGTCCTCTCTGAAAGAAGAGGCTAAAGCAGTATCCACTGAACTTAGTCCTCAAGAACAAGTTGCTGAACTCAATCAGCAATTGCTTTTTATAACAAAATAGTTAGCAGAATTTAAAGAGATGCTACAAGACACTGAAAAGGCTAACAAGAATATAGAAGCACAATTGAATCAGACAAGACAACAGTTATCTAAACAAATAATAGAAGATTGCCAAGATGTTCATTTAAGGAGTGGAAAGACATTGAATGTTTCAACTCAAGGCAGCAGAAAGCCAAGAAAGGAACAGCTGACAGAGGATGACCAAACCACTGCCTAAAATCCCTCTAAGGATAGTAAGAGCCCAGAGAGGAAGGATTCTGGCATTCAAACGCCAGAGAAGAGTAAGAAATTGGCGTTAAACGCCCAGTGGATGCCCAAATCTAGTGTTCAAATGCCAGAAAAGGGTGGAAATCTGGCGTTAAACGCCCATTCAGCTCCTATTCCTGGCGTTCAAACGCCAAAGAGGGGTCAGACACTTGCAAGTGCTGATAATAACCCCCTTAAGTAGGCTGCTCCAACCACCTCTGTAGGAAGTAAACCTGCAGCAACTAAGGTTGAAGAGTATCAAGCCAAGATGCCTTATCCTCAAAAACTCCGCCAAGAGGAGCAGGATAAACAATTTACCCGCTTTGCAGACTATCTCAGGACTCTTAAAATAAAGATTCCGTTTGCAGAGGCACTTGAGCAAATACCCTCTTATGCTAAGTTCATGAAAGAGATCTTAAGTCATAAGAAGGATTGGAGAGAAACTGAAAAAGTTTTTCTCACTGAAGAATGCAGTGCAGTCATTTTAAAGAGCTTACCAGAGAAGCTTAAAGATCCTGGAAGTTTTATGATACCATGCACATTAGAGGGTACTTGTACCAAGAAAGCTCTATGTGATCTTGGGGCAAGTATCAACCTAATACCTGCATCCACTATCAGAAAGCTTGGCTTGACTAAAGAAGTCAAACCAACCTGAATATGCCTCCAACTTGCTGATGGCTCCATTAAATATCCATCAGGCGTAATTGAGGACATGATTGTCAAGGTTGGGCCATTTGCCTTTCCCACTGACTTTGTAGTGCTGGAAATGGAGGAGCACAAGAGTGCAACTCTCATTCTAGGAAGACCTTTTCTAGCAACTGAACAAACCCTTATTGACGTCCAAAAAGGGGAATTAACCCTGAGAGTCAATGAGGATGAGTTTAAGTTGAATGTTGTTAAAGATATGCAGCATCCAGACACCCCAAACGACTGCATGAGCGTTGATATTATTGACTCTCTGGTGAAAGAGGTTAATATGACAGAGAGTTTCAAATCAGAGCTAGAGGACATTTTTAAAGATGTTCAGCCTGATCTGGAGGAACCAGAGAAAACAAAAAAACCTCTGAAAACTCCTTAGGAAGAGGAGAAGCCTCCTAAACCCGAGCTCAAACCTCTACCACCATCCCTGAAATATGTATTTCTGGGAGGAGATGACACTTTTCTAGTAATCATAAGCTCTGCATTAGAGCCATAGGAAGAGGAAGCACTAATTCAGGTGCTGAAGACACACAAGACAGCTCTTGGGTGGTCCATAAGTGACCTTAAGGGCATAAGCCTAGCTAGATGCATACACAAGATCCTATTGGAGGATGATGCTAAGTCAGTGGTTCAACCACAGAGGCGGCTGAATCCAGCCATGAAGGAGGTAGTTCAGAAGGAGGTCACTAAGTTACTAGAGGCTGGGATTATTTATCCTATTTCTGATAGCCCTTGGGTGAGCCCTGTCCAAGTCGTCCCAAAGAAAGGAGGCATGACAGTGATTCATAATAAGAAGAACGAACTGGTTCCCACAAGAATAGTTACAGGGTGGCGTATGTGTATTGACTACAGAAGGCTCAATACAGCCACCAGAAAGGATCATTTTCCTTTACCATTCATAGACCAGATGCTAGAGAGACTAGCAGGTCATGAATACTACTGTTTTTTGGATGGCTATTCAGGTTACAATCAAATTGCAGTAGATCCTCAGGACCAAGAGAAAACAGCATTCACATGTCCATCTGGAGTATTTACATACAGAAGAATGCCTTTTGGTCTGTGCAATGCACCTGCAACCTTTCAGAGGTGCATGTTCTCTATCTTCTCTGATATGGTAGAGAAATTTCTGGAAGTCTTCATGGATGACTTCTCAGTATTTAGAGACTCATTTAGCTCCTGTCTTAACCATCTAGCACTTGTTCTGAAGAGATGCCAAGAGACTAACCTGGTTTTAAATTGGGAAAAATGTCACTTTATGGTAACTGAAGGAATTATCCTTGGGCACTAAATTTCGAACAAGGGAATAAAGGTGGATCAAGCTAAAGGTAGAGGTGATTGAAAAATTACCACCATCCACCAATGTTAAAGCAATCAGAAGCTTTCTGGGGCATGCAGGATTCTACAGGAGGTTTATAAAGAATTTTTCAAAAATTACAATACCTCTGAATAATCTGCTAGCTGCTGACACACTATTTGTCTTTGACACAGGGTGTTTGCAGGCCTTTGAGACTCTGAAGGCTAAGTTGGTCACAGCACCTGTCATTTCTGCACCAGACTGGATATTACCATTCGAATTAATGTGTGATGCCAGTGACCATGCTATTGGTGCAGTATTCAGACAGAGGCATGACAAGTTTCTACACGTCATTTACTATGCTAGCCATATTTTAAATGATGCACAGAAAAATTACACAACCACAGAAAAGGAATTGCTTGTAGTGGTTTATGCCATTGACAAGTTTAGATCTTACTTAGTAGGATCAAAAGTGATTGTGTACACTGACCATGCTGCTCTAAAATATCTCCTCACAAAGCAGGATTCGAAACCCAGACTCATAAGATGGGTGTTGCTTCTGCAAGAGTTTGATATAGAAATAAGAGACAGAAAAGGGACAGAGAATCAAGTAGCTGATCACCTGTTCCGGATAGAACCAGTAGCAGGAGCGTCCCTCTCGCCTACTGAGATCTCTGAAACCTTTCTGGATGAGCAATTGTTTGCTATTCAGGAAGCTCCGCGGTTTGCAGACATTGCAAACTATAAGGCTCAGTAATGTCAAGCTATTGACAGTAAAGAAGCGCTTATTGGGAGGCAACCCAATCTTATTTATCTATGTTAATTACTTTTTCATTTCATTTTTCATTGTTATTTTATGTTTTCTTTAGGTTGATGATCATGTGGAGTCATAAAAATAACTGCAAAATTAAAGCAGAATAAAAAATAGCATAAAAAATAGCACACCCTAGAGGACAGACTTACTGGCGTTTAAACGCCAGTAAGAGTAGCAGAATGGGCGTTAAACGCCCAGTCTGGCACCATTCTGGGCATTTAACGCCAGAAAGAAGCAACAAGCTGGCATTCAACGCCAGAACAGAGCACCAAGTTGGCGTTAAACGCCAGAAAGGGAAGAAAAGTTAGCGTTAAACGCCAGAAACAGGCTGCAACCTGGCGTTTAATGCCAGAATTGCACTCTAAGGGCGTTTTGCACGCCTAAATGGAGCAGGGATGAGAAGTCCTTGACCCCTCAGGATCTGTGGACCCCACAGGATCCCCACCTACCTCACCATTCAAATTCAAACCATTCCCCTCCCAAACCCACCCATTCACACACCTCCATCTCCTCCACTTCTCTTTCTACTCCCTTCTTTCTTCTTTTGCTCGAGGACGAGCAAACCTTTTAAGTTTGGTGTGGAAAAAAGCGTTGCTTTTTGTTTTTCCATAACCATTTATGGCACCTAAGGCCGGAGAAACCTTTAGAAAGAGGAAAAGGAAGGCAGTTGCTTCCACCCCCGAGTTATGAGAGATGGAGAGGTTCATCTCAAGGGTCCATAGTTCAGTGGTAGAGCATTTGACTGCAGATCAAAGAAGCATGAGGGAGGAGCAACAAAGGCAAGGAAGAGACATAGAGGAGCTGAAGAGCACCATTGGTTCTTCAAGAGGAAGAAGACGCCACCCTCACTAAGGTGGTCCCGTTCCTTAATCTCCTTGTCTATTTGTTTTGCTGTTTTTGGTTTTGAGCTTTATGTTTGACTATGTTTTGTGTCTTTACTACATGATCATTAGTGTCTAGTGTCTATGCCTTAAAGTTATGAATGTCCCATAAATCCTTCACCTTTCTTAAATGAAAAATGTTCCTAATTACAAAAGAACAAGAAGTACATGAATTTCAATTTTTATTTTGAAATTAGTTTAATTATATTGATATGGTGGCAATACTTTTTGTTTTCTGAATGAATGCTTGAACAGTGCATATTTTTGATAGTGGAGTTTATGAATGTTAAATTTGTTGGCTCTTGAAAGAATGATGAAAAAGAGAAATGTTATTGATAATCTGAAAAATTATAAAATTGATTCTTGAAGCAAGAAAAAGCAGTGAATAACAAAGCTTGCGAAAAAAAAAGAGTGGCAAAAAAAAAAGAAAAAGAAAAAGCAAGCAGAAAAAGCCAATAGCCCTTAAAACCAAAAGACAAGGGTAAAAAGGATCCAAGGCTTTGAGCATTAATGGATAGGAGGTCCCAAGGAAATAAAATCCATGCCTAAGCGGCTAAATCAAGCTGTCCCTAACCATGTGCTTGTGGCATGAAGGTACAAGTGAAAAGCTTGAGACTGAGTGGTTAAAGTCGTGATCCAAAGCAAAAAGAGTGTGCTTAAGAACTATGGACACCTCTAACTGAGAACTTCAGTAAAGCTAAGTCACAATCTGAAAAGGTTCACCCAGTTATGTGTCTGTGGGATTTATGTATCCGGTGGTAATACTGGAAAACAAAGTGCTTAGGGCCACGGCCAAGACTCATAAAGTAGCTGTGTTCAAGAATCAACATACTAAACTAAGAGAATCAATAACACTATTTTAATTCTTAGTTCCTATAGATGCCAATCATTCTGAACTTCAAAGGAAAAAGTGAGATGCCAAAACTGTTCAGAAGCAAAAAGCTACAAGCCCCGCTCATCTAATTAGAACTAAGCTTCATTGATATTGTGAGATTTATAGTATATTCTCTTCTTTTTATCCTATTTTATTTTCAGTTGCTTGGAGACAAGCAACAATTTAAGTTTGGTGTTGTGATGAGCGGATAATTTATACGCTTTTTGGCATTATTTTTAGGTAGTTTTTAGTATATTTTATTCATTTTTTATTATATTTTTATTAGTTTTTATTCAAAATTCATATTGCTGGACTTTACTATGAGTTTGTGTGTTTTTTCTGTGATTTCAGGTATTTTCTGGCTGAAATTGAGGGACCTGAGCAAAAATCTGATTCAGAGGCTGAAAAAGGACTGCAGATGCTGTTGGATTCTGACCTCCCTGCACTCGAAATGGATTTTCTGGAGTTACAGAAGCCCAATTGGCGCGCTCTCAATTGCGTTGGAAAGTAGACATCCTGGCCTTTTCAGCAATATATAATAGTCTATACTTTGCTCGAGTGAAATCACGCAAACTGGCATTTAACGCCAAGTCTCTGCCCTATTCTGGCGTTAAACGCCAGAACTGGCATAAAAGTTAGAGTTAAACGCCCAAACTGGCACAAAAGCTTAAGTTAAATGCCAGGAGCAGCCTATGCACGTGAAAGCTTCAATGCTCAGTCCAAACACACACCAAGTGGGCCCCGGAAGTGGATTTCTGCACTATCTATCTTAGTTTACTCATTTTCTGTAAACCTAGGTCACTAGTTTAGTATAAAAACTACTTTTAGAGACTTACTTTGTGCCTTATGAAATTTCACATCCAAATTTTGTATCTTCTACGGCATGAGTCTCTAAACTCCATGGTTAGGGGTGAGGAGCTCTACTGTGTCTCGATGGATTAATGCAATTACTACTATTTCTCATTCAATCACCCTTGTTTCTATTCTAAGATATTCATTCGTACTTCAACATGACAAATGTGATGATCCGTGACACTCATCACCATTCTCAACCTACGAACGCGTGCCTGACAACCACTTTTGTTCTACCTTAGATTGAATATATATCTCTTGGATTCCTGGTTCACGAGTTTGACTGCCTCTCCTGACAACAGAGCATTCAAATCCGTGAGATCTGAGTCTTTGTGGTATAAGCTAGAATTAATTGGCAGCATTCCTGAGATCCGAAAAGTCTAAACCTTGTCTGTGGTATTTCGAGTAGGATCCGAGAAGGGATGACTGTGACGGCTGGTATCCATTGACAACGGTGATCCACCAACATACAGCTTGCCATGTAATGAGACCTGCGTGCGTGAAGAAGAAGACAGTAGAAAAGCAGAAATTCAAAAGACAGAGCATCTCCAAAACCTCAACCTGTTCTCCATTACTGCATAACAAGTATTATTTAATCCATGTTCTTTTACTCATTCCAATTAAAACTGAGAATTATTATTGATATCCTAATTAAGAGTTACAAGATAACCATAGCTTGCTTCAAGCCGACAATCTCCGTGGGATCGACCCTTACTCACGTAAGGTATTACTTGGACGACCCAGTGCACTTGCTGCTTAGTTGTGCGAAATTGCAAAAGTGTGATTGTGATTTCGTGCACCAATGCACATGTTTGCCCATTCTCTTGAGGACAACCTGAGACTAATACTCTCGGTTACTTTTTATTGGGGTTGACTTTGTGACAACCATATCAAAATTTGATCGATAGGATTATATGTTGGTCTAGGACTATACTATGACGATGATTTGAATTTCTATTGATGAAAATTCTAGACCGACCATAATCTTGCCATCAGGTGGCAGGCCTGAAAATTACGATGCCTATGATCCTGGGACTGATTCTGATGGTGGCAACTCTTGGCATTCGTTGGAGATAAAGACTCCACAGAATTCTGAAGACGAGCTAGAAGAAAAGGATGAATCTGATGAAGTATTTTCAGTTTTTAGGGAGGGTGCTAGATTTGGTGAGTTACATTTAGAGGTTGGAATGAAGTTTAATATCAAGTGGGATTTCAAAGAGATTGTTAGAGAGTATACTATCTAAGAGGAAAGGCGTATTCGATTCAAGAAGAATGATAGAAAGAGGTTAAGGGCAGTATGCAAGGTGAAGGAATGCAACTTATTTATTTTTGCTTCGAAGGACCATGAGGATACTTGCTGGCAAGTGAAGATGTTCATAGATGACCAAACAATGAGGTAATTTTTGAGAAGATGTATGTCTGTTTAAGTGGATGCAAGAATGGCTTCTGGTCTATATGTCGTCCACTCATTGGACTTGATGAAGCTTTCCTAAAGGTTGTGTTTGGAGGCTAGATTCTTTTAGCAGTTATGCAGGATGCTAACCATCACATATACGTCATTGCATGGGCAATTGTTGAAGTTGAGAACACAGCGAAATGGAAGTGGTTCCTAAAATTGTTGCACCAAGACTTGGGAGATTACAAGATACATGGATGGAGCTTTATTTCTGACATGCAAAAGGTATTCTGAGTTGGTAAATATTTAACTTATTATTTCCATGATGTTTGCACTGTGTCATATTAGTTTCTATTACTGTATTTAAGGGACTTGTTTAGGTGCACGATAACAAAAGTGAGTGACTTTTATGGTCCTATAATATAAATGTGAGGGACAATTATGGGTCACGACACTGAATTGTTAGGGACTCTTATTTGGAATGATCATGGGTATAAATGACTAATTGTATGCGTTACCTCTGGGTTGCAGGGCCTGCTTCATGCTGTGCAGAAGGTGATGCCTAATGTGCATCACTGATTCTGTGTATGACATCTATGAAGACATTTTAATAAATAGTGGAAAGATCTAGAGTTTAGGGGATTATTATGGGATTATGCATGTGCCACTACTTATGAAGAATTTAAGGAGCATATTGAAAAGATGAAGTGGCTTAATGAGGATGCATGGGCGTACCTAGAAAAATAGCCGAGACATTCTTGGACAAGGTCATAGTTTAGTCACAAGGCGAAGTTAGATTCTATTTGTAACAACGCGTGTGACGTATTCAATTCGAAGATAAAGAAAGCTAGGAAAACGCCGATAATCACCTTGCTTGAAGAAGTGAGGATGTTTGTAATGAGGACAATGACCAAGAATAAGGTGAAGCTGGATAATCATATGGGGATACTTCCCCCAGTAATCAAGAGTAAACTTGAGAAGGTGAGGAAAGAATCTAAACACTGGCACTCAATTTAGACTGGAAACACCGGCTATATGAAGTTTGAGGTGCATGGACATCCTACAAACTATGTGGTTGACTTGAAAAAAAGGCTATGTACTTGCCAATTTTGGATGCTAACTAGTGATACTTTTAACTTTCTATCACAAGTTTATTATATGTTTATTCAATTCTTAGTTACTTAAATATATTTATTTCAATAGTTAGTTGCTTTTTGATTGTTTACTGTGACTTAGTTACTTAACTAATTAGTTATTGAATTATTGTTTGTATGTTTGGTATCATGAATTAGTTACTCATTTATTTAGTTAATCAGTCACTTAGTTACTTAGTTAAGTAGTTACTGGATTAATTAGTTAATTAATATACTTAGTTACCTAAACTACTTAGGGTTTAGTTACTTAAATTACTTAGCAAATGCATGCCACTTTACAATTTGTTGGCAGCTGTGAAGAACATTCTTTAATATGTATTTCTATGGTAAAATAGCATTAGTTGATAATAAATTTAATCTATTATATATATAAATTATCTATATGCAATATCATGCCACTTTATAATTGCTGCCACTTATTATTGTTTATATGCTTGGTTAGTTAATTAGTTACTTAATTAATTAGTTAATTAGTTAGTTACTTAATTAGTTACTTGGTTATTATTTCTATGTTTGCAGGAATTCTGTGTGTACATGCTTATGCTGCTATTGATAGAGTGAACAAGTATTCAGAAGATTTTTGTCATAAGCTATTAACTACAAAGCCACTTACAGCCACCACATCAAACCTCTACCTGGCCAACAATTATGGGAGTGATATGAATACAATAGACATTTGGCACCATTGGTTAAGAGAAAACTGGGAAAGCTCCAAACCAAGAAGAGAGAAGGATGCAGATGAAAGAGGACACTCTAACAAGAAATCAAAGCCAACTACCACTTTGAAGAGGCAATTATAACCATTTACTTGCAAGTATTATCTGCAGAAGGATCATACCAAAAGAGGATGAGAGAAAAAGAGAGCTGCCAATGCTACAGAAGCTGCTGCTGCCACCAAAGCTGCTGAGGTTGCTGCAAAGGACCTTAAGAATGCTACTCAAAATTCCACTACAACTGCTTCTGCAAATGCTACAACAACTAGTGCTACTGTAACTGCCATTGCAACTGCTTCTGTTACAGTAACTGGTACTGCAACAGCATCTGCTACCACTGCAACCACTGATCCTACCCCTTTGTGGAAGTGAATGTCCAGCAGGTTGAGATTGATCTATCTCAGCCGTTATATTCTGAAGCAGAAGACTCCCAAAAGGTATTATCTCATAAGTGTTTATATTATCTATTTTTAAAATTTGGAATATCTAATTTCTATATTTGTTTATTTTGTCATTTGTATACACTGCAAGTTTGTCCACTTAAGAAGAAGGAACCAAGTGGACCTGCAAAGCTGAAACCTAGAAGAAGGTCACCTCCTCCAACAGGGTTTACAATCTTGAATCCAGTGCAGGGAGCTAGTGAAGCCACAACAGTACGGTTGGCAGGCTTCCTCAAGTTTGTGCCCACCTCCGAACTCAAAGCCCCAAGAAAGAAGTGATTAATGTCCATAGCTTAGAATGTCAGTTTCAAAGTTTGTGATATTTTGTAAAACAATTATGACAATTTTCTTCTTGTTTTTTGTTTGTTGATGGGGATTTATAGACTTCTTTGTAATTATGTTATGGTATTTAGGTTACCGAAAAATAGCTAAAATGATGCTAAGTTTCTTTTTGAATGTTATTGTCATCACTGCATTATTGCAGAACTTTAGATGAACTAATGTTATTTTAGATTAATTATGAATTATATTTTTTGTTAGCTATTGTTATTGTTGCTTATCCATTTAATAATTGTGTGTTTACAAAAACAAAACCAGAGAAACAAGCTACCAAAGAGGACAATCATTTCATGCATCAAAACTCATCTTATATCAAGTATAATGTTTATAAAATAGATTATATTAGGATCCCGCTAGGGAGACAATGGACTATTTGTACAATGTGTACAATGGGTTATTGAGTTACAAAATGAACATCCCCCATACTATCTAGAATAACCATCCGAGTACTAGGGATAATAAACATCTTTCCAACAGATTAAATTAATTTTGGGGTTCACCAAGGATCGAACTCTTAACCTTTCGGATCTAACGTTCTAATAGCATATCATGATACCACTCATCCCAAAAGCTTCAACTGATGGGAAAAGGTAATATTAATGGTTATATCTCTAATACTCCATAAACCTCCATTGTACACATTGTACAAGTATTCCATTGGCTCCTCATACTTTCCCATTATATTAATATCATGGTTCTGCAATATAGGACTGATTCTGTTCAAACCTTTAACATCAACATTAACACAAACACAAATATTATGAAAAATCCTAAACCAAGCACTTGGATCATCACTTTTACATTTTTTTACTTCTACTTCCAGTTTACCCATCCTCCATGCAATGTTCATTTTCATCTCACCCTTCTCATTTTTTTCATCAGCTTTCACTTGAACCTCATCTTGTACAGAATCTGTCCAGACAAATAAATCGCACCAATTCTTTCCATTAGTCTGCAAATATGCATCAAGCTTAACAAGCATCTACCTCAAATCCACAATACTTAAAATTTCAGAAAGTTAATACGCTCAAATTATAATTTAGATACCTGACGAACGGCTTATTAGGATGCATCTTTGTTTCTAACCACCTAAGGACCAGCCGACACCCACTCCCGCACCACTCCGAAACTGGTCCACGCTTGCTTCGCACATTGTTCCTTGTCCAATTTTCTATCGCAGAGGAGCGATTCGACCTTTCTGAAACGTGACTGCCACTCATGGGGCCAATAGTAATGATAAGGGAAGGAGGAAGAACTACGTTTAGGGTTTATGATTGGGTCAAGGACTGAATTGAAAAATTTTGAAAGGTATTCTACATCATCCACATCAGCTAGCCGTTACAGATGTCCTACGTGGCAGTGACAGTGCCAGGTCAGCGTTCCGCTTGCTGACTCACGCCGAAATAGGGCAAAGGGATCTATATGTAGCCCAAAGCTAGGGTATATTTAGTGCAATTGAAAACTGAAGAAAAACATTTGTGCACGGACCGAATTTGATAAACCACTTTAAAAATTTAGTGGCATTTAATTCTAAATTAGTAATTTTCATCCATTCAATGTTTATCTTGAGATATCACTACTTCAAAGTTCAAACTCGTTCTAAAATTGCTAATCCAAATTTAATTTAACCTGTAGTAATAGAAATTAGTAGAAACAACAAAATTTTTAATATATTCAATATATTAAAATATCAAACTCTTTTGTTGGAGGGTTAAACACTTAGATTATTATTAATTCTTAGAATAGGACAAGATATAACATTGATAATAAAATATAAAAGAAAAAAATATAAAATTAATATTTTTATATTTTATTTAATTAAACAAACAAACTCAACATTAAAGACATCAGCATAAATAATGTGTCAACACTCAGCCGTGACACAATGCATAAACGGGAACTCCGGACTCCTGCGCGTTCATTTGACTTTCATTACTGTTAGTCTATTACCAACCTAAGTGGCGTGACACAATGAATTATACATTGATACATTATTTTTTAAGCATGCGCAATCGTTTCGACACCATTTCTTGTAGCATTTCAATTGCTCCTTAGACACCCTCCAATTGGGGGGATTCAATTGCTTCCTCTTTGGACTCCCGTTATCACTGTTAAAGTGTAATTACGTCATTATATTATAAAATGATAAATAAAGACTTAAAGGTATTTCTCTTCTATAATGAAAGATATTAATTTTAGTCCTTATTACAATTTAATATATTTAAGTAATAAATCACGATTCACTCTATCTTTGTGAATAAAATTAATGATTAAAATTGCTAACCACATATATAGAATTAGCATGTAAATGCTAAACACAGAACTCTTAATCTTTGAAGCATGAAATTAAATTTCACTCTACACGTATTTCCAATTAAAAATTATATTATTCCACGCTTGAGTAAACCAATACTAGATTTTATTTATTTGATTAAATAAAAACCTCAACATAATGTAACATCATAGCCATACTCACAGTGTCACAGCAGCAAAAGAGGCGAAGACAACGGTATCGTAAGGGGTGGGGCATCTCAATTCAAATAAAATAAAAATGAAAACGGTAACGTCGCAATAATATTTGAATTCAAATCATGGTTATGTAACGGACAAAAACTCCCCCCCAGTCTCCCTCTTCTATATCCGTCTTCTCACTTCTCACTTCTCACTTCTCACTCTCACACAGACATTTTCACAAACACAGATACCTCAACAACAATGGCGTCCCTAACACCAGGGATACTCCTGAAGCTCCTTCAAGCAATGAACTCAAACACACGCGTCACCGGCGACCACCGCTCCGCCCTCTTACAAGTCATCGGAATCGTACCCGCCCTCGCCGCCGGCCAAGACCTCTGGTCCTCACGCGGCTTCTACATTCAGCTCTCCGACTCACTCAACTCCACCTACGTCATTCTCCCTGACCCTGACTCTGATCTTATCCTCTCTAACCGCCTCCAGCTCGGTCAGTTCGTCTACATCGACCGCCTTGTCTTTGATTCCCCTCTCCCCTCCGTCTCCGGAATCCGTCCCCTCCCCGGTCGCCACCCCTTCGTTGGAACCCCTGAGCCTCTCGTTGCTCGAATTTCCTCTTCTTCTCGTGATTTCCTCATCCAACCGATTTCTGATTCGGATCTTAATTCTGATCCGCTTGCGTTGTACCTATCGGGAAAGAAGGAAGTGGTTAGGGCAGAGAACACTGAACCCCCGATGCAGAAGGAGGCTAGGGTTTTGACGAGGCAGCCACTTGCACCGAGGGAGAATTTGCCGGCGAGTAGGTTCTCGTCGCCAGCGACGGGTAAGAGGTCGCAGAGTGCTGGAAAGAAGAGTAATTCGGTGGTTACACCGGCTGCGGAGAGGGATCCTTCGCCGGCTGGGAAGGTGAAGAGGTCCGCCTCTCCGGTGCCTTCGAAATGTGTGGTCCCGAGTTTGGTATCGGCGAGGGAGGAAAATCGGAGGGTGGCAAGGGAGCCGGCGATAGTGGTGCCATCAAGGTACCGGAATCCATCGCCGACGGGGAGGAAGCAGCCGTCGCCAAATCCGAGGAGGGCGTCCCTGTCTCCAGGGAGGAGGTTGTCCGGCGTATTGAAATTCTCCCCGGCAGTGGGGGATTCCTCCGGGAAGAAGAAGATGGCTACCGTGGCTGCTGGAATTACGAAGGTGTCAGAAGTACTTGTTGGATCTGCGAAGGGAAGTGGCGGGAGGAAGATTTGGGATGAACAACTTGGTGCTGGGACTGTAACACCACCTACTTCTGAGGTTGAACACAGAGAGAAGGGTTCGTCAAAAAATAAGGTTGACCCACAAGCAATTTTACGTACTCAGGTAAAGATTAAATGTTTAGGAACCAAACCTTTTCAGTAGATATGTCATAGATGAATTGGGATATGTAGTTTTTGAAAATGCACTTAGTGTGTTATTGACTGTCATTCTAATCCTATATATAATTGATTTTTGTTAGAAACTGATGCTATAATTGATCTTCCACTAAAGTAATCAAATATTCGGAAAAAGTTGTCCTTTTCGTGTCATGCTTTAATTATTTTCATATCACTTCATTTCATCTTAACAGTTATCATGGTTTCATAAAATAATTTGGGCAATCTGCCTCTTTTCTTTCTATATATGTTCTGTTTTGTTTGCTTTAAATCAATGGTGGTTTGATTTTCTCAGGCTGCAATGTCAAGGCGATTAAGCGATGTGAATGGTAATAAAACTAACAGCAGTGATTCTTCAACCAACGAGAAGAGTAAACGCGGTTCTCCTGAGCGTGGTGTGAGCAGAGAGAAGTGCAATTTTGCTTCTTTGGGCATCACCATTCATGAAAAGAAGTGGACAGATGGTAGTGTTTCATTGGATTCAGTGTCTTCAAACCTTGCTAAGCTCGGAAAGGTATGAATTATATGTACACTGTTAGCATCTTCTAAACTATTTATCTAAGAAAGGATGGGTTATTTAGCAATTCCTAGTACGGTAGTACCATGAAAAATTGAAATGTAATTGCAGAGCATTTGGTTTGGTTATTTAATTTGTGGACTAAGTTGAATCATATATGAACGAAATTCAGGAAGCTATGCAAAGAAAAGCTCTCGCTTCTGCAGTTGCTGCTGAAGCATTGGAGGAAGCCAATGCTACTGAATGTGTTGTAAGAAATCTAAGGTATTAATAATCCCTGCCTCCTTTATTTCATATCTTAGAAGTTCATATGCTAAAATGCACAGCAGTTATAACCACCAAATGTGTCTCTTATACTTACCAATTCTGTAAGACTTTTTTAATATTTAACCTTCAATAGATAATCCATTTTCCCAAAAAAAGGGTGTCAAAATTTCATAACATTCTGTGTTATCTTTTGGTGCTTCATTAATCGCTGAAGACAATATATGTTATTTTCTTCCTTCCTACGGCAGCATGTTTTCGGACCTCTGCACAGTTTGCCAGGCTAGGAATCCTTTGCCAACCATAGACAGATTCTTCACTATCTACAATGATGTCCTAAGAACAACTGCAATAGCTGAATCTGTTGTCAAAAGTCATAATCCTGACACATTTGAAGATAGCATTCCAACAGAGAAATCAAAGTCACTCGCTTTGTGGGTTGAAGCTGCTTTGGCCACTGATCTTCAGATAGTGTCCCTTCTTACTGGCACAGGCGTGGATTCCCCGTCGACACTGCCAAAAAGCTTGTCGAAACGGCACTCTCTCAGTGCATCCAAAAACCATCTAAAGGGCTCTTCACCACAATCCAATCTCAATGGTGTATGGACAAGAGGCAGTGGAATGAAGGATACGGTAGAGCTTGGAAGAAATTTGTTGTCTGAAATGCAAATGTGGTTTCTACGCTTTGTTGAGGAGTCCCTTGAAGCAGGGTTCAAAGTGTTTGGGGATTGTGGTGCTGATGGGAAGAGGGCGTTGTTGCCTCTTGATGGTGGCTCCATTGCTGTTGTGTTGTCACATTTGAAGCGTGTGAATGCATGGCTGGACCGTGTGGTTTCCAAAGAGAATGATTCATTGAGTGATAAGATTGAAAGTCTGAAGAGAAAGATTTATGGGTTTGTTATTCAGCATGTAGGAACAACTTTCGATAACTCGTCTTCTCCTTCTTCATCTTGATTCTTTTTTTTCTATTAATAGAACTTTTGTGTTTGGTCCTTTCTTCCTTTTTTGGACAGTATTTGTATGTTGAAAGTGATGAAAAGAGGAGGATGCTTCTTCCGTCAAAAAAGAAAGTTATTTCTTCGGGTACTTTAGTGTACAATTTCTTTATTTTCTAGTAAAAAAATTTTATTTGTAAAGAGGGTTCCCACAACTCCATGATAGTTCTAGAAACTTCTATGAGAAAGGGCTTCTTGTTGTTTTGAATGCTCAATTTAAAATGGGATGCTTCTAAAAGCTTAAAGGAAGAGAATTTGCTGAAATAGAAGTAGCTTCTATTCATCTTCATTAAGTTTTTTTATAGGTATAAAGTTTATTAAGTTTTTTTATGATCAATTTTGTGAGCGTCCAAATAATTATATAATTTTGTAAAATATTAATAACCAATTTTATTATTATTTGTTGAGTTTAGAGAATTAAATTATGATTAAGATAATGACTAAACATTAAAATATTAATATCCAATTGGTTGTGTAATTTGTTTTGTTTAGTGTGCAAAAATTAAATTGAATTAAAATTGGCCCAAGATTCTTACAAGCCATATAGCAAGCCCAATATTGATTCAAACAAAGCACTCATATCATATGTTCAATTCAAAGAATAAGTGGAAGTGAAACAAGGGCACGAATTCGGTACGCCGCCTATCATAGCACACCGAAACGCCAAAAACCTGTTTGGCGCACCGGTCAGCCAGAAAAGGCTAGAATAAAAATGCATGCTTTTGCACAAACAGCCTAACTTCTTCCCCCTCCCTCCCCCCACTCAATATAAACGATTCTGTTTAGGCGGATTCAAGCACACAGACAGCCTCACCTCTGACGACGACGGTACCTGATCTGCATTGTCGGTTGTCTTCGGCAGTTGATGACTTCGCCGTTTCCATAAATGGAAAGAAGGTACCCGTTGTATTATCACCCTTCACTTGATTTACAAATATCCCCATTTGTTTTGTCATAGGTTGGTTTATCAACCTCCCCACACTTAAACATTAGCATGTCCTCATGCTAAACTCAAGAGAAGCTATAAAGATGAAGAGGAATGGTAGAATGTATGAAATGCAACCTATGAATGCAACTACATGCATAATACTTTTTCCTACTTGGTTAAAAGTAAATAAATCTTCCAAGACAAATATAAATCAGATTTCACTAATTCAAATTATACAATGAAAGACAAGTAAACTTGTAAGAAGATAGCTCATGAAAGCAGGGAGCATAGAATCAAGCATTGAATCCTCACTGGAAGTATATATCACTCTAATCTCTCAAGTGTATAGGGTAAATCACTCTACTCTTCTCTAATCATGCTTTCTAAACTTTGTTCTTCACCTAACCAATCAACAATATTTAATATACCAATGCAAACATCATGAGGTCTTTTCAAGGTTGTAATGGGGCTAAGGTAAATGTAAGGATATATATATGACCAAGTGAGCTATAATATGAATCTTTAATTAACCTAAACTTTCACCTAACATACATATACTCTATATAATTCTAATTCATGCCTAGCTACCCAAGATTCCCACTTTTACATCACATACTCATGTATCAACTTTTTCTTTTTAATTTATCACATGTGCATTGATTTTTTCGTTAACTCAACATTGGGGTAATTTTGTCCCCTTATTTATTTATTTATATTATATATATATTTTTTTCTTTTTCTCATTTTCTTTTTTTTTTCTTTTTTTTGAATCATAAAAGCAAACATAACTTATCAATGTACATGGATTTTTCATTATTTTTCTATTTTGGTTTTTTTCATGAGTAGGTTCCCAAATTTCCCATATTCAAATAAATTAAAAACATGATACATTCCCTTATTAACCCAAGTTCCCACAATTTCCCCACACTTAGTTGTTACACAATCCCTATCTTAAGCTAACCAAAGATTCAATTGGGATATTTAATTATTTTTCTGCTTTAAGGCTAGTGATGTGGTAAAATACATAACAAATGGGGATTAAAAGGTTCAAAGTGGCTGACAAGGGTGATTTAAAGGGTAGGCTTATTTGGGATAAGTGAGCTAAAATTAAACAATGGCCTCAATCATATGCAAGCATGTAAATACACTAAATAATGGACATATAGATTAGAACAAAATATAGATTACAATCATAGAAAAGGGAACACACAGGAATAAAATATTTATGGTTAAATAATGTAACCATGTAAATAAGCTCAAAATCTCACAGGTTGTGTGTTCTTTAGCTCAAAAACCATGTTCCAAATACAACTTCAAACAAATTTTAACATAATTTTTTTTTCAATTTAAATTAGTGAAGTACTATAAAGATTTCTTAAAAAAGAAAATATTACTTCAACCAAGTAGTAACTAAATGCACAAAATCAAATAAGTATGCAATCAAACATGCAAATGCGACAACTAACAAGGAAAATAAAACATTGGTGTTTGAGAAGGAAATACTAACCCATGGAGATCGGTATCGACCTCTCCACACTTAAAGATTGCACCGTCCTCGGTGCATACTGAGATGTACAAGTGGACGGGTTGTGGTTCCTCAGCTGGGGTTCTTTTTGTTCCTTTCCTTACCGGTAGTTTGGGAGTAGCTTTCTCTTCACTCTTCTTGGTGGCCATCCTGAAAAGGGAAAAAGAAAGTGACTTTGTAAAATTGAGGGTCAGAGCAAGAAAGAGAATAGGAAAGGTGGTAATCAATGCACAATAAAGAAGAATGACATTAACACATGGTCATGACTACATGTGAAAAGTTTATCAATGGAAATATAGCAAGTGCATGTAATGACAATTAAATGCAAGATGTTTATTGGCATGCAGGCAAAGGCATGAGTAGCATAGATCAAACATTCAATGTACAAGTTAGATTACCAAGTCTTTCAAACTAATAATCTGTTTGTATTGACAATTATATTTAATCATAAAGCATGAAAGGAATTTTGTGAAAAACAACAGGCATTGGTAGTAGAATAATTTAAAATAGTGTTCAATGCCATACGGGCTTTTTCACAAACACATAGCATGTATGGTAAATATGTTATGGAAAATATAAGATAGAACATGCAAGCCACCCTTTAAGGAAGTAATATTAATTGTCAAACAATATAAAAATCTATAAGAATATAGAAAATAATGACCCAAATAAATTTCTAACACCAATGAAAATAATGCAATGAATGAATGTATGCAAATAAATTAAGTAAAATAAAATAAAAGATAAGAAGAATGAGAAGGGAAAGAAAGGGAGAAGAAATAAGTAAGAAAAGGAGGGAGAAAAAATTAGGATTGGGGAAGAAAAGATAAGATATTTGGCAAATTAGGATAAGCTGTGCGGCGCAAGCGATGTGGTCGCGTAAGGCACATGGTCGCGCGGCTTGCGCTTAAACTGATTGACGCGGTCGCGTCGGTCACACGGTCGCGTGACACAATTCTTGCTACTAGCGCGAGGGCAGCCTCGCACTCACACAACTCTCTGTTCAAATTATTATTAGTGCCAAATTTTAAGTGACGCGATCGCATGGGGCATACGATCACGTGAGTGGGCTTTAGAAGAATGTGACGTGGTCGCGTGGGTCACGCGGCCACGTGGGTAGAATTGTGTGTTCAGTACCAATCCAGCACCACTCTAGCACAATAATTGGTTTTGCACC
Source organism: Arachis ipaensis (assembly GCF_000816755.2). Lineage (NCBI taxonomy): Eukaryota > Viridiplantae > Streptophyta > Magnoliopsida > Fabales > Fabaceae > Arachis > Arachis ipaensis. Next base: position 43,408,069 of record NC_029787.2, on the reverse strand, counting down.
CTTTTACGTCAAAATCCAGGGCACGCGGCTGCGTCGGGCACGCGGTCGCGTGGGACGATTTGTGCCATTGGCACGCCTCCAGCCACGCTCTCGCGTGACTTTCTGTTCGTTTTCTTTTCTTCCCATTGCACTGGTGACGCGGACGCGTCAGCGACGCTGCCGCGTCGCGTGCGTGCTTTTTTTTTTTAAATCTGAAAATAAAAAAAATGCAGAATGCAGTGTTAATATGAATGTGATACAAAACTCCAGGTTCAATATAATAAAATAAAATAAAACTCGAAAACAAATAAAACTAAATAAAAATAAAAAAAGAACGATCATACCATGGTGGGTTGTCTCCCACCTAGCACTTTTAGTTAAAGTCCTTAAGTTGGATATTTGATGAGCTTCCTGTTATGGTGGCTTGTGTTTGAACTCATCCAGGAATCTCCACCAATGTTTGTAATTCCAATAGCCTCCGGGGTCCCAAACTAGGCACGTAAAGCCTTTGAGCTGCTTCAAACAGATTCTTAGGCTCTCGGGGTGTTGGATGTCAGAACAGATTCCAGGATCCCAAATCTTGCTTTTACACCCGTCTTCAAGTTGATTATCATGATTCCATCCGGGTGGTTCAGCTTTAGAATTCTCACTGAAGCGTCCAAACAACTTCCTAGACCCATTCAATTGAGCTTTACACCAACCCTTGCGTTTAAACTTAAAGCTTCCAATCATAATGAACCTTGCAGGACAATTCTTACCACTGACCATCTTCCTCTTACTCTTAATGCCACAAAGAGCTCTAAGTTGACCATCTGTCTCCAGTAGCCCATATTCAAGTGGAATCAGAAAGCTAAGGGATATGAATTTTACCCACTTGAATGTCGTGAAGGATGATGACAACTTAGGGGGAGGGGTCTCCAATAACTTTGGCAAGGTGATTCCAAGCTCCACTCCCTTGTGCTCTTTGACAACTTCCACCTCTTTGCAAGCTTCTTCTTCCTCTTTAATCTCCATCTCTTGATCAACCTCTTCAAAGTCTTTAGCCATGATATGCCTTGGAGGTTGTACACCCTCCTCAACATCAATTTCAAACGTCTTTGAAGGAGGCTTGATAACTTGACTTTCCCATGGAGGTTCTGCATCTCCTAAATCTTCAACCACTTTTTCCTCTTCAATAATTACTGCTTTGTCCAGTAATTTTAATATAAAATCCTACTCATCCTTGATGATTTTCTCTCCATGACAACTCCTTTCAACTACTCTTTCATCTTCAAGGGTCTCTCCTACCTTTACCCGTAGGGCCTCCTCTAGCTCTTTATGAAGTATGAATTTGTGAAGATGATTCCTTCTTTCTTGTTCCATATCAATAGCATAATTGGGATCATCTTGCTCTTGGATTGATGGATGTGGGTGCTCTTCCATGGAGGGTGGTGATGGGATGAAAAAAATCATTATATGGTTGAAAAGGAAGTGCACTAGAGCTTGAGGGTTGAATATTAGAGGTAAAGGGTTGGTTCATGCGGGATATAAGATTTTGGAGTGTAGAGGTGAGACCAATGATGTTAGAGATGAGTGTATTATTATCCAATGGAGGTTGGGGTGGATCTATGTATGGTTCATTTGGTTCATAGGGTGGTTGGTATGATGGATGTGGGTTAGGGTCATTGATGACAAGTCATCTTAGCCTATTTTAACTAGTCTTTTTCTTTCGTTTTCATTAGAATTATGCACTTTCTTGAGCTACAAGCAAGCCAATTGAGTAAATTTTCATGTTTCCCTTGATTGAATCAACCATGTATGAATTCATGCCATTTCATGAGGTTTTATGCTATATTTGTTGCATATTATGAAAGATTTTCCTTGTTTCATTTCTGCAAATCCACATCCCAATCCCCTTTACATTTCAAGCAATTTACATTCCTTGCGCTTTAAGATTCCGCAATTTACATTTCTTACACTCTAAGCTTCCGCCATTTAATTTCTTGTTCTTTACGTTTCAGCAATTTAATTTCCTGCACTCTTTACTTTCATGCAATTTAATTCTGCAAGTCACAAAACCATCAACCAACACTCGATTCGCTTGACTAAATCAACCACTAAACTAAAATTGCTCAATCCTTCAATCCCTGTGGGATCGACCTCACTCCCGTGAGTTTTTATTACTTGATACGACCCGGTACACTTGCCGGTTAGGTTTGTGTATTTTGGGAGAGATTTATTTTTCCTCCAAAATATCTCATCAGTCATATGGTGGTGTTTGGTGGTGAGGGGCTTGTGAGTATGGTGGTCCAAAGTCATGTTGAGGAGAGGGTTTATAGGCATATGGTGGTGGTTGTTGATAGTCCATTGGAGGTGGTTGTTGCCATGAGGGTTGATCAAATCCTTGTGGCTCCTTCCATCTTTGATTGTTCCAACTTTGATGCCTGTTCTCATTGTAATTTTTTTCTTCCTGCAACATAATTGTAACCAAACTCATAGCGATGGGGGTGAGAACTCATGATAGTAAATAAAAATTAAAAATAAAAGTAAAAACAAATTTAAATTAAAAGGTTATTTAAATTTTGAATTTTTGAAATTTGAAATTTGATTTTTGAAATAAGATAAGATAAAATAAAAATTTTAAAATAAAAACCAATAACCTCTTAACTTAAGAAAAAGCAAAAATAAAAACAAAAATAAAAATAAATAAACAAGCAAAAATAAAATATTTACAATAACCAATAATAAGGCACACGTTTGCAATTCCCCGACAACGGCGACATTTTGACGAGAGGAACTTTTGCGTAGTCTAGAAAATTGTGGATAAATCCTCGTTGCAAGTATAGTTTCTAAACCTTCAAAAATCCCTTCGTACAAACGTTTTGGTTGTCACAAGTAACAAACCCCTTTGAAATTGATAACCGAGTATTTAAACCTCGTGTCGTCTTCTCAAGGAATTGCAGGGAGATGTTCTTATTATTGGTTATGAAAAAGTGTGTTTTGGGGTTTTGGATTAAGGTAAAAAGTTAGTTGAATGACAAGAAAGATAAAATAATAATAAAAATAAACTCTTGGCAAGGTATGAAGAACTGGAAGTCCTATCCTAGTTATCCTTATCAATTGTGATGAGAATTGGATTTTTCTCCCACTTTGTTAACCTCTAACTATGAAGGTAAGTTAAGTGGATGAATTAATTTCGATTCCTCGAGTCCTAGTCTTTCCTTGGGAAAGGCTAGAGTTATTGGAACTCGAATTAATTCTTGAAAAATTCTAATTTTCAATCAACAATGAGTTTGATAACTCAAGAGTCACCAATTAATCAACCAAAGCCAAAAGGGAAAAATCTAAATTATTTATATAAATAAAAGAAAGCAATCATAAATCTGAAATACCTCAAATAATATTAATTAAGAAAATCATAACATGAATGTAGCATAAGCCAAATAGGCAACATAACTAATATAAGCATTAAAATATCTGAAAGTAAGAGATAAATATAAAGTAAAAGAACATTGAACCTGGGATTGAGAGTCACTCCTAAAACTAAGAGAAGTCCTAAATCCTAATCCTAAGAGAGAGGAGAGAACCTCTCTCTCTAAAAACTACATCTATCCCTAAAATTGTGAATATGAAAGCTTGATTATGAATGGATGCATTCCCCTACTTTATAGCCTCTAATCTGTGTTTTCTGGGTCAGAAACAGCCCAAAAGTCGCTGGAGGAGAAATCTGCCATGCTGGTTTTTCGCCACTGCGACGCGTCCGCGTGGAGCACTGTAGCTTTCCAACGCAACTGGAACCGCGTCATTTGGACCTCTGTAGCTAAAGTTACAGCCGTTTGAGTGCGAGAGGGTCAGGCTGACAGCTTTGCAGTTCCTTCAACTTCTTGTATTCCTTCCACTTTTGCATGCTTCCTTTCCATCCTCTGAGCCATTCCTGTCCTGTAATCTCTGAAAGCACTTAACATATATATCAAGGCATCTAATGGTAATAAGAGAGGATTAATATTAGCAAAGATAAGTCCAAAGAAACATGTTTTCAATTAAAGCACATAATTAGGAAGGCAAATGTAAAACCATGCAAATAGTATGAATAAGTGGGTAAAGAGTAGATAAAAACCACTCAATTGAGCACAAGATAAACCATAAAATAGTTGTTTATCATAGGTTTGCAATTTTCTTTGAAGGACATCCCCCAATTTTGCGTGTTTCGCTAAATTACCGCATTGTTATTGTTTGGCACAGGGTTGCCGGAGATGAAGATACCATTGAGGCGTGCGTGTCGCCGAGGAAGCAGAAATGTGCGACGGAGCAGACCATGGAGTTGGATCGGTTAAGGGCGAAGGCTTTGCAGGGATGGAGTCGGACGAGTACGATTTACAGGAAGATGAAACAGAACACGACCATCATACAGAGACCAATGTAGGCAATGGGGATGCGGTTGAATTGGAAGACAATTTGGACGGCGTCAGAGGAATGTCTGACAATTATGCGGATGATGACTTGTACGCTGTTGATTCCTACGAATTGATAGGTTCGATTGATTTTTTGAACTTGAGCGAGGATGAGGTTCATCGCTTTAAATTCGCAGATGTTGACATTGCATTTGAGTTCTACCAGCAATATGCAAAGCACCACCATGGCTTCGGCGCGAGACGTTCCAGAAGCGAAAAATGTGGCGAAGTAAGGATATGGCAGGAGTTCGTGTGCCACTGACAAGGGTACCGATCCTCGAAGTTCTAATCAATGCCTAACCGGCAAAAGAGGCCGAGGGCCGAGACACGGTGTGGATGCCCTGCAAGGATGCTACTTCGCATGGACGATGAATCAGGACGTTGGCACGTTGCGTACTTTTCAGACGCGCATAACCACCACGTTCTTGAGTTGCGATTTTCTTCCATGCTCCCAGGCCATTAGAGGATGAGCGAAGCGGACATCGAGCAGATGAATGACATGAGCAAAGGGGGCATTGGCGTTTCGCGAATCTACAGTTTTATGGCGAGCCTAGCCGGCGGGTATCATAATGTCCCGTACACAACAAGGGACATGCACAATGTAAATGCGAAGCAACGAAGGGAGGGTGGCCTAGATGCAGAATCGTGCTTAAGGTATCTCCGAGAGTGCAAGGCAAAAGATCCAGCACTGTACTACAAAGAAGTTGTTGACGGGGAGGGCGTGTTACAACATTTGTTTTGGTGTGACGGCACCAGCCAAATTGATTACCAGGTATTTGGAGACGTGGTTGTATTTGATGCAACGTACAAGAAAAACATTTACCTTTCACCTCTTGTAGTATTCTCCGGTGTGAATCACCACAACCAAACGGTTGTCTTTGCCGCTGTACTGGTGGCAGACGAGAAATAAGAGACCTATGTTTGGCTACTTCAACAGTTGCAAACTGCAATAAAAGGGAAGGCTCCCGGTCCATAATAACCGACAGTGACAGGCAAATGAAGTCTGTGATCGAGCAAGTTTTTCCAGAGGCTCACCATCGACTCTGTGCTTGGCACCTACTCCGAAACGCCACGAGAAACATCGGAAAGCCTAAATTCACTAGGATGTTTAGGGATTGCATGCTTGGCGACTATGAGGTCGGAACATTCCAGAGAAAGTGGTTTGATATGGTGGAGAAATTTGGCGTCGCCGATAAAAGATGAGTACAAGACATGTACGAGAGAAGGCACAGTTGGGCCACAACACACATACGAGGAAAGTTCTTTGCCGAATTTCGCACAACATCAAGGTGCGAGGGCTTGCACGCTATGATATCACGGTATGTTAAGTCTCGATACAGTTACACTGATTTTTTATGTCATTTCCATCTATGCTTGATGTTTGTGCGTGCAAAGAAAGTGGAGGCCGATTTCGAGTGTGCAAAGAGTGACCCTGTTATGACCACCAACCTGAAACAGTTGGAGCAGAGTGCAGCCGGGAACTACACTCGGGCAATATTCTATTTGTTTGTTCCCATTCTTGACAGGGCCTGTGCAATGAGGGTGGTTGATTCTAAAGACAACGGTTTGTATTTTATTCACACCGTCTCTCGATACGGCACTCTGGGGAAGGATTGGCGTGTTGTTGCAATGTCTGAAATGAGCGAGGTCCGATGCATGTGCATGAGAATGGAATGTTTTGGGGTCCCCTGCGAACATATACTTGCGGTGCTTGTTCTTAACAATTTTCATGAGATCCCAAGGTCTCTGATATTGCCGAGATGGACCAAGGATGCAAAAGTTGTGGCGGTGCAGTCGATGGGCATGATTTGGGATTCTGTACAACTAACGCAACATTGGTGCTTGATGGATTGGTACCGGAAAGTGTGCAAAATTGCATGTCACAACACTGAAAAGTTCCAGTTTGCAAGAGATATTGCCATGCTGATGCTGAAGCACTTTGGGAACGAAGATGTAGCGGACACCAGTTTTCTACCCGAGGGGCCACCCACTGAGGGTGGCAGAGCCCTGGCACGGAATCCACCCAGGCCTAATACAAAGGGTAACAGTGCTAACGGTGGAAAGAAAACCCATCAATGTCGTTTGTGCTGGGAGGTGGGACACAATAGGACGACGTGTCCAGACCGCCGCACAATGGAGTCATCCAGCGCAGTTGCGGATGACATGGATTCGATGGACACTGACATGATGGGTTAGTCATTTTATAGATGAACTAGTTAACATTTATGCCTTGTTAAATGGTTCTAATCATTTGGTTTTTACATTGGTGTCAGCTCTATGATAACCTATCCGGGGATCTGTATGCGACCGCGGAGATTCCTTCGTTCATATGCTCCGATAGTGACATGCAGGTTGGGTTTGTTAACAGCGACTTTGCTGGGACTAACACATCTAGGCCAGTCATGTCTCTCGCCGATTGAGCAGAGGGGGCCTATAGTCGTCACCACCGTGTGTTGCAACGGTAGGTTGGTCGAACCTTTTCATATTCTTTGGTAGGCGGTAGCCGCACACCGAATATTGTCTGCATTTCATATTGGGATAGAACCACTGTCTGAATTACAAAGTTGATTTTGTTAAACTACATATACCTGAGGATCTCTATATGTTGTCGACGTTAAAAAAAGTTTATGCTATGTTGGCTTTCGTTGGTATGTGGCTGTGCTCTAGAATTAACTGATTTTAATCGTGTATTTTCAGTAAAACTATAGAGAGGAACCGACGACTGATTCCAGAAGTGGAGGTGTAAAGTGGTGTCGTGCGAAGAGCTGCAAATCCACTGTCAAACCTAATGTATTATATATCGTTTTTTGTCAACCCTTTTGTTGAACCGGACATGGTAGTTAGGGGCATCTTTATAACGATTCTATGTTAAGTGGATATTTTGTATGTATGTTAAGTGGATATTTTGTATGTAACGTTTATGTGGATATTTAGTATGTAACATTTAGCCCAATCCAGAAGAACTCCGTCATCCTTGTACGGAATATAGCGGCCGGATTTCCTGCGTCCATGCAACTGTAAAGGATCCCCCGCTCAGGACGTTCGTCATAGTGGAGGGGGAAAAGGTTACAGGAGGACCTTTGTGAGTATGGAATACCAGGCGCGATGAAGCTCTGTTAGGGAGGGAACATATATAAACTGCAAGTTCTCTAAACGCTGTACGAGATAGGTAGAGGTGGAAAATGGCCAGTGTATCGAAGAGACTGCAAATGTAATTATTAATGTTGGGTATTGAAAATATCGAGGTGTTTAAAGCGAGTCTAATTTGAATCTTGATTTAGTTCCAAAATAAATTTAAAATCAAATTGAAAACTATTTTAAAACCAAAAATTAATATTTAATTGAATTTAAATCTATAATTAAAGCCAAAGGTTAATCAATGTAAATATACATAAATTCACCTTCAAAATATGGTGAGTATTAACGTGCCTAACAGGTTTTGTATATTAAAGCTAACGATCCGTAACTTGTGCCAGTAGTCTCACCAGTTATCGATACCCGTCAGTTTACAGCAATCTTAGCTTCGCTGGCCACCAAACTACAGTTATGACGAACGGATTTTTTTTATGGTAAAGAATTTCACAAAAGTAATCACGTTGTAAGTATAGTTTCTAAACCAACAAAGAATCCTTTCATACAAAATCTTGTTTGGTTGTCACTTAAGCAAATCCAATAAAAATAATAACCGAAGTATTTAAACCTCGGGTCGTCTCTCAAGGAATTGCAGGGAGGTGTGTTACTTATAACTGGTTATGAGTTTTCTGAAAAATTTTTGAATGAGGAATGGAAAAATAAATGATTATAAATTAAAGTAATGAAAATTAACAAGAGGTTTTATGTAATTAAAATAAAAAGCCTTGGCTAGGAGAAGATTAATTGGAAGTTCTATCCTTGTTGAATTTCTCAAGATTAATAGTAATAGGTTGTTGTTTCTACTTAGTTAACCCTTACCGAATAAAGGAAAGTCAAGTAGGGAGCCAACTTCTATTCACAAGTCCTAATCCTCTCCCTTGGGAAGGATTACGTTAGTGGCCAGAGAGCCAGCCAACAACTTCTAATTTAACTAATCACTTGAGCATTTCAACTCTAGGGTCTCCTTTTAATCAACCCCCAAGTCAAGTTAGAAGCCTACTCCATTGACATGAATACCAAATCCACATACACATACAAGGGGTAGAAAAAGACATAATAATTGGAATTGAATTGAGATAATTAAGCAAATAAAGAAATTAAATAGAAAAATACTCTTTGTATTAATAAATTAACAAGAGAAGAAGATAAACTAAAGTAATAGAATAAATCAAAGTATAAGAAAACTAAATTAAAGGAACATTGAACTTGGATTTGAGAAGAAATTGAAAGAAGAAATCCTAAATCCTAAAACCTAGAGAGAGGAGAGAGCCTCTCTCCAGAATCTACATCTAAAACCTAAATTGCTAATAATGAGAAGTGTCTCTTCATTACTCCACTCTGCAGCCTCTAATCTGTGTTTTCTGGACCGAGAACTGGGTCAAAAACAGCTCAGAAATCGCTGGGGCGAATTCTGATACGCTGAATTTTTGCAGATGCACGCCTGCGCGTGATGCACGTGTGCGCGTGATGCACGCGTGCATGCCGATTATCTTCAAGGAAATTATAGCAAATTATATATCATTTTGAAGCCCCAGATGTTAGCTTTTCAACGCATCTGGAACCGCCTCAATTGGACCTCTGTAGCTCAAGTTATGATCGATTTAGTACGAAGAGGTCAGGCTGGACAACTTATCAATTCCTTCAATTTCTTGTATTCCTTCCACTTTTGCATGCTTCCTTTTCATTCTCTAAGCTATTCCTGCCCTATAAACCCTGAAATCACTTAACACACATATCACGGTATCAAATGATAATAAGAGGGGATTAAACATAGAAAATTTAAGGCCAAAGAAGCATGTTTTCAATCATAGCACAAAATTAGGAAGGAAAATGTAAAACATGCGAATTATATGAATAAATGTAAGAATAGTGGATAAAATCCACTCAATTAAGCACAAGATGTACCACGTATTAGTGGTGCATCAACTTACCATGACACACGACTGGTTACTTCTCAGCCGGACCCAGTCCATACACGCAATCCCGATAATATTGCAGGACTCATTCAACAAACCGACCCCGACTCAGCACAGGAGTGCCGACGAGCTCGCGGAACTGTCGATCTCGGATCTGATCGACTTCATCTGCACGGACGAAAATTTTTCAGACTGTAACATGATCCTCGCAGCGCTCGAAGAGATGAGAGTCAAACTCAAGGACAAAATTCGCCTGTACCGTGAACAACTGGCTGTGGCAAACGTGGCGCAAGCGACTCCCTGTGTAAAGTAGAGTGCGACGGAGTTGGAACTACGGGTGGCGGAGTTAGAAAGGAAGCATGCAGTGCTGTGCCGCCGTGCTGGTGCTACACCTCCACGGTCGGTACAAGCCCATAACCAGCCGGGGACACCACCCGCGGATGACGACGTTGCGGGAGGTCGTTGATTTGGAGGTCAGATGCACGTCTCCTAAAAAAACTCCCTTCATCTACCTCTTTGCAATAGACAATTGTAACTGGTTACGTTGTGTAGTAGCTTGTGTACGTATTTGAAATTGAATCTGGTTTAATCGCGGTTTTGAAATGCTTTGTAAGGGATCTTGGCTTCTTGATGTAATTTGAGACACCCGATGTGATGAATTAAAGCTTTCTGTCCTGCTAACAATACTCATCGGGAACAGTAACTAATAAGTATATAAACCCGTGCCATTAGGCAGTAGAGTTACTATGCCAGTATTTTTTTTAGGTGATTGTTATGGTACCTAAAAGTGTTTGCCTAACTTACCAAAAAGGGTTAAAGATCAATATTTAATTTTAAAAGTATAAAAGTAAATAATTATTAAATATTCAAAAGTTGCCATAAAAAGTAGGTTAGGCAAAAGTTAGATTGGCATGCAGTTGCTAGGACAGACCAACCTGTTCTAAAATATCCGTTCGTCCTCCCGGGATAGTGCCTATACTGAACGGTCCATGCGCCCCTTTCGTTGGTAATCGAAATTAGGCTATCCTCGTAGACTCCCGGCAGAGGTGGGACATTCGGCTGGAAACGAAAGCATATTTTTAATTGAGTTCAATCAAATAATTGACTAGAACAATAGCACCAGAAATAATTGCCGTTAAAATTAAACATTTATAGTATAGAATTACCAAATATAGTCCAATGTAATGTAATTCGGTAAGGACATATATGTGGACAGAGATAGCACTTACGAGCATACGGGATGCTAATATGTTGTCGACGATTGGCATGACAAAGAATGGATTGAACCCATCGGCTATGTGCATTATCCTAGGGGTGATAAACCCTATTTTTAGGGCTTATCTTGTGCTTAATTTAGTAGATTTTATCCATTATTCTCACATTTATTCATATAATTCGCATGTTTTACATTTTCCTTCCTAATTTTATACTATAATTGAAAACATATTTCTTTGGCCTTAAATTTGCTAATTTTAATCCCCTCTTATTACCATTCGATGCCGTGATATGTTTGCTGAGTGTTTTCAGGGTTTATAGGGCAAGAATGGCTTAGAGGACGGAAAGGAAGCATGCAAAAGTGGAAGGAACACAAGAAAATGATATTTTGAGAAGCTGGCAGCGACGCGTACGCGTGACCAGTGCAGCAGACAAGCGATGCGTACGTGTGACATGACGCGTACGCATGACCAGGATTTTGTCAAGCGACACGTACGCGTGGGCGACGAGTACGCGTGATAAAGCATCACGTGCTGCAGGTATCAGAAAATGCTGGGGGCGATTTTTGGACTATTTTTGGCCTAGTTTTTCCAGCCAAAAAACACAGATTAGAGGCTGCAGAGTGGGGGAATCATTCATTCACACCTCATTATTCACATATTAGGTTTTGAGATGTAGTTTTTCTAGAGAGAGAGGCTCTTTCCTCTCTCTAGGTTTTAGGATTCTTAGTTTTATTCCTTCTCAAATTCTGAATTTTATCTTATTTCAATTTAGTTTCTCTTCTACTTTTATTTGTTCTAATATTCTAGTTTATTTACGTCCCTTGTTGATTACTTTATATTGCCAATTTAATTTATGAACTCTTCATGTTAGATTCGATTTCCCTTTTAATGCAATTTGAGGTATTTCATGTTTATTGCTTCTTCCTTTATTTGTTATTGTTGATTCCTTGCAATTGTTGGTTTAGATTTTATTATCTCTTATTAATTTTCTATGTTTTTATTTTATGCCTTCCAAGTGTTTGATGAAATGCTTGGTTGGATTTTAAGTTAGCTCTTTATGTTCTTAGCTTGGATTGAGTAATTTGGAGACTCTTGAATTGTCAAATTCTCTTGTTGGTTGGTGATTGAGACTTGCTAGTTGGCTTGAACTTCACTAACTCTAGTCTTTGATTAGGACTTGTGAACTCAAGTTGATTTGTTCACTTGACTTACCTTCAATTGTTAGAGGTTGACTAAGTAAGAGCAAAAGGCAATTACTATCATAAGTGACTATGATAATGGGGATAGGAATTCCAATTCTCAATTCTTGTTAGGACTTTTCTTAGTTATTATTTTACTTCCTTGTCATTTACATTCCTTGTTCAACATTTAAAAAACCCCCAAAAAGATACTTTTCCATAACCAATAGTAACATACTTCCCTGCAATTCCTTGAGAGACGACCTGAGGTTTAATACTTCGGTTAATTTTATTGGGTTTTCTTAAGTGACAAACAAATTAAATTTGATTGAGGTTTAAGTGTCGGTTTAGAACTATACTTACAATGCGCTTATTTTTTTGTGAAATTCTTTACCGACAAATTATCCCCCATCAATTTTTGGTGCTGTTGCCAGGGAATTGCAAACGTGTGCCTTATTATTGGTTATTGTATATATTTACCTTTTGCTTGTTTGTAGTTTTTGTTAGTTTAGGACTTTTTTGGTTATTTTTATTAGTTTTTATTTTTATTTGCTACTATGAATTCTCATCCCTTTGGCTATGAGTGTGGTTACAATTAAGTTGTAGAAAGTGGAGATTACAATGAAGGCTTGCATCAAGGATGGAACAATCAAAGATGGGAGGAGCCACAAGGATTTGATCAACCCTCTTGGAAACAACCTCCTCCAATGAACTATGAACAACAACCATTCTATGATGCATACTAAGACAATGGTTATGGTGGACCTATTCGTGACAATCAACAACCTCCACCATATGCCTATGAACCCCCTCCTCAACATAGCTCTTAACCACCATTCTCACAAGCCCACTTTCTACCAAACACCCCCTATGATCCTAACCCATACCCATCATACCAACCACCTTATGAGCCATATGAACCATACATAGAGCCACCCATATTCTAACACAATTACTCCCAAGAATCACCAGCTCCATATACACCATGTCCATATCCATATCCATCAATCCAAGAGCAATATGATCCTAATTATGCTATCCAAGCGAAACAAGAGTAAAGGGATCGTCTCAAGGAAACACTAGATCAACTTCAAGCAACCATTCATCAAATGGAGCAAGTGGAAAGCCGGAAAGCACACGAAGCTCTCATGGCTAAAAAATCCCAACTTGAGAACAAGGGATTGAAGTGTGTTGTGCAACAAGTAGAAAAGATGGAGAGCGTTGAACCACCATATCCGTATCATGATGAACCACCCTCTTATCATGAACCTTTCCTCTCAAGCGATGAACCCACCCTCATATCCACTCCAGTCTCCAATGGATGACATCCTTGGTTTTTTTTTTTCAAGAGCAAAGAGAGATGCAAAGGGAGGTACTAGAATTCACGGCTGCCTTGACCGAGGTAGTAAATCGATTAGCTTCCCAACATTTGGACACTCAAGGAACTCCCATAGCTACATGTGGAGAATCAATAGGAGAGCGTAGCATGAAGGAGACACTAAAAACTCCGGTGGGCAATGAGGAACGTGACTTTGTATTGGAACAAGTGGAGGAAGCCGTAATAGTTGAAGAGGAAGAAGTGGTTGAAGACTTAGGAGATGCCGAACCTCCATGGGAATCAAGAGTTGTAGAGTATTCCTCCAAGAAGATTGAAATTGATGTCAAGGAGGCTAGTGCACAACCTCCATGGCATATTCCCTATGGAGAATTGGATGGAATAGATCAAGAAGGAAGTTCCCTTGGTGATGATGATCATGAATCAAGTCTTCCTAGTGAGGAATCTACATCCACAAATGAACTCCTTGGGTATGAAGAACCTTCTCTGAGTGAGTTTGAGAATGATGTGGAAGCGGAAGTCTTTCAGAAAGGTTGGATGGGAGTTGAATGTGCTTTGTCAAGATCGTTGGAGACTTCTCTACCTTGGTTGTCATCTAATTCTTCATTTGAGTGGGTAAGACTTATCTCCATTCGCTTTACTGTCCCACTTGAGTATAGTATACTTGAAACGGATGGCCAAATTAGGAGGCTTTGTGGAATTAAGCATAAGAGAAGGATGTTTAGTGGTTGGAGTTACAAATCAAGACTCATCGAGATTGACATTTCAAAAGCTAGATGCGAGGGTGGGACTAGTGAACATTTGGGTGGATCTAAGAGAAGAGTTTGGTATTGCATTGAGAATTCGGATTGCTTGCCACCTGATTAGAACAATGATGATCCGCTCAAAGACAGGTGTAGAAACAAGATTTGGGATCCCGGCATACGAGAGGATCAACTTTGGGAGCTCAAAACTTGTGAAGAACTTCATCAAGGCTTGGTGAATTTATTCAGGAACGCTGGAGCTTATTGGAAGTCCAAACATTGGTGGGAGTTTCAAGACGAGTTCAAGCACAAGCCACCATGACAAGGAGCTCTCCAAATGTCCAACTTAAGGACTTAAACTAAAAGTGCTAGGTAGGAGACACCCCACCATGGTAAACTCTTCCTATTTTATCTTTTATTTATGTTGGTAATAAGTTGCATTTTTATTTTTAGTTAGAATTATTTAGTTTATGTTGGTGATTTACTGGTTTAATAATGTTTGGATTTATTTTGGTAGCTTGTTAGTTAAAAAAAAAGAGGGTGTGACGCGTACGCGTGACCCACGCATACGCGTTGATGCGAATTTCACTCTCAGGTAAAAAGTTACAGAGAGTTGAGCTGAAACCGCGCGAGAGAGGTGCCAGGCGCACAACCCCACCCACGCGTGCACGTCGCCGATGCGTACGCGTCATATTCATTTCTGGCCTTCCACGTGTGGGCGTGACTGACGCGTACGCATCGTATCAAAATGCTACCCCAATGCAAAGTTACAGAAAGTTGCACAAAAAACGGTGTATGAATTGTGCGTTTAGCACAATTTAACCCGACGCGTATACGTGTCTCACGCGTACGCATCACATTCATTTCCCTCCACCCACGCACACGCGTGAGCCACGCGTACGCGTGGGTTTGAATTCACTAACACCCCCTTACGCGTGAACCCTACCCACTCACGTCGTTCACCCCTTTGTTCCTCAACGTCTCTTTTTCTTCTCCCTCCAAACTCCCATTGCCACCATTATCAACCTCCATCAACCACCACCACCCACATCCATCCGGCGAACCCGAACTGCCGCCGGCCACCACCTCTCTCTTCCCTTTTCTCTTCTCTTCTTTCCCTTCTCCTCCTCTTCTCCTCTCTCGTTCCATCTTCCTCTCCCTGCCACCACAGTAACCACCGTGGCTAGCCACTGCGCCGCTATTGTAGCTGCCACTTCTGGGCCAGCATTGCTCCACCTTCTCTCTCCTTCCAGCTCTATCTCTGTTTCTGCTTCTGAAACCCTTACAGGTTTCCCCTGTTCTTCCTTCTACGTTCTTTCTATTCTGTTTAGTTAGTACACTTAGCTTAGTTTAATTGAGTTTTAGTTAGTTAGTTAGAATTGCATGCGGTTAGGTAGTTAAATGATTTTGTAGGGGATTTAGGTTTGAATTCTGTTGTTTATTCTATCTGAAATTGGTTTTTTCTGTTGTCGAATGACTTGCCCCTGTGTTAATTTGGTTTGTGGATGCTGCTGCATAGTTGTTCTTGTTGTTTCCCTGTTGTTGATGATTGCTATTTGATATGAGCAATTTATGGATTTTCTGCAGTGATACCAATTTTGCTTAATGTTCGATTCTAAGTTGTTATTGCTGCTGTGTTCCTATTTATTGCTATTGTTTGGAATGAGTATATTCTAGATTTTATTCCTTCTTCTGATATACGGATAAGTTCAGAATATTACTTGTGTAGTGAAGGTGATTTCGCTCATTTTCTGAAATTGACTTATCCTTGCTGCTGCATGATGGCTTATTTGTTTAGTTCATACGAATGCACATGTGATTTGTGTGTGTTTAGTAGTTGATATATTCATATGAAACTTGGTTTGATGGATTAAAATTGGCTGCTCTGTTTGAATATGCATATCAGCTCATATGAAATTATAGTTGCTGATTTGTCTGAATTGTTTTGAACTCATATGAGCTGCATATTGCTGCTATGCTGCTCTAGCTTGATGTTAAATGAATCATATGGATTTACTATTCACTGCATCTGTTTGAATTTCTCTAAATTCATATGACTTGTTATTTACTGCTGTTTTAATCCAGAAACACTCATTTTACTGCCGGAATGCTGCCCAAATTTTTCTGAAAACTATTTTACTCAACTTTCACTCATGAATTGACTTTAGTACTTTTGAATTGTGATTTATTTGGTTTAAACCAAAGCCAATTCATGGGGTGATGGGTTAGCATTTCCGTTCCTTTTGGTTCCCTTTCTATTTGAAATGCAGTGTTGCTGATTTCAACTCTTTTTGTGCTTCTTTCATTATATATTTCATCATCAATGACTTGCATTGTATGCATGGATATGAGCTTGCTTGTTCTTAAACCTTTTGAACTTCTTTTAGTTAGGAACTACATTACTGATGAGCGGATATTTTATACGCTTTTTGGGGTTAATTTCATATAGTTTTTAGTATGTTTTAGTTAGTTTTTAATTCATTTTCATTAGTTTCTAGGCAAAATTCATATTTCTGGACTTTACTATGAGTTTGTATGTTTTTCTGTAATTTCAGGTATTTTCTGGCTGAAATTGAGGGAGCTGAGCAAAAATCTGATTCAGGTTGAAAAAGGACTGCTGATGCTGTTGGATCCTGACCTCTCTGCACTCAGAATAGAATTTCTGGAGCTACAGGAGTCCAATTGACACGCTTCCAATTGCGTTGGAAAGTAGACATCTAGGGCTTTCCATCAATATATAATAGTCCATACTTTGCTCAAGGATAGATGACGTAAACTGGCGTTCAACGCCAGTTCCATGTTGCAGTCTGGCGTCCAGCGCCAGAAACACGTTACAAGTTCTAAACTCCATTGTTGGGAGTGAGGAGCTCTGCTGTGTCTCGATGAATTAATGCAAGTATTTCTGTTTTCCATTCAAACATGCGTGTTCCTATCTAAGATATTCATTCGCACTTCAACATGAATGTGATGAACGTGACAATCATCATCATTCCCCCACGAACGCGTGCCTGACAACCACCTCTGTTCCACCGTAGAATGAATGAATATCTCTTGGATCTCTTAATCAGAATCTTCGTGGTATAAGCTAGATTGTCTGTAGTATTCTGAGTAGGATTCAGGAATTGAATGACTGTGACGAGCTTCAAACTCGCGAGTGCTGGGCGTAGTGACAGACGCAAAAGGATAGTAAATCCTATTCTGGTACGATTGAGAACCTGCAGATGATTAGCCGTGCGGTGACAGTGCACCTGGACCCTTTTCACTGGAAGGATGGATGGTAGCCATTGACAACGGTGATCCACCAACACACAGCTTGCCATAGGAGGACGTGCGTGCGTGAACAAGAAGATAGAGGAAAGCAGAAATTCAGAAGACTAAGCATCTCCAAAACTCCAACATATTCCCCATTACTGCATACAAGTATAATTTGTGTTCTGCCTTTTACTTTTTACAATTCAAACTAAAAATTATTATTGATATTATATCCTGACTAAGAGTTACAAGATAACCATAGCTTGCTTCAAGCCAACAATCTCCGTGGGATCGACCCTTACTCACGTAAGGTATTACTTGGATGACCCAGTGCACTTGCTGGTTAGTTGTGTGAAATTGTAAGAGAGTAATGTGAACATTGACATCACAATTTCGTGCACCAATTACCATGCCACTAATTTTAACCCACTTCTCTAACTTTTAACTACATTGACTTTCTCACTTTTCTTTTTAGTTTTCACTCTTTTCAAACTAACTCTTTTAATTTCTTTCGAGGCATGATACTGGTTGGTTCTTAACAAACAAGCATTCTGAATTTTATTAAATAGATTATTGGATTGTGATTTCTGATTGATTTCTTTGAATCCTACCTTTCTTTCATTCCAAGGATTTATCCCTTTGTGACTCACTTCATGCTTTAGCTTTAACTCCTCTGTTGCCTATCTTCTGTTTGTTTTGCTTACATATTGTTTGCCTTTCTATTTTTCTGCTTTGTTTAATAATCTGTATCCTGTAAATTCTATTTTTAGGATGTCCGACAGAGGGAAAGGCAAAGCCAAGGTCATCTTCAGTAAGAGGAAAATGTCGTAGCCATCCACTGAGCCGGCGACCTTAGGCTTATCAGAGCGGAAGCTTAATGAGAAGGAGAAGGCTGACCAAGCTATGCCTTCTAACAACTTATATAAGTTTTCCAACCTATACTGTGAGCTCAGATTTGAGCACTTTGATAAGTGGAACCTCATTGTGGAAAAGAAACTAGCTGTACCCTCCGATCGGAAGCAGTATACTGAGCGTCGGATTGCGGAGAGGGGTTGGGTATTCTGGACAGGGAGTTAGTGCGAGTGAACGAGTCTTGGGTCCGGGAATTCTATTGGAATTTCTACTGAGCGACCCTTGATGCAGTTCATCTCAGAAACAGACAGATTCTAATTACAGAGGAGGCTATTGAGGACATCCTCTACTTTCAGCCTAAGATCAGTGATAAGGATGCCTTCCATCAAGCTGAGGAGGATATTAAATGCATGAGTTTTGATTGGGATGCAGTGCATCATATGATTGCCCTTCCTAATGCCCCTTGGGAGCATGGATCATCGAAAGAGACTCCAAGAGGCATTAAGTTCAATTATCTGACACAGGAGGCCAAGCTATGGCAGCAGATCCTATGTACCTATGTCATGCCCAGTACTCATTCTATTGAGGTCCCAGCCGATATGGTAGTTCTGATTTGGTGTGTCTTAGAGGGAAAGGAGTTGTACCTTCTACGACTCATCAGGAGATACATGTACCGGGCCAATATCAGAGGCAACCTGCCATTCCCTTGTTTGGTCACACAGCTAGCTCACCGGGTTGAGGTACCTTGGGAGCAGGGCGATAAGGCACCAGCCGCTCATGGTAAGGAGAAGGTTATCCCTTGGGGTGACTGGTTTGGTGACCGCCCAGTAGCCCAGCACAGAGACCGAGCAGCCATAGCAGCAGCTACTAAGCTGACTACTTCTTCAGCTGCAGTAGGACCATCTGCACAATCTCGATCAGCACCTTCATTTGCATCACAGCCGGTCTATCGTCTTGTGCAGCGCCTCTTTGAGCGCATGGATTGGATGGAGCGGCACCTGTTGCGACGTTATGAGCAGTTTGAGCATCGCAACAAGCGACGCTATGCACATTTGAAGTTGATTGTGACTTCAGGGCGTACTGACATCCCCTCTGAGCCTGACACACCCTCGGAGCAGTCCGAGGAGGAGAAGGATGAGCAGGAGGAGGCCTAGCAGGAGGCGACTCAGCCTGAGCACCCTACAGAGCCACAGGCACCTGCACAGCCACAGCTAACAGAGCCAGAGGCACATCCTTCGACAGGCGACGATAGAGATGCAGACGTTGACCTCGCTCACCCGACTTGATTTGAGGAGCATCGAGGACGATGCTGTTATTTAAGTGTCGGGAGGTCGCCATCATCAGCAGAGTCTATATTTTGGTGAACCATTTCAGACTTTTGTTCTATTTTGCTTTATTTTGTTTTATTTTTTTAGTACTTGCACATTTTTACTTTATTGTACTTTTGTTTATTTTTACTTTGGTGCATTTTGTACTTTGGCTTGTATATATCCTAGACTTCTAGTTTGAATTGCACTTTTAGTTTATTAGTTGTGATTTTGAAAAATATGGATTATTGAGCTTAGTTTACCCTTTTGCATATGAGGCTTTGGTTTGATTGAAAATAGGGAGTGAACTAAAAATTTTTAATAATTTTTCATAATCACAATATTTCATTTAGTATATATATATATATATAATAAATGTTGGTCAATTTGATGAAATTTTTAAGGAATGTTTCTTTTTCCTTAAAAAGGGCATTAAGATTCACATTGATTTGAGTTAAAACTTTTTGAAACTTGCATAATATATATATAGTTTGGAATATGGTTTTTGAGCTAAGAACACACAACCCGTGAGTTTTTTAGCTTAATTATATGGTTACATTATTTAACCATGATTTTTATTCTTGTGTGTTTTCTTCTCTATGATTGTAATCTTTGGTTTGTTCCATTCTATATGTCCATTATTTAGTGTATATTCATGCATATATGTGATTGAGGCCATCATTTGATTATAGCTCACTTATCCCAAATAGCCTACCATTTCATTTACCTTTGTTTGCCACGTTGAGCCTTTTTAACCCCCATTTGTTCTTTATATTACCACATCACTAGCCTTAAGCGGAAAAGCAATTAATTACCCTATTTGAATCTTTGGTTAGCTTAAGATAGTGTGTGTCAACTAAGTGTGGGAAAATGTAGGAACTATGGTTGATGAAAATGTGTTTTGTTCTGATTGACAAATATTGAGAATTTGGGTGCTCACTCATGTGAAATTAGAGAAACCATATGCATTGATATATTATGCTTTCAATTATAAAAAAAAGACAAGAAATAAATGAATAAGGGACAAAATTACCCCAATGTTAAGTTCACTAAAAAGATCAATGCATATGAGATGGAATTAAAACTGATACATGAGTGTGTGAAAATATGCAAAAGTGAGAATTTGGGTAGCTAAGCATGATTTTAGAATTGTATAGAGAGTGTGCACGTGTTAGGTGAGAACTCAGGTTAGTCAAAGATTCAAATGATAGCTCACTTGGCCATACATATATGCTCACCCTTACCTTAGCCCTCTTACAACCTTGAAACGCCCTCATGATATTTGCATTTGTACACTTGATAATTGTTGATTGGTTAGATGAAGAAAAAAGTTTTAGAAAGCATGATTAGAGGAGATTTGAGTGGTTTAACCCCAAACGCTTGAGTGATTAGAGTACATATACAAATCCAGTGAGGGTTCAATTGCTCATTTCCGTATGTCCATATTTGATCATTGCTTGTCTTGCAAGTTTGTGAACTCTTTTGATTAACTCAACTCAATTGTGAATGTGCTTTGATATGATTGATTTAGTCCTTGATTGTGCATATATGATTTCTTAGAAATTTGACTCACTTTGACCACATATATATATAGTAGAAGCATTTTGCATTCATATAGATAGGTTGTATTTAGATAATTCCTACCATCCCCCTTCACTCTTATAGTTTCTCTTGAGCTTAGCATGAGGACATGCTAATGTTTAAGTGTGGGGAGATTGATAAACCCCATTTTCAGGGTTTATCTTGTGCTTAATTTAGTAGATTTTATCCATTATTCTCACATTTATTCATATAATTTGCATGTTTTACATTTTCCTTCCTAATTTTGCACTATGATTGAAAACATGTTTCTTTGGCCTTAAATTTGCTAATTTTAATCTCCTCTTATTATCATTTGATGCCGTGACATGTTTGCTGAGTATTTTCAGGGTTTATAGGGCAGGAATGGCTTAGAGGACGGAAAGGAAGCATGCAAAAGTGGAAGGAACGCAAGAAAATGATGTTTTGAGAAGTTGGCAACGACGCGTACGTGTGGGCGACGCGTACGCATGACCAGTGCAGCAGACGAGCGACGCGTACGCGTGACATGACGCGTACGCATGACCAGGATTTTGTCAAACGACGCGTACGCGTGGATGACGAGTACGCGTGATAAAGCATCACATGCTGCAGGTATCAGAAAATGCTGGGGGCAATTTCTGGGCTGTTTTTGGCCCAGTTCCAAGCCCAAAAACACAGATTAGAGGCTGTAGAGTGGGGGAATCATTCATTCACACCTCATTAGTCACACATTAGGTTTTGAGATGTAGTTTTTCTAGAGAGAGAGGCTCTCTCCTCTCTCTAGGTTTTAGCATTCTTAGTTTTATTCCTTCTCAAATTCTGAATTCTATCTTATTTCAATTTAGTTTCTCTTTTACTTTTATTTGTTTTAGCGTTCTAGTTTATTTACTTCGCTTGTTGATTACTTTATGTTGCCAATTTAATTTATGAACTCTTCATGTTAGATTCGATTTCCATTTTAATGCAATTTGAGGTATTTCATGTTTATTGCTTCTTCCTTTATTTGTTGTTGTTGATTCCTTGAAATTATTAGGTTAGATTTTATTATCTCTTATTAATTTTCTATGTTTCTATTTTATGCCTTCCAAGTGATTGATGAAATGTTTGGTTGGATTTTAAGTTAGCTCTTTATGTTCTTAGCTTGGATTGAGTAATTTGGAGACTCTTGAATTGTCAAAGTCTCTTGTTGGTTGGTGATTGAGACTTGCTAGTTGGCTTGAGCTTCACTAACTCTAGTCTTTGATTAGGACTTGTGAACTCAAGTTGATTTGTTCACTTGACTTACCTTCAATTGTTAGAGGTTGACTAAGTGAGAGCAAAAGGCAATTACCATCACAAGTGACTATGATAATGGGGATAGGAATTTCAATTCTCAATTCTTGTTAGGACTTTTCTTAGTTGTTATTTTACTTCCTTGTCATTTACATTCCTTCTTCAACATTTAAAAAACCCCCCAAAAAGATACTTTTCCATAACCAATAGTAACATACTTCCCTGCAATTCCTTGAGAGACAACCCGAGGTTTAATACTTCGGTTAATTTTATTGGGTTTGCTTAAGTGACAAACAAATTAAATTTGATTGAGGTTTAGTTGTCGTTTTAGAACTATACTTACAACGCGCTTATTTTTTTGTGAAATTCTTTACTAACAAATTATCCCCTATCAATTTTTTTGGCGCTGTTGCATTGTCCTGGGGGTTGTCGGATAGATTATACAAGTGCAGTCCGTCCTTAGTCCGTCATGGGCCATGTAGTTGATTTCCATTGTATGCCCGTTGAAGAACATGACATACATGATGTTTTCAATGTTGTGATAACGGAACAACACCAGCCACTCATCCCTTAGACTAGTGTTCCCTAACAGTGTCACATCCTCCTTAAAGCACGATCCTTTCATTAGGTTCAATATTCCAGCCCACGCGATGATGATGTCCTGTTGGCGTGGTTAGCGTCAGGGGTCGCGGTAGGGACCGACCATAATCCTGCGAGAACCGTCGCGGGAGCATCTGTAGCAAACGGTGAGGGTGTAAAAAAACGTGCTGTCATACGTGGAATGACGAATGCTAGTAATATACGAATTGAAATTGGCATCTATACCAGTGTAGCAGGGTCGTTCACCGGGATTATCGCGAAGAATTGGATCGTGTGGTTGCCATGTGCGGGTATTGCGGGATGACTTTCGGCTTGCAAATATCTGTTATAATGGAAAACAGCAGAAAACCCGTAAAATATTCTTGTTACCTTTCATAGTTGACCTCGCAGAAACTGCTGCTATGGATGGCCACATAGAAAAACTTCGGTTGGTGATACGATAATAACAGCATGGATCCAATTTGAAGATGGTAGTGTTCGTAAAAGTCCCGCCAACCTTCGATTAAGACAATTCGATGCGGATGCTCCTTCTCGACGCCCCACGAGATATTCCACGACCGACCATTTGTGGTGCTTGTCTCAATCAGGTTGCTCATGGTCTCCCAGACAAGGTTGGAGAAGGCCGGCAGCATTCTCTGCATTATTAAGAAAGCGATAATGATGTGGCCTTGCATGCGGGTCTTGGGGTTATGGAATTAGACAAAAATGAAAACTTACAATTTGATTATCCATATTGGGAATTATGAATTTGAAGAAGAGAAAATTCACCAGCGACGGCATTGTGATACTTCGCCTGTGATTTGTTGGATGGTTGATGGTTCTTACTGCCGGATGCCTTGGAGTCTTCTACAATAGGTTCCCTTCTTCGAAACGTATGCGCGTTAAGTTGTTTAAACCTCCGGCGTTTTGATTTTTTTAACAACTCTTAAAACATGATTAGACTGGGCATTAATATTGGTGCAATTACCAAGGGCAATTACCAATTTTCTAAAAAAAGATAAAACCCACTAATTCAAAATTTAAATTTTATAAATAATCTTATAATTTTTTCCATCGTCTGACTTTGAAATTTCACTTCGTATTGTCAGCCTCGGTAATGGATAGACGGATTGATGTAGTCGATTATAGCAGGTAAATTGTTCATAATTACACTTTTTTTTGTATATTTATGTTTTTTATGTTTTTTTTTTGTTTTTGAAAAATAACATTAAGTAACATAAGGATATAATAACATTAATATGATATATGGCCCATGATATAATTAGCCCACTAAGACTGTCCGTCCATTGATCTGGCCCAACAATTTCACATGACATAACTTGTACCATTGCATCCAACAACCAAACAAAAAGAATGCAGTGCATGACAAAAAAACGTTGTATTTGGCCACTTCACACGTAGCTTAGAGATGGTTCCCACGTCTTAACCGAATCCGCTGCCTTTGCAAGCAATGCACCCCTTTCCTCGTTGCATCTTCCCATTAACAGTGCAATAGCCATTTTGATTCGAATCTTCTCTTCGTCAAGCTGCAAAGGGTCATTGCGGCGTAGATTAGAAACACACAATGTAATATCATTTTACTTGTATGCATGTGTTAACTTACAATTGGCAATACCGCATACGTGAACCACCGTTCCATTGCCATCCATTGCATGACCCAAATACTGGAGTCTGTACTGCTGCTGTTTTTTGGCACCCCCGGTGCGGTCATGATGTCCAAACTGGCAAACTCGGCAGCGCTCTTAGAGCGCAACTATTTATACGCATCAGTTGCAATAATTCCATCCAGTGCAGTTAGCTGCCACAGACTCGCCAAGATAAAAAGATTAGCGTATTCGGATAAGACGTTGAATTAACCTATGTACGTTGCTTACCATGCATTGTATGACACGTCTCCTTCTTGCCTTTGATTCTAGTTGCATTCGTGTCAAACTGGAAGACCTGCTTCTCCGACAGGTCCACCACAGCCAAAAACCAGTGCTTGTCATAATCTTCTTCTAATACTGGCACATAAACATGTGATTGATAGAAAAACCGAATACGATAAGATTGTCATAATTCAGTCCACCCAGGTTCAGAACATGCGTATGACAATTTTATCAGTCGGTAACTTACAAGGCGCAGGTCTTCTATCGAGTGCATGTGGTCATTTCTGTATCGCTGTGCCAAAATCTCAGGGTGGACACCGTCCATGACATCGACCTGGTTACTCAGAGAGTAGTCAGCGGATCAAACAAGTCACCGTGCATGTCAACAGTTCATGGTTCGTGTTAAAACAGAGAACGTTAAATCATAGTTATGCATTCAAGTAAGCTACGGAATTAGAATTTTGCCATACCGCAAAATTTAGATGTATGCACCACACCACTCGAGGGTGATCTCCATCAGTAGAACTGGGAGCAGTATAAGTATAATTAAAAAAAACTATGGAAACCCAGCCAAAGCATCACAACCGTACCTGAGCCATCTCGTTGTTGACGTTGTTGGATGCAACGGGCGTTCCATGATCGGCCATTGTTGGTTGCAGTATCGCTCATCACCGTCCGATGGGGTCGATCTGCGTTGGTTGTGTCTGTGGTTGATTGTGTTTCAGTGAGGGCTTGTAGTGTGAAGATGGTCGCATCGGCTAGCTGTTACCCAGTCAAAAGGTTGGAATTGCGAACACCTTTCTTGGAGTATGAAGACGGTCGTATCCATCGAGGCAGGATGCATCACATGCGTTAAGAATTACACCGGTTTGGCAACCTTGGGTGCTGTCCAATGTTCAAACCCTTGCAAAGGGTTCTTAACATAGTAAAAGGTGGCCTGCCATTACACGAGAACAGTCGTAGGGAAAAAACAAAAACATAATATACAAAAGGACAAAATACAAATAAAACCAGCAGAATAAAAAACATTATTATATGATCTAAATAATGGCGCGTAAAAATCAATAAGCTAAAATGATAAATATCAGTAACGTATAATACATGTATAAAATTACATAAAGTTTTTATTATTTTTATGTTAACATTTAACATTTTATGGATTTAACGGGGCACATATTTAATGTTAATGGTTTGAAGCGTCAGCTAACAACTCAATGGGGAAGATGCCTCTGCCCTCCAGGCTTTAATCTTACGGTCCGTGCCAGATTAGTGTCACAGGTGTCAGTCAATAAGAGGACCGTTGGGCTATGAAGACATGATGCCATTATCATTTATCAGAGACGTGAATATGAACGTTCGTTGTGCGTTGCTATTTCAAAAGCCAGTCTTTCACTCTCCCTATGAACTATTGAGCACACAATGCAAGGATCCTCTTCCATAAGCTCGTCCTTCGTCGATGCACCGACACCTCGCTGTCACTGTGGCGTGAGGTTGCCCATCAGAACTTCTTGAAAATGTGATTATCCAGGGAGAAGGTTTTATGGACGTTCTGGGTACGGAACCAGCACGAGATGCTCATTCTTTCAGTGGTACGATCCAGAGCCCCCGGCATGTTATTTCGATGTCATTCGCAAGTTGCTGGAAACCAATGAGGGCATAAGAAGCGAGAACATAGAGTTGAAGAAGAGAACACAGGAACTCGTAGACGAAGTGCATCGTTTGCAACAGTGTTTGCATGACACGATGTCAAAACTTGAGTCTGCTGTTGCAGCAAATACAACCATGGAAGACAACATGCTTGCGAGTGTCACGACGACGAGGAGGCATGGAGTAGCGATTGTCGCGCTGATATCCGTGATCGTTTTGTTGGTTTTTTTTCCCACTCAAAGTTGCCAGTTGAGCCTTTTTTGGGCTGAAATACATTGTTAATTCATTAACTCATGGGTGTTCGAAATTAGCGCATCTTAGCCTTTATTGTAGTGTGGATTTGTTTGCGTTGGCTCTGTGTTTTTAATCTAATTACCTAATTTTGATTTCTCGTATACATTCTACTAATTATAAACAATGATACACATCAATTCATGCAAAAAGAGGGATTTAAACATACCCGGAATACAAATAACGATTACATTTAGTCCATAAGTACTTGTGACAGATTTACGACGTGACAGCCTACTTGCCGCATATGTGATCGTCTCACACAAGGGGACGCTCCATTAGGGAACTAGAAAACCCACCCCCACAATTAAAGCACGCTGAAGGGACATGTCACTCGGTCACTCACCTTTGAATGCGGTGATTCTGTGTCAGCTAACTAAATTAATCTTATCCAACAAAATCTCCATCACAGAAATACCGTTAGCACCTCTTGCCCGTCTATGCATATTTTCGTGCACTGTGATCATACAATCACCCATGATCATCAAAGGATTCCATGGAACACCAAACTGATCATCAACTCCTAGCTTGATGAATGAAACGACGCACGTCGAGTCCAAGTGAATCTTGCACCATATGGTCGATAGTCCGAGCGGGGATCGTTCATATCCGACCAGGTGTGGCATTCTATCGAGCACACGCATCGCCTGCACGTGCTGAATTAACCTACGGTTTATCCTAATCTGGCTCAGAAGAAAGTTGCCTGCATCCAGAACGACCACGTGTGTTGCAACCGTGGCATCAAGTCCACCCCAGTTGACCCACAAGGCCTTACCAAGGTGGAAAACTGTGCTGGCACTGAGGTGAGTGAGACGCTGATCGTTTATGTACTCGTGTTTCCAGCATCCGTTTGCGGAATTGAAAACATTGCAGTGCAAAAACTTGTTTTTGAGGTGCCTCTTTGACATATGGACAACGTAGTAATTGTCAGTTCCCGCCCGGTATCCAAATGCGTATCCAATAACGGCTTGTTTCCATAGGGTGTTGGCCGGATCGTCTAGATGCCGAGCGCTCACAGCAGTGGGTTCCATACCATGAGTCTCAAATCAAAACCAGCCCGGCTATACCGGACACAGATCATACCGTAATCGGAGCCGATAACACTCCACCATTCGTGAGGACCCAGTTGTTCTGGCATTGGCGCGGGTACTCTTCCTCCGTCTAGACAGTCCACAAGACAGAAAGATACTCTTGAACATTGCCGTTCTGTATCTCGCTGCCGTCTTCGGGTCTGTCTGGCTGAAAATCTCCATTAATATATCACCCAGAAATACCTGATCACCCATCTCAGCCAACGACGCTACCAACTGATTTGCCATATACCAACTGCTTTTCTTCTCTTTTTTATTGTATGCCGTAAATTAGACTATCTAGAACAAAATAGAGTAAACATTTAAGGGAAGTGTGTACGACACACTTTCTCACTTTTGCTAGATTGTAGAGTTGGGGCACGCGTAGAGTTGTGCATCATGATGGATCTGACGCTCAAGTTTCGTGGATAGCTACAGCTCCCGTGCTTCTTTTGTTGAAGTAAATATAAATGGTTTGATTAGAGATTTTCTAAGAATTGATCCAACGAAATCGCGGATTTTCTATATCAGAAAAAGAAATGATCCATCTGGTTCAGAATGGATCTCGGATAATGAGTCAGATCAAATCAATATTAATCCATTTTTCCTATTTCTTTCCAGAACAAAATTCAACAATCACATATCCAAAATCATGAAACGATTCATGTGTTGTTGAAAAGAAATACAGAATTCCAATCTTTGATAATTTTGTCATCATCTAATTGTTTTGAAATAGGACCTTTTAGCAATGTAAAATACTACAACGAGCTGAAAATAAAAAGAGAATAAAAAAATAAAAAAAAGGATCTTCAAATTCTAATTAAGAATTCATTAGATCCCGTAGGAATAGCACTTCAAGTTTCAAATTTTTCTTCAGTTTACCTTTTAATAACTCATAATCTCACGTGACATCAATAAACATAAATGCCCCTTAAATAAAAATAATATGAAACAATAAATTAACATCATTTTTCAAGGAATAACAAGAAATTAGATAATCGAAAGGGTGGAATTCAATAATGTGCGATAGTTTATTGGGCCTAAAACAATAAATTAACATCGTTTTTCAAAAAAATCCATTTAATCCATTTATTTTTATTAATTAAATATCAAATTTTAAAATTCTATAGCAAACACCATAAGAAAAAAAACTCTTTCTCATGTTTTGTTATTATTAATAAATTACGAACATTGACATAAGTATACTAATGAGCAACTCAATTTTTTTTTTGTGTTATATGAAAGTAAAAGATCTAACTTTTGCAAAACACAATTAATAAAAATGTGTGTGAGTGTATATATTTTCCTATAACAAAATATATCTTTTGTTATATTTAGTGTAACTTCTAATTTAATTTTTTAAGGAAGCCAACATTTTTATTTAAGGTTAAGTATTATGATTTTATGACATGATCGGGAAAATTTTTTGGCCATAAACTTTTTTTTGGATTTTTTTTCCTAATAGTAATAGAGGTCCATTATTTAGTGTTTAGGGTTTAGGGTGTATGGTTTATGGTTTAGGGTTTAGGGTTTAGGGTTTAGTGTTTAGGGTTTAGGGTGTATGATTTAGGGTTTAGGGTTTATGATTTATGGTTTAGGGTTTAGGGTTTGGAGTTTAGGGTTTAGGATTTAGGGTTTATGTTTTAGGATTTAGGGGTTAGGGTTTAGGGTTTAGGGTTTAGGGTTTAGGGTTTAGGGTTTAGTGTTTAGGGTTTATGGTGTATGGTTTAGAATTTAGGGTTTAGGGTGTATGGTTTATGGTTTAGTATTTAGGGTTTATGGTTTAGTGTTTATGGTTTAGAGTTTAGGGTTTATGGTTAGTGTTTAGTATTTAAGGTTTAGAGTGTATAGTTTAAGGTTTAGGGTTTAGGGTTTAAGGTTTATGGTTTAGGGTTTACGGTGTATAGTTTAGGGTTTATGGTTTAAGGTTTAGTGTTTAGGGTTTAGGGTTTATGGTTTGGGGGTTTATGGTTTAGGGTTTATTGTTTAGTGTTTAGGATTTAGGGTGTATGGTTTAGGATTTAGGGTTTAGGATTTAGGGTGTTTGGTTTATGGTTTAGTGTTTACGGTTTATGGTTTAGGGTTTATGGTTTAGGGATTAGGGTTTATGGTTTAGGGTTTATGGTTTAGGGTTTGGAATTTATGGTTTAGGATTTAGGGCTTAGGGTTTAGGGTTTAGGGCTTGGGGTTTGGGGTTTAGGGTTTAAGATTTATGGTTTAGTGCTTAGGGTTTGGGGTTTAGGGTTTATGGTTTAGGGTTTAGAGTTTATGGTTTGGGATTTATGATTTAGGGGTTAAGGTTTATGGATTAAGGTTTATGGTTTAGGGTTTAGGGTTTGAGGTTTGGGGTTTAGCGTTTATGGTTTAGGACTTAGGGTTTGGGGTTTAGGGTTTATGGTTTAGGGTTTAGGGTTTATGATTTAGGGGTTAGGGTTTAGGGATTAGGGTTTATGGTTTAGGGTTTAAGGTTTGTGGTTTGGGGTTTAGGGTTTATAGTTTAGGGTTTAGGGTTTGGGGTTTAGTGTTTAGTGTTTAGAGTTTAGGATTTGGAATTTAGGGTTTAGGGTTTAGGGTTTATATTACATATCAATGTTGGTTAATAAAACAATAAAATTAAAAATAACGCAACGAGATTCGGGGGCAATGGTGCCCGTAACTAGGAGAGAGATAGAGACTACTGCACTGCGCACGATAGTGGAAAGCAACATCCGCGACTAATTTCCTTGTAATCCGCACGATGCCAAACTTTATGACGCGCTGACCAAGAGCCTGGGTAGCGGCAGATAAGCAGATGTATATGTCAAATGGGGGTATGGGACAATACACTGTGTATATACATATATATATATATATATGCTTAAACGAGTATGGCACAATCTTTGGACAAACCGATTAATACGTACGATGGGAAGGGAACTGGATAGCTAAAGGCATCTAATTTATTAGCCATTTTGGCTTTGTCCCATCTCCCAACGAATGCCTTTTGACGGTGTACTGGTGTAGGCAAAAAATCAATATGCCCATTGCATATGTAGCTCACAGATGAGCGGATAATTTATACGCTTTTTGGCATTGTTTTTACATAGTTTTTAATATGATTTAGTTAGTTTTTAGTATAATTTTATTAGTTTTTTTTAATAAAATTTACATTTCTGGACTTTACTATGAGTTTGTGTGTTTTTCTGTGATTTCAGGAATTTTCTGGCTGAAATTGAGGGACTTGAACAAAAATCAAATTCAGAGGTTGAAGAAGGACTGCAGATGCTGTTGGATTCTGACCTCCCTGCACTCAAAGTGAATTTTCTTGATCTACAGAACTCCAAAAGGCACGTCTCACTTGCATTGGAAAGTAGACTTCCAGGGCTTTCCAGCAATATATAATAGTTCATACTCTGCCCGAGTTTAGACGATGCAAACTGGCGTTCAACGCCAGTTCCATGTTGCATTCTGGAGTTAAACGCCAGAAACAAGTTGCAAAGTGGAGTTAAACGCTAGAAACAGGTTATAAACTGGCGTTCAACTCCAAGAAAGACCTCTCCACGTGAAAGCTTCAATGCTCAGCCCAAGCACACACCAAGTGGGCCCCAGAAGTGAATTTCTGCATCATTTACTTATCTCTGTAAACCCTAGTAACTAGTTTAGCATAAATAGGACTTTTTACTATTGTATTAGACATCTTGGGACGTTTAGTTCTTAGATCATGGGGGCTGGCCTCTTGGCCATGCCTGGACTTTGCTCTTATGTATTTTCAACGGTAGAGTTTCTACACACCATAGATTAAGGTGTGGAGCTCTGTTGTTCCTCATGAATTAATGCAAAGTACTATTGTTTTTCTATTCAATTCAAGCTTATTCCTATTCTAAGATATTCATTCGCACCCAAGAACAAGATGAATGTGATAATTATGTGACGCTCATCACCGTTCTCACCTATGAATGCGTGCCTTACAATCACTTCCGTTCTACATGAAGATGAGATAGAATGAGTATCTCTTAGGTATCTAATACAGGGGACCGAGTCCGAGATATTAGAATCTTCGTGGTATAAGTTAGAACCCATGGATGGCCATTCCTGAGATCCGGAAAGTCTAAACCTTGTTTGTGGTATTCCGAGTAGGATCTGGGAAGGGATGGCTATGACGAGCTTCAAACTCGCGAGTGCTGGGCGTAGTGACAGACGCAAAAGGATAGTAAATTATATTCCAGTATGATCGAGAACCAACAGATGATTAGCCATGCAGTGACAGCGCATTGGACCATTTTCACAGAGAGGATGGGATGTAGCCATTGACAACGGTGATGCCCTACATACAGCTTGCCATGGAAGGGAGTAGGAATGATTGGATGAAGACAGCAGGAAAGCAGAGGTTCAGGAGGAACGAAAGCATCTCTATACGCTTATCTGAAATTCTCACCAATGAATTACATAAGTATCTCTATCCTAGTTTATATTTTATTTATATTTTTATTATCAATTCACCATAACCATTTGAATCCGCCTGACTGAGATTTACAAGGTGACCATAGCTTGCTTCAGGCCGACAATCTCCGTGGGATCGACCCTTACTCACGTAAGGTTTATTACTTGGACGACTCAGTGCACTTGCTGGTTAGTTGTGCGAAGTTGTGACAAAGTGTGATTCACATTTGAGAGCACCAAGTCTTTGGTGCCATTGTTGATGATCGCAATTTCGTGCACCAAGTTTTTGGCGCCGTTACCGGGGATTGTTCGAGTTTGGACAACTGACGGTTCATCTTGTTGCTCAGATTAGGTAATTTTATTTTAATTTTAAGCTTTTTATTTCTTATTTTCGAAAATAATACAAAAAAAAATTTTTTCTCTTCTTCTTTTTCGTTTTTCCCAAAATATTTTTCGAAAAAACCAAAAAAATTTTAATAAAATCATAAAACCAAAAATAATTTTGATGTTTCTTGTTTAAGTCTTGTGTCAGTTTTCAAGTTTGGTGCCAATTGCATGTTTTTAATTTTTCTTTAAATATTCGAAAATTCATGCATGATGTTCTTCATGATCTTCAAGTTGTTCTTGGTAAGTCTCCTTGTTTGATCTTTAAAATTTCTTGTTTGTGTCTTTTCTTGTTTTCCATATGCATTTTTGAATTATTAATGTCTCAACATTGAAAAATTTCTAAGTTTG
Source organism: Arachis ipaensis (assembly GCF_000816755.2). Classification (NCBI taxonomy): domain Eukaryota; kingdom Viridiplantae; phylum Streptophyta; class Magnoliopsida; order Fabales; family Fabaceae; genus Arachis; species Arachis ipaensis. The sequence goes on along the minus strand of NC_029787.2, from coordinate 43,375,265 downwards.
GTGTCTTGCATGTTTTTCTTTTCTAAAATAAATTTCAAAAATAAGTTCTTGGTGTTCATCTTGACATTCAAAGTGTTCTTGGTGTTCATCTTGACATTCAAAGTGTTCTTGCATGCATTATGTGTTTTGATTCATAATTTTCATGTTTTGAGTCTTTTTGTTGTTTTTCTCTTTCATCATTAAAAATTCAAAAATCAAAAAAATATCTTTCCCTTTTTCATCTCATAAAATTCGAAAATTTGACTTGACTTTTTCAAAAATTTTTAAAATTTAGTTGTTTCTTATGAGTCAAATCAAATTTTCAATTTAAAAATTCTATCTTTTTCAAATCTTTTTCAAAAATCAAATATTTTTCATTTTTTTTTTTCATATTTTCGAAAATTTCAAATAGATTTTCAAAGATCTTTTTCTTATCTTGTTCATAATTTCAAAATCTTTACTAACAATTAATGTGATTGATTCAAAAATTTCAAGTTGTTACTTGCCTATTAAGAAAGGTTCAATCTTTAAAATCATATCTTTTTGTTTCTTGTTAGTCAAGTAATCAACTTTAATTTTCAAAATCAAATCTTTTTAAATTTCTTTTTCAAATCTTTTTCGAAATAAATTTCAATCACATCTTTTTCAAAATTAATTTCAAAATCTTTTCTAACCTCTTATCTTTTCAAAATTTGATTTTCAAATCTTTTTCAATTAACCACTTAACTTTTTGTTTGATTTTTATCTTTTTCAAAACTACCTAACTAACTCTCTCTTTCTAATTTTCGAAAATTCCTTCCCTCTTTTTTTTCAAAATTTCTTTTTAATTAACTAATTGTTTTAAACTTTAATTTAATTTAATTTAATTTTTCTTTTTAATTTTCGAATTATAACTTTGATTTTAAATTAAAAACAAAAAAAAATTATTTTTTAGTTTAATTAATTTTCGAATTCTCTCATCTCTCATTGATAAACCCATATTTTATGATATATTTTGTGCTTAGTTTGAGTGATTTATTCAACCCTTTACCCACTTATTCATATTAATTGCATGGTTTTACTTTCCCTTCCTTATTATGTGATGTATGTGAAAAACATGTTTCTTATGCTTTAATATTAATTATTTTAATTACCTTTATTTAGAGGATTCCATACTTTCTTTTCTATTTTATTCTTTTTTATATGAGCAGGAACAAGGATAAAAACATTCTTATTGAAGCTGATTCTAAACCTGAAAGGACTCTGAAGAAGAAGCTAAGGGAAGCTAAAGCACAACTCTCTGGAGAAAATCTGACAAAAATTTTCGAAAAAGAAGGAGACATGGCCGAAAATAACAACAATGCAAGGAAGATGCTTGGTGACTTTACTACACCAAATTCCAATTTACATGGAAGAAGCATCTCAATCCCTGCCATTGGAGCAAACAATTTTGAGCTAAAACCTCAATTAGTTTCTCTGATGCAACAGAACTGCAAGTTTCATAGACTTCCATCAGAAGATCCTTTTCAGTTCTTAACTGAATTCTTGCAGATCTGTGATACTATTAAGACCAATGGGGTTGATCCCGAGGTCTACAGGCTTATGCTTTTCCCGTTTGCTGTAAGAGACAGAGCTAGAATATGGTTGGATTCTCAACCTAAAGATAGCCTGAACTCTTGGGATAAGCTGGTCACGGCTTTCTTAGCCAAGTTCTTTCCTCCTCAAAAGCTTAGTAAGCTTAGAGTGGATGTTCAAACCTTCAAACAGAAAGAAGGTGAGTCCCTCTATGAAGCTTGGGAGAGATACAAGGAATTGACCAAAAAGTTTCCTTCTGACATGCTTTCAGAATGGACCATCCTGGATATATTCTATGATGGTCTGTCTGAATTATCTAAAATGTCATTGGACCATTCTGCAGGTGGATCTATTCACCTAAAGAAAACACCTGCAGAAGCTCAAGAACTCATTGACATGGTTGCAAATAACCAGTTCATGTACACTTCTGAAAGGAATCCTGTGAGTAATGGGACGCCACTGAGGAAGGGAGTTCTTGAAATTGATACTCTGAATGCCATATTGGCTCAGAATAAAATATTGACTCATCAAGTCAATATGATCTCTCAGATTCTGAATGGATCGAAGGAATCATCCAACAGTACTAAAAAGACATCTTCTGAAGAAGAAGCTTATGATCCTGAGAACCCTGCAATAGCAGAGGTGAATTACATGGGTGAACCCTATGGAAACACCTATAATCCCTCATGGAGAAATCATCCAAATTTCTCATGGAAGGATCAACAAAAGCCTCAACAAGGCTTTAATAATGGTGGAAGAAACAGGTTTAGCAATAGCAAGCATTTTCCTTCATCCACTCAGCAACAGACAGAGAATTCTGAGCAGAATCCATCTAGCTTAGCAAATATAGTCTCTGATCTATCTAAGGCCACTTTAAGTTTCATGAATGAAACAAGGTCCTCCATTAGAAATTTGGAGGCACAAGTGGGCCAGCTGAGTAAAAGGGTCACTAAAACCCCTCCTAGTACTCTCACAAGCAATACAGAAGAGAATCCAAAAAGAGATTGCAAAGCCATTACCTTGCTTGGTGTGGCCGAACCCAAAGAGGAGGAGAAGGACGTGAATCCTAGTGAGGAAGACCTCCTAGGACGTTCAGTGACCAATAAGGAGTTTTCCTTTGAGGAACCAAAGAAATCTGAGGCTCATCTAAAGACCATAGAGATTCCATTGAACCTCCTTTTACCATTCATGAGCTCTGATGACTATTCATCTTCTGAAGAAGATGAAGACATTGCTGAAGAGCAAGTTGCTCAATATTTAGGAGCAATCATGAAGTTGAATGCCAAATTATTTGGTAATGAGACTTGGGAAGATGAACCTCCATTACTCATCAAGGAACTAAATACCTTGGTTCAGCAAACTCTACCTCAAAAGAAACAGGATCCTGGTAAATTCCTAATTCCCTGTAACATAGGCACCATGACCTTTGAGAAGGCTCTGTGTGACCTGGGGTCAAGAATAAACTTAATGCCACTCTCTGTAATGGAGAAACTTTGGATCTTTGAGGTGCAAGCTGCCAAAGTCTCATTAGAGATGGCAGACAACTCAAGAAAACAGGCTTATGGACAAGTAGAGGACATGTTAGTAAAGGTTGAAGGCCTTTACATCCCTGCTGATTTCATAATCCTAGACACTAGGAAGGATGAGGATGAATCCATCATCCTTGGAAGACCCTTCCTAGCCATAGCAAAAGTTGTGATTGATGTGGACAGAGGAGAGTTGGTCCTTCAACTGAATGAGGACTACCTTATATTTAAAACTTAAGGTTCTCCTTCTGTAATCATGGAGAGGACGCATGAAAAGCTTCCCTCACTGCAGAGTCAACCAAAGCCCCCACAGTCAAACTCTAAGTTTGGTGTTGAACCCCCACATTCAAACTCTAAGTTTGGTGTTGGGAGGTTCTAACCTTGCTCTGATTATCTGTAAGGCTCCATGAGAGCTCACTATCAAGCTATTGACATTAAAGAAGCGCTTGTTGGGAGGCAACCCAATGTTATTTAATTATATTTATTTTTTTAATTTTTATTTCGTATTTTATTAGGTTGATGATCATGTGGAGTCACAAAAACTACTGAAAAATCAAAAACAAAATGAAAAACAACATTAAAAACAGCACACTCTGGAGGAGGAGCGAGCTGGCATTTAACGCCAGAAACAGGCTACATTTGGGCGTTTAACGCCAGAAACAGGCAGCAATCTGGCGTTAAATGTCAGAATTGCACAGCAAGGGCGTTTTACACGCCTAATTGGAGCAGGGATGTTAAGTCCTTGGCCCCACTAGATCTGTGGACCCCACAGGATCCCCACCACTTCTTCTCTCCTCTTCACACCTTTTCATAACTCTCTTCCCCAAATACCCTTCACCAATCACCTCAATCACGCTTTCCCATCACCTCTTCACCATTCACATCTATCCACTCTTCCCTATAAACCCCACCTACCTACAAAATTCAAAATCTCTTCCCTCCCAAACCCAACCCTAATGGCCGAACCCTAACCTTCCCCACACTCCTATATAAACCCCTCATTCCTTCTTTATTTTCACACAACACAACCCTATCTTCTTTTCCTTGGGCGAATACACCCATCTCTTCCTCTCCTCCTTCTTTTTCTTCTTCTCCTTTTTTCTTTCTTCTTTTGCTCGGGGACAAGCAAACATTTTAAGTTTGGTGTGGTAAAAAGCATTGCTTTTTGTTTTTTCATAACCATCAATGGCACCTAAGTCCAGAGAATCCTCAAGAAAGAGGAAAGGGAAGGAAATTGCTTCCACCTCTGAGTCATGGGAGATGGAGAGATTCATCTCAAAGGTCCATCAAGACCACTTCTATGAAGTTGTGGCCAAGAAGAAAGTGATCCCTGAGGTTCCTTTCAAGCTCAAAAAGAATGAGTATCCGGAGATCTGACTTGAGATCCAAAGAAGAGGTTGGGAAGTTCTCACCAATCCCATTCAACAAGTCGGGATCTTAATGGTTCAAGATTTCTATGCAAATGCATGGATCACTAGGAACCATGATCAAAGTGTGAAGCCGAATCCAAAGCATTGGCTTACCATGGTTCGGGGAAAATACTTAGATTTCAGTCCGAAAAATGTAAGGCTGGCATTCAACTTGCCAATGATGGAAGAAAATGCATGCCCCTACACTAGAAGGGTCAACTTTGATCAAAGGTTGGACCAAGTCCTCATGGACATATGTGTAGAAGGAGCTCAATGGAAAATTGACTCAAGAGGAAATCCAGTTCAATTGAGAAGGCTGGACCTTAAGCCTGTAGCTAGAGGATGGTTGGAGTTTATTCAACGCTCAATCATTCCTACTAGCAACCGGTCTGAAGTTACTATAGATCGGGCCATCATGATCCATAGTATCATGATTGGGGAGGAAGTGGAAGTTCATGAGATTATACCTCAAGAACTCTATAAGGTGGCTGATAAGTCATCCACTTTGGCAAGGTTAGCCTTTCCTCACCTCATTTGTCACATCTGCAATTCGGCTGGGATTGACATAGAGAGACATCCTCATTGAAGAGGATAAGCCCATCACTAAGAAAAGGATGGAGCAAACAAGAGATCATGGACCTCAACAAGAGCATGAGGAAATTTCTCATCATGAAATCCCTAAGATGCCTCAGAGGATGCATTTTCCTCCACAAAACTATTGGGAGCAAATCAACACTTCCCTAGGAGAATTAAGCTCCAACATGGGACAACTAAGGATGGAGCACCCAGAGCACTCCATCATCCTCCATAAAATTAGAGAAGATCAAAGAGCTATGAGGGAGGAGCAACAAAGACAAGGAAGAGACATAGAGGAGCTCAAGAGCACCATTGGTTCTTCAAGAAGAGGAAGACGTCACCCTCACTAAGGTGGACCCATTCCTTAATCTCCTTGTTCTTATTTTCCTGTTTTTCGTTTACTATGATTTATGTTTTATTTATGTTTGTGTCTTTATTATATGATCATTAGTGTTTAAGTGTCTATGACTTAAAGCTATGAATGTCCTATGAATCCATCACCTCTCTTAAAATGAAAACTGTTCTAAAAACAAAAGAACAAGAAGTACATGGTTTCGAATTCATCCTTGAAACTAGTTTAATTATTTTGATGTGGTGACAATACTTTTTGTTTTCTGAATGAATGTTTGAACAGTGCATATGTCTTTTGATATTGTGGTTTATGAATGTTAAATATGTTGGCTCTTGAAAGAATGATGAAAAAGGAGACATGTTATTTGATAATCTAAAAAATCATAAAATTGATTCTTGAAGCAAGAAAAAGCAGTGAAGAACAAAGCTTGTAGAAAAAAAAAAGAGAAGAAAAAAAATGGCAAAAAAAAAAGAGAGAGAAAGAAAAAGAAAAAGCAAGCAGAAAAAGCCAAAAGCTCTTTAAACCAAAAGGCAAGAGCAAAAAGCCAATAGCCCTTAAAACCAAAAGGCAAAGGTAATAAAAAGGATCCAAGGCTTTGAGCATCAGTGGATAGGAGGGCCTAAAGTGATAAAATCCTGGCCTAAGCGGCTAAACCAAGCTGTCCCTAACCATGTGCTTGTGGCGTGTAGGTGTCAAGTGAAAACTTGAGACTGAGCGGTTAAAGTCAAGGTCCAAAGCAAAAAAAAAGAGTGTGATTAAGAACCCTGGACACCTCTAATTAGGGACTTTAGCAAAGCTGAGTCACAATTTGAAAAGGTTCACCCAGTTATGTGTTTGTGGCATTTATGTATCCAGTGGTAATACTGGAAAACAAAGTGCTTAGGGCCACGGCCAAGACTCATAAAGTAGCTGTGTTCAAGAATCAACATACTGAATTAGGAGAGTCAATAACACTATCTGAATTCTAAGTTCCTATAGATGCCAATCATTCTGAACTTCAATGGATAAAGTGAGATGCCAAAACTATTCAATAGGCAAAAAGCTACTAGTCCCGCTCATCTGATTGGAGCTAAGTTTCATTTGATATTTTGGAATTTATAGTATATTCTCTTTTTTTATCCTATTTGATTTTCAGTTGCTTGGGGACAAGCAACAATTTAAGTTTGGTGTTGTGATGAGCGGATAATTTATACATTTTTTTGGCATTGTTTTTACATAGTTTTTAATATGATTTAGTTAGTTTTTAGTATATTTTTATTAGTTTTTTAATAAAATTAACATTTCTGGACTTTACTATGAGTTTGTGTGTTTTTCTGTGATTTCATGTATTTTTTGGCTGAAATTGAGGGACTTGAGCAAAAATCAGATTCAGAGGTTGAAGAAGGACTGCAGATGTTGTTGGATTCTGACCTCCCTGCACTCAAAATGGATTTTCTGGAGTTACGGAACTCCAAAAGGCGCACTCTTAATTGCGTTGGAAAGTAGACATCCAAAGCTTTCCTGAAATATATAATAGTCCATACTCTGGCCGAGTTTAGATGATGCAAACTGGCGTTCAACGCTAATTCCATGTTGCATTCTGGAGTTAAACGCCAGAAACAGGTTGCAAAGTGGAGTTAAACGCCAGAAACAGGTTATAAACTGGCGCTCAACTCCAAGAAAGACCTCTCCATGTGAAAGCTTCAATGCTCAGCCCAAGCACACACCAAGTGGTCCCCAGAAGTGGATTTCTGCATCATTTACTTATCTCTGTAAACCCTAGTAACTAGTTTAGCATAAATAGGACTTTTTACTATTGTATTAGACATCTTGGGACGTTTAGTTCTTAGATCATGGGGGCTGGCCTCTCGGCCATGCCTGGACCTTGCTCTTATGTATTTTCAACGGTAGAGTTTCTACACACCATAGATTAAGGTGTGGAGCTCTGCTGTTCCTCATGAATTAATGCAAAGTACTATTGTTTTTCTATTCAATTCAAGCTTATTCCTATTCTAAGATAGTCATTCGTACCCAAGAACATGATGAATGTGATGACTATATGACGCTCATCACCATTCTCACCTATGAACGCGTGCCTGACAACCACTTCTGTTCTACATAAAGATGAGATAGAATGAGTATCTCTTAGGTATCTAATACAGGAGACCGAGTCCGAGATATTAGAATCTTCGTGGTATAAGTTAGAACCCATGGATGGCCATTTCCGAGATCTGAAAAGTCTAAACCTTGTCTGTGGTATTCCGAGTCGGATCTGGGAAGGGATGGCTGTGACGAGCTTCAAACTCGCGAGTGCTGGGCGTAGTGACAGACGCAAAAGAATAGTAAATCCTATTCCAGTATGATCGAGAACCGACAGATGATTAGCCATGCAGTGACAGCGTATTGGACCATTTTCACAGAGAGGATGGGATGTAGCCATTGACAACGGTGATGCTCTACATACAGCTTGCCATGGAAGGGAGTAGGAATGATTGGATGAAGACAGCAGGAAAGCAGAGGTTCAGGAGGAACGAAAGCATCTCTATACGCTTATCTGAAATTCTCACCAATGAATTACATAAGTATCTCTATCCTAGTTTATATTTTATTTATATTTTTATTATCAATTCACCATAACCATTTGAATCCGCCTGACTGAGATTTACAAGGTGACCATAGCTTGCTTCAGGCCGACAATCTCCGTGGGATCGACCCTTACTCACATAAGGTTTATTACTTGGACGACCCAGTGCACTTGCTGGTTAGTTGTGCGAAGTTTTGACAAAGTGTGATTCACGTTTGAGAGCACCAAGTCTTTGGCGCCATTGTTGATGATCGCAATTTCGTACACCACTCACATTCCAATGCCTATACGATATAATCAATTAAAATAATGACCCTGTTGTATTGATGGGGGGAAGGCATGGTTAGATTTTGCGCCGTAATGGAAGCCTGTTGAGAGTATTGGATAGATTTGACCGTAGTCGTCCCAGAATAAGTGATTGCAAAAGGAAATTCTCTAGTATCGTGGCACTCAGAACTTTCATTTTTGGATGCAGAACATACCGTAAAATGATCCCACAGACGAAGTTACCATATGGGTGAAAGACTTGTCACGCGTTTGATGACTACAACGAATACCCGTTACTCCACCCACAATATCCTAATACCCTAAACATGAACGCATCACACTCTGAAAATGGAGCACACAACCGTCGGCGTTTACAAGAATCTTTGGAATTAAATAAACCCACCTACCCTTCTAAACCACCATTATTCGAAACACAAACAACAATGGGCGACAAAGAAGCACGCTCGAGCTCCGACGGTGACACACACAACAGATTAGACAAGTTTTATTTATGACTTTTAGAATACAACAAAATACCTTATGTTGCATATGCATGGTAGACGAATATTCGCATTAACAACCATGTATGGGGTACATGCAGGAACGTATGCAAAGAGGTCCACGACGCTGATACAATTGAGCAGTCGCAGCCCCCGCAAGCATCTGAGGTAAATCTTTTGCTCAGGTGTACTGCACAGCTCAGACATAGCTCCTGGTGGACCCAAAGCTGCCTCCAAAACCTCAGACATAGCTCCACAGCCGGAGGATGTTACTGCAGTCAAAGGTGTTCAGATCCTGCCGGAGGAGGACTGGTCGTTTCTGAAGATCAGTTTCATCGTCAAGGACTTGATGTGGGGCCTCGTGGAAAAGGTCCAGGTTAGGATTTAATCCTTGGCCTTGTAATTAACGTGTCTTGTTGGTGTCACTCATCCTAAACGGGTTTAGCTTACACTTTGACAGAGGGACCTCGAGAAGGAAACTGACAACCCAGCTGCTGTAAGCCACGAAAAAACCATCTTGTTGTTGGACTCCAACGGGGAGACGGATGAATAATCAACCCCACAGTCCATGAAAGTTGCATCTGACATCGCAGGTAGAATGCCGGTTGCCCCGGATTCGGTTGAGAAGAGTACTCCACCCTTGAAAGGAACCGATAGCATCATGCGAAATTCTACCCATTCACCGAGCAAGAAGGTAAATAATCAGTTAGCTAGTTTAACCCCAAATGCGACTACCGACTGACGTTAGACACTTGTGTCGTAGATGAGGTTCAAGATCACTCCTGCCATGGACTTCAACAACCGACAGTCGGCCTTATTCGCCTATGTGTTTGACGGGAGTCTTGATCCATGGTAAAATCCCACGCCTCGGTGTTTAAACCCACCTATCGCGGTTATTTTAATGTCTTAACACTTTCTTCCTACTGTAGCGAGGAACTTATTCGCATTGGAGTTAAGTCGGCGGACAGATCTGATATACACAGCTTACTACTGGGAAATGACGTGGATGACAAGGTATGGAACCTATTTAAGCTTGTTTTGACGAGGAAAAACACATATAACGTATAGCGGTACACCATCAAATTTTTGTTTGCTATTCTTGGTTACCAGATTATCTATATGGTTGCCCTGACAATGACTAGTGCTGAGATTCTTGCCACGTCCCCCTCGTACTAGTGCTTCCTCTGTCGGTCTCAGTAACTTAACTCTGTCTGATGTTGGTACTCGAAATGAATCTTTGCGCCATTAACACTCGTTCATAGTCGTCGGCGCTCGGATATAGAACACAACTTATTTTATTCGTCAACGTTGTCTTTGTAGGATGATATTTTGAAAGGGGAGACGACAGAACTAATGCTCAATCGTTACATGGAGAATTGGATGAGGCCATCCAGATTCCTCGAGCTTGTCTGTTAACGGAGAACCATTTTTTAATCGAAACCTAAACCACGAACAAGTGTCTTCCGTGGATTAACAACACTTGTTAATTTTGTGCAGATTTATGTCCCCATGCTGGATGCGTTGGGCCACTGGTTTCTGATGGTCGTGTCTTTCAAAGACCAGGAAATTTACAACCTTGATTCATTGCCAAACCAGTTTGAGACGCCGCACTAGGAAGACCGGATCCAAAAAACGGTAACCCAAGAATTTTTATCGTAGTCTTTACTTTGGCATACCATGTGACACGACGTTCAAATCCGCATTCTGACTTATGTTTTGCGGTTCTTGTAGGCAAGGGTCTTATATGACATGACACAGGTAGTATACGAGAAGCACTTAATGAATTCACCAAGCAACTTCGGAGATTTCCCGATAAGGAGCCCTGTATGGATACCAAATTGTGGGTAGAGGTACGTTATTACCCAGTAAAACATGCATGCATTCCATGTAAGCGTTTCACGGGTTATCCATAATACATACTGACGGTTACTATCTATTCGTCTGATCAACATTCAGCATGAACTCTGGGATCTGGGTAATTGGTTGGCTCAACATGGGGGACAACTTCAACCCGATCATGGACGGGATTGTAAGTACGCTTAAATAAAAAAAATTACATTACGGCTATTATATTATACGGGCATATTAAACCCAAGTGTCGACCGTTTTACAGCTACCGGAGAACGAGATCAGGGCAACAACTGCAGTGAATCTAACCAGCACACCTTTCAACAAACTCAAAGAGCGTGTGTTGAGTAAGGCAGAGTCAGGGAGGATGAAATCAAAGAAGAACACCTAAGTCAATCGACTGGTACTGCATAGGATGCATGGTTCAACGAGCTCTGACGTTACTAGCCCCCAAGTTATTATTAGGTTGCTTCCTTTTTTTGTTTTTTATTTAGTTACATTGCGAGCATGTGTGGCGATCGTAGTTTGTCTTACTCGCAAATTAAGACTTCGTGTGTTTACGGTCTTTGCCTTTATGTTTCGTCTTTCGTGCATGGACGCGTGTGTTGTACTTTCCATGACAGATTAACTATATATATATGTATGTGATGATTAGTTAAAATATATTTTAATTTTCACCTTTCTAGCCATCAACTAAATACGCACCAGCGAGCGAGTGAGTAATTACAAATCTAAATGCCCTCAATTAATAAGGTTATTTATCTTCGCAGTGCATAAATGCTTTTTTTTTTTTGAAAAAAACGAAGTTGAATTTCGCCAAGGATATGATGCGACGGTTGAGGCCGAGGGAACTAGATTCAAAAGGGCGAAATGGAAACATAAATATGCTTGCACGCGTATTTACTACACTACTGGATAACACCGTCATAAGCATATACCCTGCCAGGCCCTCGTCCAACAGAAAGTTATAATGGAGCGTTTCTCTGCTGCCGACGAATTATCCCGCGACGTTTGGTTAGCCATAGCTATTAAAGTCACGTCAAACTCCATTGATGTGTTGCGCTATGCACGATGCAGGCGAAGAGGATACTATGTGCAGGATGGTTTCTCTACCACCCCCGCATGACATGAAGTGGTGGTGGAGGCGTGACCCGATAGGACGAAGATTTTTTGAGTGGTGCTTTGCATAGTAGATAGAATCTCGATTTAACTCTTAAAATCTTCCGATATTACGATTTTAAATGAGTTTATCGATTTTACAAAATTTGTACTAAGTCTGACGATTTTACGATTTAAATCTTGTAAATATTTTACGTTTTACGTTTTACGTTTTTTATTTACTTTTTCGATTTCACTTGAGATATAATTTATATACACGCTATTGACATACCATATCCGTCATAACCATTCGTCAGTTCTCGTAAGCCGTACCTTCTTCTCTAACATCTCTGCTTGGAGAAAAATCGTTGCTTTAAGAGAAAATATCGCAGGAATCTTTCACCGACCACGCCGTTAGTCCCGACGACCTTGCGGAACTTCCGACCGCCGATCCGATCGACACCCTCCATTGGAGGGAGATGTTTTTGAGGGATAGAGTTCAAACGACAGAAGTAGAACTAAGGCAGGCGCAGCTGGAGAGTATTACCGCCAAGGTTAGGGTGAAGGCAAGGGAGTATCAACTGGAGGAAGGTCGCTGGTTGCAAGAGAATTTGCGCATGGAGCTGGAACAGCATCAAATGACCATTCGCCAACTGGATGACAAAGCAAACGAATTGAAGGCGAAAATTGCCGATCTTCGTCAAAGGGAACAATAAGAGATGGCACCTTGGAGTGAAGTGGAAGGTAGGCTCGAGGTTGTGGAGATCAAGCTAGGGTTATTAGTCCGCCATTTTTATGGTCAATAGCTCCGCCAATGGCACATGGCTCTAACGATCAGGAGCCCGCTGTGCAGAATGAAGACGATGTCAGGGGTATGTGACCTACGGCTTCTATGTTTCAAATCTTTATTTGCTTTGTTTCTTTAGCCATCCTTTTGATGTTCTGTAATCCCTACCTAAAACTCGGTTTTCTTAATTATATCTAAATTTGCAGCATTTGAATTTCTCTTTTTTTTTCCCGGGTGAAGCTATGAAATAATGCGTGAACAACAATGTGGTTTAATCATGTTAATTTATTGATTCAAACTACCATTTTTTCATCCAAGAAATAGATTGTTAACAAATCATCAATTGCTAGCCACTGTTTTGGTAGATTACATAAACTTACATAAAGATAACTCTGCAACAGTACATTCGGGGGCAGATTAATAAGAGTGATAAACAACCATGTTCACTAAAATGTAAACATCTCCAAGAAAATCCTGACCTCGTAATCCGCTAGACAGTGCACACACGAGACACGGGACACATCATTTACATCAGCCATGGTGCCGCGGGTAGTGCAAGTGGTGGACCGACAAGCCACGGCATGTCCCGGATCCGATGGTCTCTCGTCAACCCATCGCTCCCAGAAAATGTCCGTGAAGAACTGCCTGCACCTTTTGACCTTTCCAGCAGTACGGATAAACTCTAACATTTCAACACCCCTTTGCACTTCTTCTTCGTCTTCGTGATCACACAGTAGCAATATGGAAAACAGGTAACCTGCTTTGATGCTGTCCTCCGTCGAGGCCCTAGCAAGCAGTTCTATCCCAATGCCACAGCGGGCAATCCAGAAATACTCTGTCAATCCCTACCGGAGTATAGCATCCGTATTTCCTGCTTTAATGCAGCGATCGAGGAACCTCCTTTCCGGCCTGTCAAGGTAAAATAAAAAGGACACTAACGATATATACCATATCGTCGCATGTTGGTACACAGCTTCGGAACTCGCTGCATCCAGAAACACCTTGCAAGTCGCTTGCATGTTGAACAGATCATAAATCGAATTCAATGCAACCTTAGTGGCAATCTTCACCCATATATCGCGAGGAAGAAGATTCAGGGGACATTCATGCTCGACAGGCACGTTCCCTTTCTTTATGTTTGTCTTGGAAGATCCAGCTATTTGCAAGGGCTTGGTAGATGCTGGAGGGGGGTTGTTGGGGGATTATTAGAAATTATTAAAAGGAGAACAACCGCCAATTAAGAGACGGAATGTAAGCTTTTATATATTATTATTATCATTTAAACTTGTCGGTTATCGCAATAACACCAATTTCCAAAACGTATATATCCTCAACTGTAACATTTATCTTTTATCCTATAAAA
>NC_029787.2:43341620-43361392 GCF_000816755.2 Arachis ipaensis | reverse complement strand
TATACTGGCATTAATTATTATGGCTTAGCGCGTCAGACGTTTCGTTGCTCAACATTATGGATAATACCGGATAATTAATACATTTACTATATGTACTTATACCCATACTTATATATACGTATACAAGTAGAAGTGTCTTTCTTCAGCCAAATGACAGTGGAGATAACTATGCGTAAATCCTTAACAAAAGTGGAGATAATGGTTCATACGGTAATACCAGATACGATAAGCATAAACAACAAATTTAGGAAACACAAACCCCAAAATAGACATTTTTATTCGAATGTAAACAACTCCAGGAACACCCAAACCTCGTAATCGGCCAGGCACTGCACACATGAGATGCGAGACAAATCTTCCACATCACCCATGGTGCCTCTGGTGCGGCAACTGGTGGACCGACAAACCTCGGGTTGTCCAGGATCCAACGGCTTAACCTCCACCCATGGACCTGCGAATACCTGCCTGAAGACTTCTCTGCACCTTTCGAGTGCCCAAGAATCATGTACAATTTCAAAAAAATCAAGTCCCTTTCGCATGTGCTCTTCGTCTTCCTTGCCATGAGACAGTAGTAGCATCGCACACATGTAACAGGCTTCCAGGTCGCCCCCAGTTGCAGCCATAGTCAGAGTATCCATTCCACTGATGCAGTGACCAATCCAGACGAATTCAGTCATCCCCACCCAGAGTAGGGCAGCCGGATTTCCTGCCGCCGCACAACATTCTATGAACCTGTTTTCAGGACGGCCATAGTAGTATAAAAAGGACGCAATCGGCAACATCAACATCGACGCCTCCTTGTAAACAGCGTCGGACCTCGCTGCACCCAGAAACACCTTGCAAGTCACCTGCATCTTGAACAGATCCTTAATCGAATATGACGCAACCTTTGTGGCAATCATGACCCATATGTCGCGAGAAAGAAGATTGAGCGGACATTCGTACTCAACGGATACGGTCCCTTTCTCTCCGATCGTCTTGGCTGCGTTCCTTTTCTTTCTATTATTCATGGAACCTCCAGCCATTTACAAGCAACTTAGGCCAGGGGTTTTGAAAAATATCAAGATGACACACGACCACCAACAATACGTTTTGTGCTCTTATTATATCCTTTTTTTGTTGTTAAAATGGTTCAGTGCCTCGTATGTTTCCTTTTTTGTGCTATTATTTTTTCATTTTTTATTAAAATGAAATACTCGTTTTAATTAATGTTGACTGTTCGATTTTTGTGTTATATTCATGTCAACTTAGTTGCTTACTTTAATTACTCGTTGAATAACTGTTATCTTTTCTTCTTCTTTTTTTCATCGAAATAGTTTAAATTCATCTTTCATTTTCCTAAAAATAAACCCCCATTATTGACGCATTAGTTACGAAAAAAAGAATACCAAGCAACTTCCTACTTTATAATATCCCTTCTTCAGTTCTTCTCTGCCGTAACTCCTTCTCTCCACTCTCCTTATTATTGTGACACTCCACTACTCTCTCCATCATCTGCCACACCACCACACTCATCTCCGTACATGGTTTCCACTTCGCACCCTCGGCGTAACTTCAGAAGGAAGATTCAATGTCTATTGGCTGAGAATGACCCACTCAAAGGACAACCGTCGTCGCCAAAAAAAAAACCGTTGCTTTAAGGGTCATCGTAGTCTGCCAAATGTCGTCCTCTTCTTCCAAGAAAATGTCGCAGGAATCCTTCACCGACCACGCCATTAGTCCCGAGGATCTCGCAGAACTCTCGATCGACGCTCTAATCGACATCATCCGTGTAGATGAAAAGTTTGCAAATTATGACCTCGTTGAGGTCGCACTGGTCAGGAGGGAGGAGATTTTGAAGGCTAGACTTGTAACGACCGAAGCAGAACTGATGCAGGCGAAGATGGAGATGTTGGCCGCTAAGTTCGTTTTTGACGCAAAGAATGATAAACTGGAGGAAGAGGAGAAGGAAAGGCAACGGCTGAAAAAGGAGTTGAAAATAGCGTAGCGAAAGAATGACGTGATCCTTCACCAATTGGATGTCAAAGCAAAAGAATTGATGGCAGAAATCGCCAAGAACCATGAACGGGAACAGCTTGAGGTTCTACCGTGGCATGACCTGGAACACAGGATCGACATTTTGGAGGAAAAGCAAAAGTTTTTGCTCTGTTGGGGTCATCGTCCAGCCGGGCAGAATGAAGACGGGGCCGGAGTTATTTGACCTGCTACACATGCTTGATATCTTAATGTCATATTTTTCGTTGGGGCCTGTATGATCCTTTTATTTCCTTTGTTTGTTCTGTCTCCCATTTGATCTTCTATAGTGGAACTTAAACTCGGTTAATATAATTATATCTACTTTCATCCGTCTGTTCTTAATTTCAAAAGTCATGTGACCTGTCGACACACAATTAGGGCTTTATGTTACGATGGAGCCAAATACTATTTCCAAATCGTGATTTCGGACCATTTCGGTAATTATTTACATATGCGTTATCAAAGACGTGTTTATCGATTTATCCTTCCTTGCAGATTGGTATTACCCAATAGGCAGCGCGTTTGATTGTCACGAATGTTTACGGGATCCTTCTAATTTAATGGCACATACAGTCATTTTACACTAGATAATAAAACAAAGGAATGTAGACATAGTATCATTTTTATGATATCCTAATATTATATGAAATTATAGGAAATAAACATCTTTCAAATTAGATTGCTTGGATGAACAAAGAATACGAATCCATTGATTGAAACAAAATTCAAAGTACTTCTCACTCAAGTTATAATTAAACAATTAGTCCAATTACATAATAAAAACTCCTTCAAATATCAAAGCAAATTTTGTTCTTTAAAGGACAAGTATTCAATCTCTCAACCAGTTATATATTATACGAATACAATCCTGTGGTTCAATTGGAACATATATGCATGTTCATTGTTCAACGTTTGTACAGATTTTATATACCATCGTCAATTATCATTGCACCTACAAAAAAATCTCGTTCCCATTTTTTACCTGACCCCTTTCGGTGACTCCCTATTGCCTATCTAAGTTACCATTTTTGTATAAATTCACTGTGACGGTCTAAGTTAGTACCCAGCCCCAGAAAAAAAAATGGACAATCGTATAAAAGGTTGATTGACTAAACAGTCTTCTGTCCATTCAAACGTCACTTCAATAGTGAAAAGTTCAGATCATATCCCACTCAAGAAGAAAGTATTATTTGGACTAAATTCTAGCCAAGATACGCATTAATTGCATCGTCGGTGCCATCCACATAATTATGATAAATTAATTGATCAAACTGACAGTTTTTTAACATAAATAAAATAAAATAAAATAAAATAAAATAAAATACACCATCAGTATGCATAGCAAAGGGTTAATGAAGGAGTTAATGAAGGATCATAACAAACCGACATTTGCTAGCCACTGTATTGGCGGATTACATAAAGATAAACCCACAACAGTACAGTCGCGGGCAGATTAACAAGAGTGGTAAACAGTCGCGTTCATTCAGATGCAAAATTTTCTAATAAGAACACCATGATATCTTTGGAAATGTCCCTGAAGAACTTGCTGCAGCTCTCGAGCTGCCCAGAAATAGGGATAACCTTCATCATTTGAACACCCCTTTGCACTTTTTCCTCGTCTTCATGATCAAACATTAGCAACATAGCACACAGGTAACCTGCTTCGACGCTGCCCTCTGTTGAGGCCCTAGCAAGTAGTTCCATCCCTTTGTCACGGCGGCCAAACCGGATATACTCCACGAACCCCTACCGAAGTATAGCATCCACATTTCCTACTTCCACGCAGTGATCAAGGAATCTCCTTTCAGGCCGGTCGAGGTAAACTAAAAAGTACACTGACGGTTTATACGATATCGTCGCATGCTTATATACAGTGTCTGAACTCGCCGCACCCAGAAACACCTTACACGTCGCCTGCATGTTGAATAGATCCTCAATCGAATTCGATGCAACTATCGTGGTAATCCTCGACCATATTTCGCGAGGAAGAAGATTCAGTGGACGTTCGTGCTAAACGGATACGTCCACTTTCTTTCTGTCCTTCTGGGAACTTCCCACCATTTGCAAGGACTTCGTGGAAGGATTATTGGAAATTATAAAGAGGATAGACGAATTTGTAAATGACCTTGTGGCATTTTGCTTTTTAATATACTGCCATTGGGGGGTTCAGTACCGCATACGTTTCCCTAGATGTTTTCTTCATTTATCGATGCATCTAGATAAAACCAGGTATTAATACATGGACGGAACGTTAACTGTTATATATTATTATAGTATAATTTGTACTTATCGCGATAGTATAATTATATTAATTAAAAAAGCATACATCCTATTTAACTGGGAACACACATATTACAATTCCCTCCATAACCTTGCTATACACCAACACTCTCTCCATGTTAAAATTAATTCTTGATAAAAATTAATTCTAAAAATATAATAAATTCATTGAAATTAATAGTGGTGATTGATACAAAAAATGTTAAATGTTATTACCTTTTTCTTTGCTAATGTAAGTACACCCCTATTCCTGAACCTAGAGTCCCTACACCCCTACTCCTGAGTATGGGGTCCGCGTGCAGTACACCCCTACTCCTGAACATGGGGTCCATGTGCAACTAAACCTCGACTGCTGTTGAACCATTCTAGTTTCTTTATTTATTTACTCTTCTATTTCTTAGCCTCCAGGTGAGAGAAAAACCCATAAACTGTATTCCACCATCCAACCTAACCCTCACTCCCTCTGCAAGGTCTACCAGATCTCCTCTAACAGTCGGATGGCAATGCGAACAGAAGGTGGGTGGTACGTCATGTTTAGAGGGAGGATACCCGGAATATACCCCAACTGCAAGACGGCATCGGCTCAGGTGGATGGATTTCCACGAAACCTGCTTCTTCGTTACCGGAGTTACCAAGAGGCCGTGAACGCCTGGAACGACTACTTCCAGGTGACTGCATCGCCTGTTCCGGGGCTGGGCAGCGAGCTCTCGCTGGCGTCGGATTTCAATCTATTCGTTCAAGGTAGACGGCACGATACAACAGTGACAACGACTCCCACGAAGGTACCAAGTGCATCTGGTAAGCGAAAATTGCCTTCTTGCGATGCCCCCACGTCTAGTCACTTACGTCGGTGTCAATGTGTTGCTAACAAAGTTACATCACTTGCAGCCAGCCAATCGATTGAGGACCTACAACAGGCCATTCCGTCGATCGAGTACCGTGTATCCCAATCGAAAGAGAGAGACAGGACCTCAAGACTCAACTGGGAGAAATCATACTACAGCTGGCCGACATTTTGCTGGACAGGTGAAGTCCCAGGTCTTAGGGTCAGTGCAACAACGGGATGGAGACACCGTAAACCGACCCCTCCCCCGCAATGTTTGTAACTTGGGTGGCCTATGTAACTGAGAACGGGATGTGGTATTGTACTATTCAGGTCTGTTTGTTTTTTTTCTGGTGGGCCTATTAGCTAATGCCGTTATGAAATACTAACTGCTAGATGTGAAGGTTATGCGTTTGAGCATTATCTTTAAAACATAGTGATAATGGATCGTTCCACACATGCCATTTGCATTACGAATGAAATAATTTGTGTATAGCCGCATGCTTAAGCTGTATCATCATCCAACGAATCCTCCATACTAGATCAAACTTAGGATTCTCCAAGCACAACAACAGAGACACAATAAAAATATATTCTATATGAGGATAATCATGCGTAAATTCTAAACAAAATAGCATATAATGCTACATACTGTAATGCCAGATACGAGGGGCTCAGATACGAGAAGCATAAAGCCATAAACAACAAGAATCAACAACAGACATCAATAATTTAAATGCTTCGATTTTACAAAGCAATAATTTAATACTGACTGTCCTTCCCAACGAAATAATTTAATTTATTGCTTTACCTTTCCAAAAATAAAAGAGGTGCATTATTACTTTATTGAATAATAAAATATCCTTAAAAAGCCACATCAAATTCTGCTTGTTAAAGGATAGGTATTTGTTCTGAGGGTTACCTATAACTGAAGGTCGATCTCAGATAAGATCTACTGTGGTGGCCAGAGCTGTCGTGTCCGACTTGTTGGATCTGATGTTGCTGCTGATCCTTGATCACCGGAGGGTGATGGTACCTGCAAGAGACTCCGATGCTTAAGTTAGCATGGGCTTTAAGCAGATTTTTTGTGTAGAATCAGAGTATGAGTTATACCTGGGTGCTCCAGTGTATTTATAGTAGTGCGGAGTGACCTCCCTTGGAGATAAGTTAGTTATCTTATCTTATCTTTAAGTGAAGTCATCTTATCTTTAAGGGGAACCGCATTTATCTTTCTAGGCTTTAGCTACCTTTAAATTGGGCTGTGTCCCTTTGTTTGGGCCTGCTTGGGCCTCTTATGGCGATTTGGCCGAACTCTTTAAAGGAGAGGTCATGGCGACCCAACCTGAAGAGGTCGGTCGCTTTTGTCTTCAATCAGCCCGGGTCGCATAGCTCGACCTAGGGTATGAACAGTGTCCCTGCTTGAGCTCGGTCTTTCTTTTGAGGTCGTGTCTTTTAGACTTCGACCCCTTTTGGGGAAGTCGTTCTCGAGCATTTTGCCTTTTGTCGATCTTCCGTATAACTCCTGTTGGGACTCCTTGAATGCCAAGCGTTTTTCTTCTTTTTCCTTTTTAATTGCAATGGGCGTTTTGCTTTCCTTGGAAACGTGCGAGGGTTAAAAGGCCCATTAATTCCCTTCACCGTTTCCTCTTTTCCCTCTTTTGCACTTTCATTTTGATATCTAAAGAATCATTTTTACAGTTTCTTTCTCTCCTTTCTCCTTGCCCTTTGCTTCGTTATCTGCTGAGGTGCTTGGTTTTTCTGCCTTCTCGTATCTAAGCCCTTTACTTTTCTAGCTCTCAAAGCGACTGTTTGGCACGAGCTTCATCGTTCTCTTGACCTGAACCGTTGTTGTCTTCTCTTCTGCAGGTTAGTTTGTTCTTTCTCTTTTCTTTCAATAATCGTCATATCTTGCATGCTTACATTGTCGCGCATAAAGCCTTGGTTTTTGCTTTTGCTTTGGAAAGTTTGAGTCTTTTCTGCAAAAGGTTGCACCTTTGTGCCTGATCGTTTGCTGTGATATGTGCCTTTTTGTGCTTCTGGTAGTTTTTTGCTTCCTTAGGGTTTTTCTTGTCGCCGCTCTTGTTTCTTTTCATTTTTGCATGACCTCCTCCTTACTTTTGTTTAAACTGCTGATATAGAAAGTTGCTATCTTTTTTATCATTTTTGTGTGGTCTGTTGATGATGATGGTTTTCTTTGCTGCTTGTATGTGGTGACGTTACCAGAAAAGGTTTGATTTTTCTTTGTCTTTTATTGAGAGGTGTTAGGATATAGACTGTCGATTTCCCCTTTTTCTGGGTTCTTGCCTTGTTGTTGCCTCCAAAGGGTGCCCTTGGACTTTGGTATGAGTCCTGGGATTTTCCTTTTATTGCCGTATCTGACACTTGATGCTTTTGATATTATTGTCCGAGTTGTTTTCTTATTTGCCCGAGTTGTTTGGTAGTAACCCAATTTTTCTTTTTCTTACTGTAGGAATAGTTGACCTATGTCTTCCCGCAAAAATATTGTTGAGATGTCTACTAAGATCCCGGACGGCATGTCTGACCGGCTGGACTCCATAGTTTTAACGTGTTACTGTGGCTGACCCCGAGTACTGTGTGCGCCTTAGGAGGTTTGGTGCACGAAATTGTGATCTCCAGGCTCGAACAAATCCTGGTAATGGCTCCAAAGCTTGGTGCTCTGATCTTAATTCATAATTGTCACAATTCTTGAACACAGCTTCTTTATGAGTCTTGGCCGTGGCCCTAAGCACTTTGTTTTCCAGTATTACCACCGGATACATAAATGCACAGACACATAATTGGGTAAACCTGTTCAGATTGTGACTTAGCTTTGCTATAAAGTCCCCAATTAGAGGTGTCCAGGATTCTTAAGCACACTCTTTGTTTGCTTTGGACCTTGACTTTAACCGCTCAGTCTCAAGTTTTCACTTGACACCTACACGCCATTGTATTTTAGCTTCTCTTAATTTTCTCTTCAGAGTCCTTTCAGGTTCTGGATCTGCTTCCACAAGAATGTTCTTATCCTTGCTCCTGCTCATATGACAAAGAAGAAGGCACAGAAAAATAATAATAATAATGGGGATCCTTTATACCACAGTATAAGGATTCCTATGTGAGTGGAAGAAGAGGGGGAGACAAAGAATGTAATATAATGGAAGAAACACAACTGTGAGGATGGAAGAGAGGTGAAATGAGATGTTAGGATATGAATGAATACATAGAATAAGATGGGGGAGGGAGAATTTTTGAAAATATTTTTGAAAAAGAGTCAGTGATTTTCGAAAATGGTTTTTGAAAAATGTTAGTAATTTTCGAAAATTTTTTTAAAATCAAAAATAAAAATAAAAATAATTAGTTAATTAAAAAAGAAATTTTTGAAAATGAGGGAAGATATTTTCGAAAATTAGAGAGAGAGAGTTAGTTAGGTAGTTTTGAAAAAGTCCTACTAAAAACATACTAAAAACAATGTCAAAAAGCGTATAAATTATCCGCTCATCAAGGTTCCATAGGATTTGTAGAGATAGGGATGAGGAGAAGAATTATGAGTTGGTGTCGCCGGACCCTGAGGAGAAGGTTTGCTTTCCTTCTTTAACTCGGGGAGAATAGCCTTTTTTCTATGCTTATGACTACTTTTTTAGTCAGTTGAATATTACCATCCCTTTTACCGCCTTCGAGACCGACCTGTTGTGGTCTTGTGGTGTTCGACCTACCCAAACTCTTTTCCTGCATCTTTTTGTGTTGACCAAACTTGGGGTAGCTAAAAAGAAAGCCTCTTGGATTTCTTTCCGAGCTACTCAAGGAAAGAAAGTGTTTTCGATGTATGACGAGTCCTTTTGCGACTTCAAAAACTATTACTTCAAGGTCCGAGCTGTTGAGGGAGCTCGACCTTTTTTCTTAGATGAAAATAATGAACATACTTTTCCTTTATCGTGGCAAGAGAATGTGGTAGTAGTCAAGTATCCCTGGGAGTAGGGCTGGAAGTGAGCCGAGCTGAGCCGAGCTAGACCAAGCTCAAGCTTGGCTCACGAAAATTGAGCTTGGCTCACGGCTCGACTCATTAACAATCGAGCTTATTTCTTAAGCTCAAGCTCGGCTCACCAAAAACTCACGAGCTGGCTCGAGCTCACGAGCTGGCTCAAATAAGAGAAACATAAATATATAATCTATAATTCTATATCAATAAATTATAACTTATATATTTTTAAAAATATTTGAAAAGATCAATTTTATATATTATTTATCTATCAATAAATTATAAATTTTTTATTTATGTCCTATATTAAAATTATATGTAAAAAATAAATATAAATATTAAATAATTAAGATTGTTATATATATATATAATATCGAGCCAGCTCACGAGCTAATGAGCTGAGCTCATCCAAGCTCAAGCTCGACTCATTTAATTTATGAGCACAATTTCAGGCTCAAGCTTGGCTCACCAGCTCACGAGCTTAGCTTATCGAGCTGTTAACGAGTCGAGCTCGAGCTGGCTCATGAGCTGGCTTGACTCACTTCCAGCCCTACCTGGGAGAGTCTGAGTGAGATCGAGCAGGCTTTTGTGAGTGTGTTAGAGGAAAACTTGGGGAGAGCCTCCTCATCTTGACACGAAGAGGTTTCTGGGAGATCCTTCCCTCCTTCGTGCTGAATTGGGTAGTGACCGACTTCTTTTTTTATAGTTTTACTTTGTGGTTGAATTTTGCCTCTTTCTGTTTGTGACTTGTTTTTTTGGTTTCTGTTTTGCAGAGATGGTGAAATCTACGGACTCCATGAAACACTTTCGTAGGGCTTAAGAAAGCAACAACTGCTCTAAACATCTCTACGAAGGCTTCTGGAGAAGGATCTTCTCAAGTTTCTCCGAAGAAGCCGACCTCGGACACTTCTGGACCGAGGAAGATCATTCTGACTCCCCAGGTTCGTGTGGTTCCTTCCGACCCTCTTCAGCCGACTTCTGGTGCTACTTCTTCTCCTACTCCTGGTCCTCCTCCAAAAAAGCAAAAGACTGTTGGTCCCTATGACTTGAATGCCCCTGACTTTGACGCCGTGGGGTTTGTTGACAATCAGATTGCTCCTTATGGCCATCTTCCAATGCACGATGTGTCCATCCTTCGCCACTTAGATTTCATTACCAGCAATAGTGTTCGAATGGTACATATGGGTGCAGCCTTGTTCCGTACAGTCCAGGGTTCCCCAATCCATGCGACTAAGGCTTTTATGGAGGATGCTAAATCAGAATTTGATAGAATCATGGGGTTGAAGGATGAGCTTGATGCTAAGGTGGCAAAATTGGAGCTGGATGTGGAAAAAGAGAAGTCTCGAGCTACTGCTGCTGAGGCTTGATGAATCCATATTTAATGATATATTTTGGCTATAGTTGAATGGATTTCATCGCATAAACTCACACTTATTCACCAAAATAGCATACTTTTGTGTTTGATCCCTAAATTGAGCCTAAATGTGAAAACATGCGTTTTTGTGCTTAAATTGAGCAATTTAATCTCACTTTTATTCTATTCGATGCCGTGATATGTTTGTTGAGTGATTTCAGGTCCTAGAGGCAAGAATGAGTTGGTAGAAGTGGAAGAAAGCATGCAAAAAGGGAGAAAAAATGAAGAAAACAAAAGAGAAAAACATCTCAGCCTGTGCCCACGCACAGCTTCTGTGCCCACACACAAGGTAGGGTAAAAATAGGACCTGTGCCCACGCATAGGCTGTGCCCATGCTCAGGGCAGAATGGAAATCAGGACCTGTGCGTCCGCACAGGTCTGTGCCCACGCACAGGAGGAAAATCAGCAAGTGTGCCCATGCACAGACTTGTGCATCCACACAGGTACCAGCGTATGCCTCCATTAAAAAGTCACGTGCTGCGAGCTTTTGGCCTCTTTTGGCCCATTTTTTAAGGCTTGGATGCTGAAATCAAAGGGTATATGAAGAGAACTTCATGCCATATGAAGAGGGCCATCTTAGAATAGAAAAACACATAGTAGGAGTAGAAGTTGTGTAAATTAGGAAATTCTCTCGATTGTAATCATTATGAATCAATGAAATTCTTCTTTTTCTCAATCCGCTTGGGTAGCTATAGGATATCTTCTGTTTTGATTGTGAATCATTCACTCCAGAAGGGGGTTTCATTCAATTGAATGTGGGTGTGAGCCTCGAAAGGGGAATCACCTACATTAGAATTGGAGCTCTATCCTTCACAATTCTCTTGATCAACACTATTCGGGAGGAATTAAGATCTTGATAATTTGTGTGGCTTATGGATAAGAAAATGTGCTTTAACTCTTCTCATGACAATTAGATCAAGGAATTGGCAAGATTGATTGTGATTAGAGAGATTGGATTGCCAAGGAATTGGGATCCAATCAATTTCAATCCGCCATAAATGTCATATGATTGAGAAAGGAGTTGAGACTCAATTGGTTCATGATGGATTATGATATCTCCAATCCCTGATGAATCATTTTCTTTGATTTTCTACAGTTTAGATCTCTCTGATTTCACTTCAATATGAATTGTTCATTGCTGTCTTGATCCCCAATACCCAATTTCCTAAATTATTCATGCAATTTAAGTTTCCCTGCAATTTAGATTCTGCAATTCTACTTTCTTATACTTTAAGATTTAGTTATTTACATTTCTTGCAATTTAAGTTTTAACTCTTTTAGTTTCTTGCTCTCTAAGTTTCGGTCATTTAATTTTCCTGCCATTTACGATTCTATCAAATTTACATTCTACACTTTAATTTTCCAGTAATTTACATTCTGTTAGTCACTTTTCACTCAAATTACCAACTGTTAGCTTAACTAAATTCATCACCATACTAAAGTTGCTTAATCCTTCAATCCCTGTGAGATCGACCTCACTTTCGTGAGTTTTACTACTTGATGCGACCCGGTATACTTGCCAGTTAGTTTGTGTGGAATCAATTTTTCCTCATCAAGTTTTTGGTGCCGTTGCCGGGGATTGATTTAGATTAACAATAATTAAGTAGGTTATAATCTAAATTGAGCAGTTTTTTTTCTTTGTTTAAGGCTAAACCCACTAACTGTTTGTAATTTTGTTTCTGCTAACTTAACCCCACTCTAGCGATAGAGTGTTCTGCTTTTGTTTTTGGTTTGTTTGTGTTGTATGCCAAGAGGGAGAAGAGGTGCATCCACCTCCTTTGATTCTAAACCAGAGAGAACCTTCTTGAGGCTAAGAAGAGAAGCAAGAGGGAAGAGAGTGATTGGAGAAGAAGAATCAGAAGAGGAAGATCAAGAGATGGAGGGTAACCTCCCTAATCCACCAAAGGAGGTGGCTAACAACAATGGCAACCTCCAAGGAGAGTTTTAGCCTCTTACACTTTTCCCAACCCAAGAAATTATGGAAGCAGTATACTCACTCCAAATGTTCATGCCAATAACTTTGAGTTGAAGCCTCAACTTATCACTTTGGTACAAAATAATTGTTCTTATGGAGGGAGTCCTCTGGAAGACCCAAATCAACACTTATCTGTCTTCGTGAGGATATGTGAAACAGTCAAGAGAAATGGTGTGCATCCAAATATCTACAAGTTGCTATTATTTCCATTCTCTTTGAGGGATAAGGCATCTCAATGGCTGGAGACATTCCCCAAAGAAAGCATCAACACTTAGGATAATTTGGTGAGCAAATTCTTGGCTAAGTTCTATCCACCCCAAAGAATCATAAGATTAAAGACAGAAGTGCAAACCTTCACTCAAAT
This sequence comes from Arachis ipaensis, assembly GCF_000816755.2. Classification (NCBI taxonomy): domain Eukaryota; kingdom Viridiplantae; phylum Streptophyta; class Magnoliopsida; order Fabales; family Fabaceae; genus Arachis; species Arachis ipaensis. Next base: position 43,348,547 of record NC_029787.2, on the reverse strand, counting down.
GGATGGAGAATCACTTTATAAGGTATGGGAGAGATACAAAGTCTTGATCAGGAAATGTCCACCTGAAATGTTTAGTGAATGGGACAGACTTCAGAATTTTTATGAGGGCTTGACTCTAAAAGCTCAAGAGTCCCTGGATTATTCTGTAGGAGGTTCACTACAGCTAATGAAGACAGCTGGAGAAGCTCAGAATCTCATAGACACTGTGACCAATAATCAATACTTTTATGCTCATCAAAGGCAACACCAACCAGCTCTCAAGAAAGGTGTCTTGGAGCTTGAAGGTGTAGACACTATCTTGGCACAAAACAAATAGATGCATTAATAAATTCAGTAACAAACAGAGATGATGGCCAAGAGAATTGATGGACTGCAACTTGCTATAGTGAATACACAAAGCCAATCTCAAATTTCACATGGATGGAATCAATCTGAAGAAGGTTTTGGGACATTCAATTATCAGCAAAGGCCCTGAGCAGGTGCAATACATGAATAACACCTCAAGTTCGTTCCAACATAACTTCCATGGTGATGCACACAATCCATCCTGGAGGACTCATTCTAACTTGAGGTGGGGTGAGCACCAGAATCAAGGACAAAGGGACTTCAACTCTAACAGCTTCAGCAACACAAACAAGCACAACCAACCCCCCACTAACAACAATTAGTTACACACAACACAGAACACCTCCCCAAACATCTCAAACAACTTCCACCAACAACCATCACATCCCACACAGCCAAATCCAGAATCTCAAAGAATCTCCAACTTAGAAATGTTAATGGAGAAACTCATAAAAACTCAAGAGATGGCCAGACAATATCAAGAAGCAGCAAGAAAAGATCGAGCCATAACAAGCAAAAACCAAGAAGTTTCAATCAGAAATCTTGAGAGTCAAATGGAACAAATGACTAAATAAATCACAGAGATAGGTGAGAAGTAAGCAAATACCTTCCCTAGTGCCACTGAAGACAACCCAAGAGACAAAGAAAAAGCTACAAAATAGGAAGAGTGCAAAGCAATCATAGTTGAAAGTGAAAAGACTATGGAAAAAGAAGCCATCATTCAGGAAGAACACAACAGAGAAGTTCCACAAGAAGAGACAGAGAAGAAAAGTGAAGAGGATTAGAAAACCAAGAATGCACAAGGCTCAAAGGGAGACGAGAACATCCTTGAACCATAGCTACAAGAGAAGAAGGAAGGGGTGAAGCCATATGTCCCCAAACTTTCATACCCTCAAAGGTTCAAGAAAGAAAACGAGGATAAGCAATACTCAAAATTCCTGGACATATTCAAGACACTCAGCATCAATATCCCGTTCTTAGAGGCACTCAAACAGATGCCATTATATGCCAAATTTATGAAAGAAGTACTAACAAAGAAAAGATCCTTGAAAGAAGGACAAATTGTTGAGATGACAATGGAGTGTAGTGCTATTCTCCAAAGAGGTTTACCAGAGAAGAAAGATGATCCTGGACGTTTTTATATACCCTGCACCATAGGAAACATAACTATTAAGAAATCATTCTGTGACCTTGGTGCAAGCATAAACTTGATGCTTCTATCTCTCATGAGGAAACTTCAAATTCTTGAGCTGAAATCCACTCAAATAGCTCTCCAAATGGTTGAAAAATCCATTAAGCAAGCACTGGGAGTTGTGGAGAATGTGCTAGTAAAAGTGGAAAAATTCTTTCTCCCAGCTAACTTTGTCATCCTAGATATGGAAGAGGACCCTAACACTCCCATCATCCTAGGGAGGCCTTTTCTAGCTATGGGCAGAGCATTGATAGATGTTGAAAAAGAGGAATTGTTGCTAAGAGTGCATGATGAGCACCTATCATTTCATGTCTTCAAGACCCTACATGAACCCACTCAAGAAGAAGAATGCATGAAGGATAAGGACAGAGATCATAGCTTAAAGGAGGCATTCAAGGAGTTAACTCCAAGGCTTCTAAACCCATGTTTGAAAGAAGTAGAGATGGTGCAACAAACCAAAGAAGTCAAGGAGGAACTAGACCCAAAATTCCCAGAAGAGATCCTCAACAAGAAGCCTCCAGATAAAGAACCACCAAGGCATGAATTATCTCCTGAGAAAGAAAAGAAGAAGGGTGAAGTGTTCTTTTTAAGTCTGAACTTAGGACTATCTGTGAAATCTTGGTAAATAAAGATCCTTGGAAAAAGAAAGAGTAAGAAGGAAAAGAAGAAAAGCCAAGAATTGGCAATAAAAATGAAAGAAACAAATAATAAAGCTAGACACCAATGGCTTGGACCTTAAAACATATGCCTGTGGTGCTTTTTGTACTAGGATCTGCTTGGATAATTAGGTTCTAAGGAGTGTTTTAAAACTTGGTAACTTGGGTTCATTAACCCAGGATTATCAACCGAAAGTCCACTATCAAAAGCAACCTAGCTCCAAGGCATTTAGTAACCCAAAGAGGTGCTGGGCACCAATGGTCTTAAGAAGAAATTATGAGCCAAGTGTCTATGGTGTGTATGTGTTGATTGAAAAAACAAAGCTAAAAAGCTGCTGCAACACATAACACTTAGCTACAAATAAAAGTGTAAGCCTCTTAGCAAAAGAAAAACAAAAAAATCAAACATCAAAGATCAATAAATAAAGGTTTCACAAGCAGCACCTTGGTTAGCACTTAAAGGATATCTCAAACCTGAAAACTAATAAAAGTAGAGCTTTAATTACAGTCTGCATGAAACCCCATGAACCTAGACTAAGTGCTTTCAAATAAGGACAAATATGCTTTGTTGTTTGCTTTCATTTTTCTCATGTTCTACTGCTTGCTTGGGGACAAGCAAGATTTAAGTTTGGTGTTGTGATGACAAGTCATTTTGTGCATGTTTTACTAGCAAATTTTACTTGTTTTCATTAGGTTTCATGCATTTCTTAGGCAATAAGTAAGTGTTTGAGTGAGAATTTCATGCTTGTCTTGATTCAATCAAACATTGTTAATTTTGTGCATTATCATGAGATTTATGCAAGAATTGTGTGATTATTATGAATGATGCAAAATTTTATGATTTTTGGCAAGGATTTGATTACATGTTTGATAGATGACAGATAAAAAATTGAAGGAAAGAGGCAGCGGAGAAGAACGCTACGCTCTTCAAAGGAACGCTACGTTCTTCAGCGACGCGTACGCGTGTATGACGCGTACGCGTGGAACATGCAGCTTTGAAGATCTACGTGTACGCGTAGGAGATGCGTACACGTGGAAGGGATTAACGCTCATTACAAAAGAGCGCTACATTCTCTTTCAAAGAGCGCCTGCGACAATTTCAAAATCTGGAACTCAACTTTGGCCATCGACTGCCCCCTTTCGTCGAGTGCCTCGCCCGAATCACATACCTTCCCTCTGAAGCTCAGATGGGGGGACATCCTTTCTAAGACGCCTTTCCCAAACAAGGATTAGCTTCTTATCTTCTTGCCCTTGCCTCTTCTTCTTGGTCTCGCTTCTTCTCCAAGCCAACCATCTGATCAAGCCGTACGCGTGAGGGACGCGTACGCATGGGTGTAGCATCTGTGGAGAAGCATGCATACACGTGAATGGCGCGGTAGCATGGAAGTGGCATTTTGATATCCACGCGTACGCGTGGAATACGCGTACGCGTGGGACAGCGTTCTCAAAGCGAGCGTTGCATTCTCAAGGAGAGCGCTACCAAAGGACACGTGGGCGTACATCACGCGTACGCGTGACAAGTACTAAACCAGCGACGACGCGCACGCGTAGAAGACGCGTACGCGTGGGTGCCTCAGCGCTGCACTCTCTTTAAGAACGCTACGTTCTCCTGAAGCAGAAAAGAAGTACCAACACGGACCATTTCTGACTGGCTTCAGCAAAGGTCAAAAAGCCCAATCCAAGTACTTGAAGACTGAATTGGAAAGTGTATAAATAGAGGAGAATTTGATTTATTAAGAAGGCTGGCGGGGGGTTGGTAGATCTGGAAGGCCAGGGAGGCAGAGACCCCCAATTGGGGAATTCTGCACAAATTTTCTTTGTATTTCCTTTTTTGCACTTTTCTACAATTCTTCTGTTTTCTGTTTTGATTGGAGCAATAATCAACTAAACCCCAGATTCATTAGGGGAAGGAGCTCTATTGTAATCATTATGAATCAATAAAATTCTTCTTTTTCTCAATCCGCATGGGTAGCTATAGGATATCTTCTGTTATGATTGTGAATCATTCACTTCGGAAAGGGGTTTCATTCAATTGAATATGGGTGTGAGCCTCGGAAGGGGAATCACCTACATTAGAATTGGAGCTCTATCCTTCACAATTCTCTTGATCAACACTATTTGGGAGGAATTAAGATCTTGATAATTTGTGTGGCTTATGGATAAGAGAATGTGCTTTAACTCTTCTCATGACAATTAGATCAAGGAATTGGCAAGATTAATTGTGATTAGAGAGATTGGATTGCCAAGGAATTGGGATCCAATCAATTTTAATCCGCCATAAATGTCATATGATTGAGAAAGAAGTTGAGACTCAATTGGTTCATGATGGATTATGATATCTCCAATCCCTGATGAATCATTTTCTTTGATTTTCTACAGTTTAGATCTCTCTGATTTCACTTCAATCTGAATTGTTCATTGCTGTCTTGATCCCCAATACCCAATTCCCTTTATTATTCATGCAATTTAAGTTCTCTGCAATTTAGATTCTGTAATTCTACTTTCTTGCACTTTAAGATTCAGTTATTTATATTTCTTGCAATTTAAGTTTTAGCTCTTTTAGTTTCTTGCTCTCTAAGTTTCAGTCATTTAATTTTCCTGCAATTTACGATTCTGTCAAATTTACATTCTACACTTTAATTTTCCAGCAATTTACATTCTGTTAGTCACTTTTCACTCAAATTACCAACTGTTAGCTTAACTAAATTCATCACCATACTAAAGTTGCTTAATCCTTCAACTCCTGTGGGATCGACCTCACTTTCGTGAGTTTTACTACTTGATGCCACCCGGTATACTTGCCGGTTAGTTTGTGTGGAATCGATTTTCCCTTACCACCTTGCATCGTAAAGCAAAGGTTAATCGAAGATTACGACAGTTCTAAGCTCATACATATAATATATAGAAGAAAATAATATAATCTAGAAGCCTGATGAAGGATATGGCTCAAAAACAGGATTTGAAAAGCGCAAATCGTACTAACAAAACTACTAACTTAAAGCACAAGATATAGATATAATATAGCAAAAGATAGTAGTATAATATAATAAGGATCTAGCCACGGCTCGCGGAGTTTAAGCCGGCTAGCCATATACAGACTATACAGAAACTAGACAGTAAAAATCAGCTTATACAAGTTTTTCTCTCTCAATACAAGCCTCTAGGCTAAAAACAAAATACAAGAGTGAGATATATATTACAAAATAAATCAAAAAGACTCCAAGAGTAATAGGATCCTCTGCTTCTGTCACCATCCAAGCAACTCACTGAGGTGGGTTGCGAGCTGCATCTGAAAAACAAAACAGAAATATAGTATGAGAACCGGAGGTTCTCAGTATGGTAACAGTGCCCAGTGATGTAGGATATAAGACCCTAGGACGCCAAAGGCAATCCTAGACTTCATATCCATCACAAGATTTCAATCTTACGACATACTAAAACAGATAAGCATAATCGTATAAATCTTAACATAAATAAATAGGATACTCTATCTTAGGGGATTTCTATTCTAACCAACATCGATGTCCCACAGCCTTCACCAACCTATCCTCCATGCGATCCCATCGCCACCGCCTTCCGAACCTCCTCAATCCCAGTAGAAATCACAATTAATTACAATGCAAGTAAAACACAAGTAGAAGCATATAAGGCAAGTAATTCAAGTAAGAAAATAGGCATGTTATTCAATTAGGCATATAATTATAAGTCGGCATAGCAAACAAACAGATAGAAAATGCACATGATGAATGCCTATCCTACTGGCTATGATATCGCATTGTCGGTTCAACTGCCAACCCGACACATCTCTATGGAGATGTCGCCCTTCGGAATCATCATTGGGAACCCCGAGATATAGTGCTCGGATCACTGTCCAGGGTTTTGTGCCTGCACACTCTATTGATCCGAAGGGATGCGAGCGGGATACTTTTGCCACAGATCTCACATCTCAACGTAAGCGGGATTTAACCACCGTCCTTACGCCGCCGCCGCTACCTCGACAGGCGAGATCCAACCGCCGTCCCTGCCGGGCGCATAACGTCTCATCATTTCTCAGTATAAAATAGTAGTTCAGTGGTTTTTCAGAAAACATTTTCAATACATCAATGATTCATCATTGCACATTCGAGTCCTCGACTCATCTCAACCACTTTCACATCAATATTTTCATTTCCGAGTCCTCGACTCATCTCAACTACTGTCAATTCAAATTTCAATTCCAAACTCAACAGTTCATCAGTTCACATCTCATATATCAATCATTCTTCACATACCGTCAAACACATCCTCAGTACACTCGAAACCTAAGCCTCCGTTTTCTAATTTTTCATAATAATCATCAACTAAACCCTTAGGTTATTTTCCATGTTCTCATACCCAAAATTAAGTCCAAAAGCCTTAAAATGGTGTCACAGAAGCTTATAATCTTGTTGGGAAGGTAAAATAGTTGAAAACAAAGTTTAAATTTGAGAAACAGGGCGTGTGCGTCCGCACACGGGTGTGCGTCCGCACAGGGGTATGTGTGCGCACGCACAGGAAGATTTTAAAAAGTGTGCGTATGAACAGAGGTGTGCGTACGCACAGGTACTAAATTTTTACAAGTCTGTTCACTCGCACAAGCTGTGCTAGCACCCTCAACAGACTCCCCTTCCTAATTTGTGCGTGCGCACAGGTTGTAAATTTTCATTGGTGTGTGCGTGCACAAGTTGTGCTAGCACTACAAAAAGAAAGCCTTTC
>NC_029787.2:43336217-43341568 GCF_000816755.2 Arachis ipaensis | reverse complement strand
GCAGGATTGTGTGTGCGCACATACCAGAAATCATAAAATTCTGCAACTTTGCAGAATTTCAGATTTTGACACCAAACTTTGAATGATCATAACTCCCTCTACAAAAATCCAAATTTTACAAACTTTATATTGATTTGAAGAGTTTACAATAAGATTTAATCTCAAACAAATTTCAACCAATTTTGAAAACTGAGTCATAAGTTATGATCAGACAAAGTTTACCAAAAACCAATTTTTACCAAAACTTCACAATTTACCAATTTCCTCATTTTCACAACTCAAACCAACCAAAACCAAATAAAACCTTTCCAAACTCCATTTTCCATCAAAATCTATCCTCTATAACATATTACATCATTTTCAACCATCAAGCCTCAAATATATGATACCAAAGTCAATCCTCCACCAACACATTCACCAATAATAATTTTACCACTATCAATTCTCATCATCAACCTCATTTATGCTTTATATCAATATCCAACAATATAAAATCATTAAAAGTCATCAAGCATCATACCTCAACATCATTATTTCTCAATATAACAATATCAATTCAACATGCATTACCAATCAACCATCATCAACAACCACATAAATCCAAAGCTATCCTATGGGTCACTAGCCTAAGTGTCCATGAATATTATATACTACATAGAGGAAACTGAAACCATACCTTGGCCGATTCCCAATATGTCTTTAATCCCAAATCGAGCACAAGTAAGCTCTCAACCACAATCCAAGCTTTCAATTCCACTTCAACAAGCACCAATAAGTTCCAATAGCTCCCAAACTCACAATTATTCAAGCTATATATACATAAATCATCATAAATCAACCTAGGAATCAATATAAACATAATCTCACAAGGGTTCAATGTCTCTTACCTTATCCAACAGTTTTGGTAGCCAAAACCCAATGCTAAGCAAGGATTAGAGTGAACATAAACACCCAAAATCATAAAATATCACTTAATCAAAAATCCTAGGATTCAAAATTTTGGAGAGAAGAACAGAAAAGATTTTGTGGTTACCTCTCCAATTTCTTGTATGGGTCTTGTAGAGCTCTTCACAAGGAATGCGTAGCCGCAAACGGTGTGGCGATCGGAGCGCCGTAGCTCAAGATATGAGCTTGAGAAGTTAGGAATGAATAATGCTCATGGGGGTTTCTTCTTCCCTTTCTCTTTCAGCTGTGTGGTGTTGTGTTTTAAGTGTTTTGTGCTGAAGTGGGTTCACTTAAAGCACTTATATATGTTGGGCTTGGGCCCGATCAAACCCGTTAGCATTTTTAGCCCGTTCGACCCAACTTCAGGCCAAACCTTTAAAATTAATGCCCAGTTTTTTACTTCTAATATTTATCTAAGATTTTTTACTGTTTTCACTTTTTCTCGCGTAGTACTAGGCAGACTTGAACCGGTTCAACTGTTGGTTCGTAATTTTTCACGGTTTTTCGCAGAAAATACATTTTCTGACTCAGAAAATTCTACTGAGTCCAAAAATCATATTTAAATCCCCTAATTCTCACTCTAATTATTTGGAACCTAATTTGGGCAAATAAATTATCTAATTAGGCTGTTAATTAGTCGTAGTTCTTACATATGTATATATCCTCCGGCCAGCCTTGGTTTCGCAGGCTGAGTCAGGAGCTAGTTATACTGTATTCTCGGTTCTCTATTCCTTCTTTCGCTTATTCATGTCTATGACTTTTAGGTTTCTTAGCACACAAGTTATCCCGTTTCCTGAGTGTTGCTCTTTAAATTTTGCGATTTTGCCTTACCCGTTTTTCAAAGCTCCTAGTATATCGTATTTTTCCACCATTATATGTATGTATTTTCTTATTAGAGGTCCGTAACACACACTACCTCTGTTCTACGACTTAAGCGTAAAGCTCTGTGTAGTAGGGTATTACACTAGCCCTAGTCTTATGTTACGAGATTCTTGAAGCCTATCAAAGTCTTTCCATGATTGGCCATCAGCTGGGTGTCTTAACTTTTCATATTTTGAACGATGTTCATCGTACCACCTTAATGATTCAGCTATTTTTGAATACTTGAACAGCTTCTTAAGCCTTGGAATCAAGGGAAAGTGCCTCAAAACCTTTGCAGGAACGGATTTTTTCTTCAACTTATCAACTTCCGTATCTACCTCAACATTTTCTATGTACCTGGAAGCTCTACAAACTGGATAAAATTCATCATCTTCATATGTATCCTAGAACAAAATACAATCGTTGGGGCAAGCATGAATTTTATTATAACCAAGTCCTAAATCTTTTACCATGGCCTTGATTTTATTGAAAGAATTAGGAATATTCAAATGAGGAATCACTTCTTTTAATAATTCAAGTAGAGCAGTAAAGGATGCGTTGCTCCAACCATTAAGAGTCTTCAACATATATATTCGAATAACGAATGATAATGTCAAAAATTTTTTACAACTAAGATATAACTCTTGTTTTCCTTCTTCAAGCAATTTATAAAACTTTTTTGAATCTTTGTTTGGCCCATCACCATCTTTATCTCCTTCAAGCACATGCCTAAATGTCTTGTTTAGCAACCCATCAATGTCGTCGACAAATCCTTAATGGACTTCAACCTCATTGGAATCACTATCCATGTGAGTTATCCTTTCGCCATGATGAACCCATACAGTGTAACCTCTTTTAAATCCCTTACTTATTAGATGATCATAAACTTCATCCCTTCGCCCCCAACTAAAGTTGTTACATATAGAACAAGGACAAAGAATTTCTTGTCCTTGTGGTCTACCTTTAGAAAAGGCAAAATCCAAAAATGAATTAACACCATGTTGGTACCCCTCAGTATATCTTGGTAAACTAGTTTACCTTTTGTCCATTACTTTGTCAACTAAAATAAAACACACGGACATATGTTTTAGACTAACGATAAGTGATTTTTCCAATCAAGAGCTTATTACTTCTAAAGGATTTCTAGAAGTTAACCACTAATGTTCAAAAGATAACATCTCAACCAATCATGAAACTAACAATTTGTATCTAACAAACTATGCAAAGAAGCTTAAGCAATCAATCAATCATTAAATATTCTTAACAATTAAATCTTCAAACGAATTCAAAAAGATAACATATTAAATGATTTACCTGTAGTGTTGGCAGCTACAGATAGACAAACAATTTGATTCCATTTTTCTGGTTTTAAAGAGACAAACAATAACAGCAACAAAGAATAAAAATATAAGCAATTCATAACCATAATCCTAATACTAATGTTACTATCACTTCCATGACTACACACTAGCACTAGCACCTATAAATCAAACAAAACCCATCAAAGACACTAGTTACCACATAACAAAAGCACCTTCAACTTGTCTACCGGCACAAATTACTAAATTTACTATCTCTTAACAAGCCAATCAGAAAATCAACAATTATATACTTAGTGAACCAAAATACTTCTGATTTATGACATCCAAAAATTAACAACAAAATCAAATTTATTTACATTGAACAGCTCAAAGAGACTGAAAATAATAGCACATGAGTAGAAGCCACCAAGCCAATCAACCATATACAAATCTGCATAATTGTGGTAATATTTTTCTATTTTAAATCAATGGCCAAAACAGAGCAATGACCAAAATCAATATTAAAATAAAAATGAAATCAGAACAACGTTTCCAGAGATCCAATTACCAAATCAAAATCAGAATAGCACTATACCAAATGAATATTAAAATAAAGATAAAATTAGAATAGCATTTCCAGAGAACCAGTTTCCAAATCAAAATCAGAACAGCATTATACCAAATGAATATAAAATCAATATTAAAATCAAAACAAAATCAGAACAACAGTTTCAAAGAACCAATTACCAAATCAAAATCATAACAGCATTATCACAAATTAATATTAAAATCAAAACAAAATCAGAGCAGCATTTCCAGAGAACCAGTTACATACCAAATCAACATTAAAGTCAAAATAAAATTAAAACAACATTTCCAAAGAACCAATTACCAAATCAACATCAGAACAGCATTATACCAAATCAAGATTAAAATTAATATTAAAATCAAAACAAAATCAGAAAAAAAGACCACTTACCACAAATGACAACCCATAAACAACCAAGCCAGCAACCACGACAGAAGTAGCGACAACCGACAAACGACAGAAGCAAAAGCAGCAAAGTAGAAGCAGAAGAAGCACAACCCACAAACGATCAAGACAAAAACGAACACGACGAGGTGAGGGGAGAAGCAGCGACGCCACGGAGATGGGAGAAGCAGCGATGCCGCAGAAAGGAGAGAAACAGCCAGAGACGCAGCGACGATTCAAAGATGCAGTGACGGCGCACTGAGAACTCCTTCCTTTGACAGTGGGTTAGGGCTACATGGTGAGGCTACGGAAAGTTTGATTTGTGCAATGATGACTCTAAGTCTGATGAGTTGGTGTGGATTATGGCTGATGGTAGAGGGAACAGGGAAGAAAACCGCACGCGCTGATGTTTTTTTCTGAAGAGAGTTTCTTGGTTATGTTAGGGTTTAATTTAGAGGGGGATTAAACAAAAAATATATAATATTTATTATAAATTTATTTTAATTTTATTTTTTCCAAAAATAATATTTGTTATATATTTATAACAAAAATATATAATATTTATTATAAATTTATTTTAATTTATTTTTCTAAAAAAATATTTGTTGTATCCTTTAATTTGTATAATTATTTAAATAATATTAAAAAATTATTATTTGATAAACAATTGTTGTAATGGTTATAAAACCATTCTTTAAAATAGTCAAAAAGAACGGTTTTATTTTGTTGCTATAACGTAATGAAAAATTAAACTTCAAGAGCAACACTGTAAAAACCATTATCTAAGACCATTTAATAAAATGGTTTCGAAGTGTAGCATTTTGGCAATGGTTTTTTTGTGTTTCTTTTGTACAATGGTTTAAACAACAATAAAAAACCATTGCTTTTAAAACCAAATCATGGTAACGATTATAAAATCGTTTTTTAAAATAGATAAAGAGAATGGTTTTAGTTTGTTGCTATAAAATAATGAAAAATTGAATTCAACAGTGACACTATAAAAAACCGTTGTCTAAAACTATCTAAGAAAATAATTTTAAAGAATTTTAAAATTTAACGTTGCTAAATACCATATTTATTGTAGTGACATATAAAAATATAAAACAATCATTCTCTTTAACTTAGTAATCAAATTGATGAAATTAAATATGTGCAATACATAAATTTATGTATAATTTAACATAATTCTTTTTTGCTAAGAAATTAAATAAGAAATTCAAACTCAAAATAGATTTATTTATATATACTTAAATAATGTAATAGGTACAAAT
>NC_029787.2:43324720-43336185 GCF_000816755.2 Arachis ipaensis | reverse complement strand
CTGAATTATTAAAATAAAAAATAATAATTAATTTAATTTAAAAATTATTTATTATAAAAAAATTATATATAATTATTTAATTATGATAAATTAATCGATTTAACCAATTATTTAATAGTTAAATTAAACTAATAATTCATTAATAATGTATTCTGATCGAATCGATTATTAGTTTGGTACTGGCAATTATAAAACTAACCCTTTTTTATCTTTCATCATTAATATGTGACAATTAATGCCTTAATGGTAGTCAATATTTTTTTTCGGCAGAGTACTTTTGTAATCAAATATATTTCCATACAAAGTGATTCTTGGATTCTTGATTCAAATTGAATAACTTTGGATGTATCTTCAAAGTCAATTACCATCAGTTATTGCAATTTATATATTAAGGAGATTGGTATTGTGACTCACATAATTAATTTTTTTTGGTCTTTTTTTAGTTTCTATGAAATTCTTCGATTCAAAAGTTAATGATTAATTCGTTATAAATTGGAATTATATTTAAGAGTATGTTATTGACTAATAAATTACTGCATACACATGATAAAATTTAAATACTTGATACTTACTAAACGCACAAGAAAATTAATCACTTGACTAATTTAAAGTTGGTTGACTCACATAATTTGATAATATTATAATAAGAGTTTATCTATTCTGTGTTTTAAAAAATATGATAAGATTAGAACAAATAATCATTTCTAACTATAAAAAATTTGAACGTTAACAAAACTAACTATAAAAAAATTAATATTATACCTATGAAAAAAGAATTTCGTCTGACAAAAATAATCAATCACTAAATATAGAGTTAACTCCGTTAAATTTTTCTCTAGAATTATCAAAATATTCCTTTGATGTTCTTTTCCATCCGAATCCTTATTCTTTTCTTTGATAAAAAAAAGTGCAAACACAACCACAATTATAATGACTTGTCCTCTAATCCCATATGCAATTTCTTAAAGAACTTTTAGATTCAATACAACTACTTTTCGAGATTAATAACAACAAAAGGCATCGATAATAAGAACTTACACACAATAATCTTACAGATAGGGGTATTCATGGATCGGATTTAATCTGTATATTCGCGATATTTATCTAAATTCGATACGAAAATTGTAGATATTGATCAAATTCGTACTGGATTACGGATTTCATATAGATATCTGCATATTCGATCTGTATATCCGCGGATACACAGAAATAAATAAATAAGTAAATATTTTTTTATGTTTTATTTCAACTAATAATTATTATATATTGTATTATTTTATTTTTATTATTTAAGAAAAGTATGTTATGGCGAATATATCCGATATCCAATCCACGGAATCGGATTGGATCCAAACTTAAAAAAAATGCAAATATCAAATCCGATGATTTTAGTGCGGATCGGATCAAATTGACATTTTGATCATATCCAATTCGCATTCACCCCTACTTGCAGACAAACAACTCCTCTTGAAACATAGGAACTTGCACACAATCTTCCCTTTTTTTATTGAAGGCTTTTGCAATTAAGAAGATGTAAGCTTCACATGCATCATCAATAGGCTATAATGGCATGGCTTAAAGGCGTAACTTTTAGTTTCATGCGTTGCTTTTTGGCTTGGACTAGGATTAGCGTGGCACTTGCACTCTGCTTGAACCGGATTCCCTACTCTAATAAAGTAAGTGCCCCGAAGCTAGGTCTCAATCAATATAAAGAAAAGCCATCACTCTTAGCGCTGTCTTTTCAGTTGCGTACTCATTAGCCTAGTCTAAAGCTAGTTCAGCGAGGTAGTTTACTTGCTGATTCGATAGAGTTTGGGTACGACTCAGCTCTTTTAAAGCTTTCACCTCAACTAGAAGGAAGAAAGAAGTCTATAAGTATGTCTACCTTCCGCCTTGTCCTTAGATAGAAGAAGAACAGGAGAAGCAAGAATGGTAATAACCGTAGCTATTTCCGCTTCAGAATTGCTACTATAAGGGAGTTTTCACCGGTAAAATCTCTTTAGAGAAGCAAAGTCCTAATCAAAGCAGCAAAGCAAGGTAGGTCAATTCTTTCTTTTAGGATAGATCCAAAGTGCCAGCGATTTAGGTGTTGGAAGAGTAAGGGCTTTTAGCCTAGGAAGACGACGATGCTAGAGAATCAGTGAATAGGGGAATAATGATAGTCGAAGGGAGGTAGCGGTCTAAGCCCCTTAGGCTTGGCACAGGAACTCTTCTCTCACCCGCAGGAAGGCTGTGATGTGACCTAGTAAAATATCTAGAGGTAGGATGAATTGAATTAGCTAACGAATCTTCTGTAATGCTTGCAAAGAAATAACAAGAAAATCTTCTACCCAATGTCAATGTGGGGCGACTCGGAACGAATGGGAATAAGTGAATCAAAAATCAACTTATATAAGAGAGAGCAGAATAAGCGGTCTTGTGGGAAGGGGATGGAGAAGCGGATTCCTACTTCTTAATAGAATATCTTGATCGACCACCATCCTTATTGACCTTCTCTGGGGTTGGTATGCTTGTGTGTCAAGCAATCCCGCTTCGGTAGCAGACTTCGGTCAAGGAAATCGCTTCAAGCAATGGCTTTGGATCGACTTGACTTCTTAGAGAGTAAAGCCAGTGAATGAATGAAATCCGTTGAATGAATAAGTCTTTATGGCTCAAGCAATGACTTTAAGAACTTCATTGATTTGTAGGCCACTTTCTGTGATATGTGAAAGACAAATTACAATGCTACTAGATGCATAAAATTAAATGGTGTTCCCTTGCACTTGCATTCTCTCTCTCCTTTCTCTTTTTCGCCTTTCTTTCCGCCGATGTTGCCTTCGCCCTCTACTGTTGTTGGCACACCTTTTCAACAGAATCGAAAGTTTTAGGCCACACACGTTCTATGGGTCTCTTATTTCTACTACGAATCTTTCCCATAGCCGCTTCCTCACACCATGGAACCACGTTTTGCATACATTGTTTCTTAAATCGTCGCTTGGCTGTGTTAGATTTGCTGTTGCGACTGCAGTGATGACATCTCTACTACATCGATGATGATGGTGAAGATAAAGATAGTGATCGTGGTGATGATAATAAATATAATGGTGATAACGATGAAAGAAAAGAAGAAGAAGAGGAGGATAATAATAAGAAGAATATTTAGGGGGTTAAAGTTGAGAGTTTTTGGAGAGTGACAGCGGTGAAAATGGTCGAAAGATTGGGACAGAAAAGATGATAAGAAGGGATAATTTGAGAATTTTAATCTAAGACTTATTAGTCTTTAAAGAATAAAAAAATTAATTAAGTTCTCTATAATAGTAAATAGTTGATATATTATGACATTTTATTAATTCATTATGTAAAATTTAATGATATTATTTATATGTACTATTAATCATAATGACATGTCTATTTGTGAAAGATTGTCATAGAAATAATAATTTTTAAAATAAAATTTTACCTACTTTATTAGGATTCCTAGTAAATAAAAAGGAGTTGATGCGGGTTATACGAAAATTTAGATAATAACAAATATTTTACTGTCTAAAATAATATCGTTCCAATACCATGCAGAATTTTATTTGTTTTGTATTATTCATAAATAGAACATATAACATGTCTATATTGCTATTTTAAAGATTTAAAACTTTTAATTTTTTTTTTCATTTTAAAAAGACAATCCAAAGTTCCAAACCAATACATACAGGGTCGAAGGTTAAAAACTTAAAATCCGGGGAGGTCCTTTTTTTTGTTTTTTTTCTCTTTCAAATAGCCCTATAAATTCCCAAAAGGATGACACTGTTGTAATGTAGAGTGAGAGAGACACACACATCATCGTCGTTTCTGATCCCCCGCCCCTCTCCGTTCAATCTCTATACTCAACACACACATTTCTCATTTCTCCTTCTAAAACGCACCCTTTTATAACTCCATCCACATTACATTCCTCACTTCTCAGATCACCATTCTCGCTGAGAAGGAACAAACAAAAACAAACCCTAGAATTTCTCTCTTTTTCTTTTATTTATTTGATTTATTTCCGATCTTGTCCCTTCACTGGAGCTGTCGAAACGCGGTCGTTTCGGGGCCATCGCTGCGGAGTTTGTGATTGGAAATGGTGGGAGGAGGGAGTAGGAGGGAGGAGGCGCCGGTCATAAACAGCTCCAACGTGTTCGCAGCGCTCGGAAGCCTCAAGAAGAAGAAGAAGAAGCCTGAGAAGGAACAGGGTTCATCCAAGGGGAGAGCCTCCTCGTCCTCTTCCACCGCCGCTTCCTCCGCCGCAAAACAGCAGGAGAAAAAGGAGGTTTTCTGGGCCCCGGCGCCACTCACGTCGAAGTCATGGGCTGACGTTGACGACGAGGATGATGACGACTACTACGCCACCACCGCTCCACCTCAATCCGTTTGGGGCGCCCCTGTTGCTGCTGCTGCTGAATCCGAGCCCCCTGCTGAGGTGAACATAAAACTTTGAGCATTTTTTTAATTGGATTTTTCTATTTATGTGTGTTCGATCACTACTGCTGAAACTTAATATGCAATGGCTTGAATCGTTTATTTTTTAACTAGGATGGTGATGATGGTTGCTTGATGCAGAGAGTGTGTACTTTTTTTTCTTTTATTATTATGTTTTTTTATCTTTGAATCCTTTAGTCCTATGGCATGGATAGCGACCAGACTTGGAAAAGGTGGATTAGTTGAGCTGTTCATGTTCTCACATTTTATTTGCCACGAGGTGAACTGAACTGGAATGGATGTTATTCAGTAGGTTTGGGGTTTTGTTTGTGTTGTCTGTGTTCTGTTAGTTGGATGTGTTAGGCAATGCTGTTTTGAAGGTTGGATTGCATGGGTTGATAATGGTTTCTTTGAGAAGAAAGAGTTGTGTTGAATATTATTCCATGCATGATTGGAAAGAAACCTGAGTGTTTCTTTTTATATCTTAAAGATATAATGTTGGATATTCTGTTCGATAATGAGTATCCGGGATTCTGGTCTTGTTCTGGATATCTAGCTCTGGGAAGGTATTTATAATCCTTGTTGAATTGTCATTTATGTGATTTGTGTTAACGGTCTAACGATCTGTAATCTGGTATGCTTGGATTTGATGACGTTGCTTGTCGGTTTGCTAATTCGAATATCTATGTTCTTGTCAAGTTGTCATTTATTCCGTTTAATGATTTGGAATCTGATTAATATGCATTTGATGACTATTTGTTATTCTCATTTCTGGATTTGGAATTTGGTTCTTCAAGCTCAAGTTTCCACGTGTTCAATCTTGCATAGTTAAAATGATTGCGTTTTCACCCATAACTATAATGTTTAACCTAGATGATATAACATAGGCTTTATTCTTCATGGACTTGCCCTGCACGTCCCATTGATCGTGGAGTAATGAAAGCTAAAAAGCTGCATAACTGGGCACTTAAATTGTTAATTGGTTTTGGCCTTAATGGCAAATTAATAACATAGAAGATGGTATTATTGTTCATTGAGCTTCACATTGTCTAACTGCTAGACTCATTGACTAACTGCAAGACATGTGAATGATTTGATAGCAGGAAAGCGATAGTGAGATAGAAGGCCTTGATGATGCTGAAGATGATGCTGAGGATGAACATGAAAATGATTTAGAAGTGCCAGTAGAACCTGAACCTGTTGTTAAGAAGTCTCGTGAACCCTCATTGTCTACCAAGGAAACTGAAAAGCAACTTTCGAAGAAGGAATTGAAGAAAAAAGAGCTTGAGGAGCTTGAAGCTGTTTTAGCAGAGCTAGGATTGCAAAAAGAACCCGGAAGCCAGGCTGACTCCCATGGTAATATGATGTTTTTGATCTTGTGAAAGGAAAAAAGAAAAAAGATATTATAATTATCTTAGTTCTTTCAAGGAGGTATTTATTTTGTCAGCATTTGTTATTGATTTAACCACGTTGGCTATGAGAATACTATTTAAATATCTAAAGTATTAAGTTGAGACTTGAACTTGCACATGCAAATGTTCACCAATACATTTGCACGCCCTGCTAAGATGACTAATTATGTAGAAATTTCTTATATGGAGTCTTTTACCTGTCCTGGAAAATTCAGGTGTTGAGAAGGTAGAGGATCGCAATGGTGAGTTAGAAAAGAAGGAGAATGCCACCGGTGAAAGCAAAAATGCAAAGAAGAAGAAGAAGAAGGACAAATCTTCAAAGGAGCAGAAAGAATCGCAAGACCAGCCTGATTCTGTGGCTGATGGAAAGACAACTACTGAAATTGCTGGAACGGGGAAGGCAGAGGATGCACCTGTAACCGACGTGAAAGAGCGACTTAAGAAAGTTGCTTCTGTGAAGAAGAAAAAATCAAATAAGGAGATGGATGCTGGTGCAAGGGCTGCTGCTAGTGAGGCTGCTGCTAGGAGTGCAAGGCTTGCCGCGGCAAAGAAAAAAGATAAGGCGACTCACTACAATCAGCAGCCTGTGCGGTAAACAGGCTGGCAAGTGGCAAAGTACTTGTATCTTCTCTTTGTTTATCCTTTTGTTTTGCCCTTTATATTTTCAATCTTTCTTTTATCATATATGGGCATATGCTCTTTGTTCATTTGCAAATGCAAAATAAACATCGATAGCGGCTTTAGATAAATTGACTATGAGCAAATTTATAATTTTACGCGAGGGAAAATAGGAGTATATGAATCTTTCTTTCATTCTGGTACTGTGTACTTATCAAAGTTTTGAAGCAAGAATGTATAATCCATTTTTCTGCCCCATTTGTTTCGTTGTTTGCGCATCCCCGAGAAAATTCTTGATGATGTTCATCTGATGAATCAGATGTTGTTAGCCTGTTAGAATCCATCAATGCATTTTTTGAATTTGGGTTGCCTATTGTTCCCTTCAGTCTCTTGGAATTTGAGAATTAGCAGCATGGTACAATGTGAGCACATCATTCTTGTCAAATCAATGTTCTTTTTAAGATCTGGTGACGTTGATATGGAATTGAAATGAATGGGCAACATCACGGGTACTTATAGTAAGTAATCTTACCAAATGCTACAACCTTATCTAACCTATTAATTAGTTGAAGTATAAACGGGAAAGGCCGAAAGAGGAAAATTATAGGAGAAAACATTTGATGATTTCGAAGTTGGTTCCTTCTTTGTATACTCTAGCTTATATCAACAGCTCATTTCTCCACAAGATTTGTTAAAAATAAACAAAAAAATTGAAATTTATAAATTTTTTCATTCTTATTAGATTTTGATTTTATGTATCTATTTCTTATATTTGAACTGAATTCGTAATAATATAATACAGAGTGAACAAATTGTACACAAGAAAAAGAAGCAAATTGCAAAATCAAATAAGATCAACCAAGACGGGTCAATTTAATTAGTTGGTTTTTTTTTTTTTTAAGTAGTTTTTGGTCAGTTTGCCTTCCCCAACCAGGTGTGGCAGTGGTTCTAACCGCAGTCATGGAGGCCCAGCACACCACATCTACACGGATCTTTTACGAGTAAATGATCAAATTCGTCGTAAAATCATTCTTTCTCTGAATTGGTCCCACTTTTTTGGTTCTTACCGCACCCGAAATTACAAACTAGAAGTAGAAACGGAGGTCCTATAAATTCCCAGACGCAAAAGAAAACTAGAAAACCACATCATATCCATATATATCCCCTACGGCCTCAGCCTCTTCTCTTTCTCTACTCTAATAGCAACTCAGCCTTCATTTCTTCATCCGAAAACGCTGTCGTTTCATTTCTCCCTTCCCCGATTCTTGTCTAATCCTAAAAAGATAAAACACTTCAACACACCACCATCACCATCGCCTCCTCTTCAAAAAACTGAAACCCTAGACAATTTTATCTATTTCGGATCTTGCCCTTCCCACTGGAATTCCATCACGGCTGACTTCAAAACGCGTTACTCGCGTGTCGTTTCGAGGCTGTGAGCTCTGTGAGATTGGAGGATGGTGGGTGGAGGTATCAGGAGAGACGAGGCGCCGGTCATAAACAGCACCAACGTGTTCGCCGCCCTCGGAAGCCTCAAGAAGAAGAAGAAGAAGCCTGAGAAGGACCAACAGGGTTCTTCCAAGGGAAGAGGCGCCACGGCAGAGGCGAAATCCGAGAAGAAGGAGGTTTTCTGGGCTCCGGCTCCTCTCACCGCCAAGTCTTGGGCTGATGTTGATGACGAAGACGATGACGACTACTATGCAACCACTGCACCTCCTCAGGCCGTTTGGGCTTCATCCACTGCTGCTCCCTCAGCTTCGGTGACTGCGGCCGAGGCCGCCGGAGAGGTGAAATTATTGTTCTGTCTTGATTTTGTGTTTGTTGCCTTGGATTGCTGTTTAGAACTCGAGAGAGTTATTTGTATTTTTATTAGGTTTTGGATAGTTCTAGGCCTTCAAGTTTGAATGGGTGGCAAGGGATACCTTTGAGAATTCTGCCTGGATAGAGTTGCTGTATGATAATTATATATGTTTTGAACTTTTGGTTGATAGAAATTAATTTGTGGTTGAGTATTATTTCATCTGCTATGAGTTCAAGGGAGGATGCTAGTGTTTAAGTAGCGAATAATCACTTTTTTCGGAATATAGGTTGCATTGGGGTGTTTTTTGTTGGAGTGATTGTGGTGTTTATGGTTGCATCAGAATTAAGTTTAATATTGTATCGTTTACACTAGTAGCGCCTTAGCGGCTTGGCTTTTGAGGTTAAATTATAGAATTGTTAATGGTTGTCTTGATTCGCGACCAATATTCATTCATAGTCGTGTTTCTTAATTAACCGTTATATGTTGACAGGATAATGATTTGGAATCTAGTTCACCTGCACCTGGCCTGGTTGCTTTTGTCGTTTCAATGTGCATCGCCCTAGTTATGTTTCCCATGTGCATGCTCCTGTGTAATCATTGTTTCATCATTATGATTAACTAACCTGGAAAATATCATTGATTAATAAAAACTGAATCGCCTAAATGTTATTTATTATTTTGCGTGCATTCTACATTAATTACAATAAACCTAGCTGATTTGCTTCAAGGTGAGAGAATCATTCCATTAAATATCTAGAGTTGCTATGATATTGGTTATTAATCAAGTAAACTGAGGGTGGTAAAACTCACCCCCACAGGTTTTGTCGACAACCTTGAATATACTTAAATGTTAAGACTTGGAATAGCCATTACAAATTCCTAGAATAGGTGGTCTGTGTTGAAACATCTTCTGGTTGCTTCATTGTCGGGCTATATAACTAATTGTTTTACATCATTTAATATTTGAAACCAGGAAAGTGAGAGTGAGATAGAAGGTCTTGATGATGTGGAAGATGAAGCTGAGGATGAACATGAAAATAGCTCAGAAGTGCATGTAGAAGCTGAGCCTGTTCTTAAAAGACCTCCTGAACCTTCGCCAGCTACCAAAGAAACTGAAAGGCAACTTTCAAAGAAGGAATTGAAGAAAAAAGAGCTTGAAGAGCTTGAAGCTGTTTTGGTTGAGCTAGGATTACAAAAGGAACCCAGTGGTCAGGATGACTCCCATGGTAATATGGTGTTTTAAATCAGATTGAAGGAAGCCATTTCTAAGTTTCTTGTTTTTATTCTTTCTGAAAATGAATCTTGAGGTTGAATTTTATATACTTTTGTCTTGAACAAACGTGTGTACTTTTTCATCCACTCATATGCCAGTCCTGCTTAAATAGTTAGTTGGAGCTTCTCTACTTGGAATTCCATCCCTACTGACCTTTGGAAATGCAGGTGCTGAGAAGAAGGAAGATGATCGCAACGGAGAGGTGGAGAAGAAGGAGAATGCTGCTGGGGAAAGCAAAAGTGCAAAAAAGAAGAAAAAGAAGGATAAATCTTCAAAGGAACAGAAAGAACCACAAGACCAGCCTGATGGCGTGGATGCCAATAATGCAACTTCTGAGACTGCAGGATCTGAGAAGGCCGATGATGCATCGTCAACTGATGTCAAAGAGCGGCTTAAGAAAGTTGCCTCTATGAAGAAGAAAAAGTCAAGCAAGGAGATGGATGCGGCTGCACGGGCAGCTGCTAGTGAGGCTGCTGCACGGAGTGCAAGGCTTGCCGCAGCCAAGAAAAAAGAGAAGGCACACTACAATCAGCAGCCGGTTCGGTAAACAGGCTGCCAAAAGTATTTGTATCTTCCTTTTGTTGTTTATTTTTGCTCGTCTTCCTCATTTACTATCTTTCTTTATCATATATGAGCATATGCTCTCTGTTCATTTTAAAATGCAAAATAAACATTGATGTAGCGGCTTTAGATAAACTTGACTTCGAGTTAGTTGTGGGGATATAGGAGTATATGTTTATCTACCGATTCCGGTACTGTTTTTGACGTTTCTCGTTTTTTGGTTTGATCGTTGTGTCGTTGAGCTGCTGGGTACGAAGTTTTGAATGTTGTTTGTGTGCCTCGTTCAATGTAAGTAGCCATGATAACGAGATAATTCTGTGTGATTATCATTCGAATGATCATAATGGTGTTAGAACTTAGAAATCAGAATACAGAAAATGCTTGAAATCTAGAATCAAAATGCTCTCAAACACGCCGTGCAATATGTTGGTGTCTTAAACATATCATTTTCTTCAAGATCTAGTGATTCAACCAATCCCAGTTTAAGAGGCATATGGATTAGTACAACGGAATTTTCAAATTGACTCAACTCCCAATTTCAGTGCTCTTATAGCTAACATGCGAATGAGTGAATTTCCTTTAGATATATTCAAACTTTTTACTAATTACTAAATTAATAACATATACATCTTTTCTGCCAGATAGCATGTTATACATGTTTTAGGTATTAAAATTTTATTTACTGAAAATTTGGGTGTATGTTGAATCAGTTTCTAACAATGTCATTTACGAGTTCAATATATACTATCAAAAAATTAATAGGTGAAAATTTAAATGTATTTATTTTTATGTAAAGTTGATATTTGAGAGTAGTTCGAAATTTTACATGAAAATAATTGTATGAGTTTTTACTATTAAAATATATGATTTTGGACAACAATTTAAATATTGGTGAATGCTATCCAATCCCCTTTAAAATAACATGTAAGTTATCCTTCATTATGTGTCACATTGTAATTGGTCATTACTTAACCATAGTTGGATTATTTTATAATTTATTATCATTTTAAATAAAGTTAGAAAATGGGAGTACTCTCACGCAATCTCCCTTTCTTCATCCTTAACGACGTGGTTGAATTCCCGTCATCAGTAACTTTGTCGTCCTATTTAATATAGCCAGCGCCGACGTCCTCGCTATTTCCTATCCTCTCACTCACTCGATCCCTCCTTCTGCCGTGGATCACTCTTTACTAACATAAGTAATGTTTAGTTTGGTTATTAAATTTTTTCACTCAAACAAATCTTTATTTAATTATATGATAGAACATATGAATGTAAAATATAATATAATATAATAACTCTATTTAGAGTACTTAAAAGTATAATTAAAATCAGGAAAAACATATCTTTTATCGTACATAAATTATTT
>NC_029787.2:43308339-43324691 GCF_000816755.2 Arachis ipaensis | reverse complement strand
AATATTTTTATTCTTTTAATTTTTAATTTATTCGTACTTTATTATTTAATTATATTTTACATATAAATATATGTTCTATCACGTAATTAAATAAAGATATATTTTTTTTAATAAAAAAATTAATAACCAAATTAACCATTAATTATGTGAGTAAGCAATGATCCATGGCAAAAAGAGGCGCTGGCTATACTGGAAAAGATGGTGAACTTACGGGCAACGGAATTGAACGACGTGACTAAGGGATAGTGCACTAAAGAAAGAGAGATTGCGTGGGAGGGCAGTAGATGGCGACGACGTCGGCACTTCTTATCACGAACGCGACGGTGCTTGGAATGACCGAATTTAGGTGATGAAGTGATGAAGAAAGAATTGAGGAGTGGAAATGTACTTCAATTAACGAGAGTGAAGTTTTAATATTTTAAGAAATTATATCATTTCCAATCTCAAATAATAAATTATAAAATAATCCAACTATGGTTAAGTAAGGACCAATTACAATGTGACACATAATGAATGGTAACTTACATGTTATTTTAGAGGGGGTTGGGTAGCATTCACCTTAAATATTATGTATAAAGATTGATTATAACTAATTTATAATGGTTGTGCTTGTATATATTTAGCATGTCGCTCTCGCCGTCCTCACCACGAAGCCAGTGTCACTGTTGTCCATGGGTGAAGCTTGAAGAGAGAGAGAGAGAGACTGATGGAAGAGAGACAACGCGACGTGAGAAAGGAGGCAAAGTTGTTCATGTCACTGTTGCTGGGTCTCGTCGCCATCTTTATCGCGAGTGGCATCGCCGTTGTTGTCGAGTCCAGTCGCCGCCGTCGCATGCTCCGTCGCCACTACTGGAAAGGCATTACCGAGGTCCATTACCATTGTCGTCAACGAGCCTCTATCGTCGGAAAACAGCGTTGCCATCGCTGAGGTCCACTGTCGTTGCCGTCACCGAGCTTCTGGTCGTTGTTGTCGCTTGAGATAGTTGTCAGAGCTGCTGGTGATCGGTTCAGAGGTCACTTTTTCTTCATTCTTAAATTACAATAAGTATCTTTGTTTCAGAATCCTCGCCAGTATTCCGTTATATGTTATTGAGGATTTCATGACGTTCATGATTTAAGATTGAGTTAGGTTGCATGTTGCAATTAAAAGTTGTTTCTGTTGTTCCGAAAGCAAGCGGAGCTGTGGACACACTCGCTACTGTTACGGGCCGAGGGAAAAAGGGATTTATCGCGTTAAAATCGATGCGGGCTTGATTCCTCGAGGTAGGAGAATATTTTAATAAGAAAATATTTTGGGCTTTAAATACATGACAAGTTTAGTAGATTTGTAAGAACCGCGATTAATTAGCTGCTTAATTAAATTAAATTAATTGTCCAAAATAAGATCCAAAATTTAGAATATTAATTAGAACATTTAAATATAATTTTTAGATTCAGTAGATTTTTCTAAGTTGAAAAATATAATTTTCTGCAAAAAAAAATTGCGTAAAAATATGTACCGGTAAATTAGGCAGTAGTATCGGCTTAAATCTGTCCGGTACTGTGTGAGAGTAGTAAAAACTATAGAAAAACTTAGGAAAATAATTAAAGTTGAAAACCGAGCGCTAATTTTAAAGGTTTGTCCCAAAGTTGGGCCAAAAACGCTAACGGATTGGACTGGGCCCAAGCCCAACATATAAATACACTTAAAATGAGCCCATTCAGCTCATAACTCACACCCACACCAAACCTAGCAGCTGCAAGAGAATAGAGGAAGAGGAGAGAAAAATATTATTCATCTTCCACTTCCGATGACCATAACTAGAGGTACAGTGCTCCGATTCGCATGCCGTCGGTGGCTACACGAAACTCTCGCAAGCCCGTTACTTCTAGTTAGGTATTGTGGTAAGCTTTTCGCAAATCTCTGCCCAGTTTTCTGTCCTAAGAAATTCAAAACTTTAGGTTTTGGTTTTGAGTGAGTTTTTGTATTTTGATTAATTAGGTGGTATCTAAGGTTAGGCTATTGGTGGTTTGTGTTCCAACTACCATCGGAGAAGGTAAAGAAACTCTTTACCTTTTGAATTTGTGGATTTGATGAACCCTAGGTGTTGATTTATGATAAATTATGTATATGTCTAGCTCGAATTGTGAATTATTGGAGTTTTAGATTAATTGTTGGTGATTGGAGGATTGATTGGACATAAGTTTGGTGTATAGCACATATTGGGAATTAGCCAAGGTATAGTTTCAGTTTTCTCTATGTAATATGTAATATTTCTGGACACTTAGGCTAGTGGCCCTAAGATAGGTTGAAATTGTATGTATTGGTTGATTTAATGTGTGTATATGTATTATGTGTGGTGAAATTTCTTTGGAGATTGGACTATGAGTTTTGGTAATGATAAATGGAAAAACAATGAATTTGAATAGTTTGGAATAGGGGAAATGTGTTTAATTAGTGTATGGATTGGTAATTGTTGAGTTGGTTAAAGATGATGTTGGTTGATATTGATGTTGATGAGGATTTGTATTGGTTGTTGGTGTTAATAATTGTTGAGGATGGTGAAGTGATATTTTGAGTTGTTAATTATTGAGATTTGAGTCTTATAGGTGGAATTTGGTGGATGGAATTGATGAAATTACATGTTGGTATATTTTAGAATGTTTAGAAAGTTAGGTATATTGGAACTGTTTTGGATGTGGAATAATTGGTTTTAAATTGAGAGTTTTGAAAAAATTGAGTTTTAGAGATTTTTGGTAAAAATAGATTTTGGGCCAACTTTGGCAGATCATATCTTGAGCTATAGTTTTTGAAATTGCCTTAATTTTTTATCAAATTAAAGATAATTCAAAGAACTTTAAAACGGTATATATTTTATAGAAATCAAAATTTTGTAGAAAAAGATATGATTGTTGGAAGTTGGTGTCAAAAATTTGATTTCTGTGATGTTGCAGAAATTGTGAGTTCTGGTTTCATTGCGCATGCACACTGTTGTGCACGGGCTTTGAGCAGGGGCTATGTTTATACTTGTGCGTATGCACATCCTTGTGCTTACGCACACCCTGTAAAAATTTGAAAACGTGCGTACGCACATAATGGTGCGCACGCACACACAGGGAGTGCCTTTTATTGAGAGCGTTCGCACACTCTAGTGCACACCCACCCTGTGAATTTTGCAAGTTGCGCGTACGTACAATATCATGCGTACGCACACACTGGGAAGTACATTCTATTGAGGGCGTTTTCACGTATCTATGCGTACATTTAGAATGAAAACTTTTATCTTTTGTGCGTACGTACACCTCTATGCGTATGCACACTTTGCGAAAATTCTTCTAGGAGTGCATACGCACAACCCTATGAGTACGCACACTTTCCTATTTTTCAATAAAAACCTTATTTTTAACCGTTTTATCTTCCCAACAAGCTTGTAAACTTCCATAACACTTATCTAAGATCTCTTAAGTTGTTTTTAGGCTTTGAAACATAGAGAATGCTCTAAGTGAGTTTAATTAGGTATTTTTCCGATAAAAAGTTTAGAAGACGGAGCCTTAGGTTTCTGGAGTATTGAGGAAGGGATTAGTTGAGTGAGATGGCGGAGTACTGTAATAATGATTAAGGTAATGAGTTGTGGAAAGTATGGATTGATGATGGTTGAAACGAGTCTAGGATTCGGAGTGGAATGATGGACTACTAAGTATTGAAAAATGATTTCTGAAAACCATTGTTATATTACTCTATATTGAGATTGTTGAGACGCTATGCGCCTGGCAAGGACGGTGGTTAATCCCGCTTGTCGAGGTCACGGCGGTGGCGTAAAGACGGTGGTTAATCCCGCTTACGTTGAGATGTGAGGTCCGTGGCAAGAGTATCCCGTTCGCATCCTTTCGGAATTACAAGAGTTTGCAGGCACTATATCCTGGACTGTGTTCCGGGCACAATATCCTGGGGGTTCCCATTCTGAGACCGAAAGGTGATGTTCCCATGGGAATGTGTCGGGTTGGCAGTTGAACCGACGATATGATATCACAGCCAACAGGACAGGCATTCATCATGTGCATATTCTATATGTTTGCTTGCTTTGCCAACTTGCATTGTTTGCCTAGTTGTATAACATGCTTAATTGTTTCTTGAATTACTTGATATACATGATTATAATTGTGTTTTACTTGCATTGCTATTATTTGTGTTTTCTACTGGGATTGAGGAGGTTCGATAGGTGCTGGCGATGGGATCGCATAGCGGTTAGGTTGGTGAAGGCTGTGGGACGACGATGAACTGATAGTTAGAAATCCCTTAAGATATTTTACCATGTTTCATAAAGGTTTTAAAGTTATGATTTTAATTTTAGTTATGCTTTAAGTTGAATCTTGTGTGGATATGAAGTTCTAGGATTGTCTCTAACGTCCCAGAATCTTATATCTTACATTACTGGGCACTGTTACCATACTGAGAATCTCCAGTTCTCAAACCATATTCTGTTGTTATTTTTCAAATACAGGTCGTAACCCACCTCAGTGAGTTGCGAGACGGTGATAGAATGGAGAAACTTGATTATCTTTTGGAGTCTTTTGTATATTTTCTTTAGTACTCTCCCTTTTGTATTCTATTTTGCCTTAGAGGCTAACTTTGAGAGAAATATTGTATATGCTGTTTTACTTTTCAAAACTCTGTATTGTCTGTATATAACTAGCAGGCTTAAATTCCATGGGTTGCGGTTAGTACTTTACGACTATTCTACTTATATATCTATATATGTCTGGATATCTCGTATCTATATCTTGTGCCTCGTTTTGTGTAGCTATGTGTGAACCTTTTGCGCTTTTGAAACTCTGTTTTTGAGCTTATTTCCTCATCGGGCTTCTAGAATTATTATTCCTTCTATATATATTTATGTATAAGCCTTATAGTTGTTGTAACCTTTGATCAACCTTTGCTTTACGGCATGAGGTAAGGCTTAGGGTAATTAGGGTGTTACATTTAGTGGTATCAGAGCGGTTTGTCCTCGTGAGCCTGAGGGATGGACCGATTGTGCTTCATTGCATACTCTAGGTCATTTTTCTTTCATGCTATTTAGGTTATCTACTTGATATATGTATAACATGCTTGTTTGTGAGTGCCTTTTTGGGATAATTGAAGCATTAGGCTCGAGATATTGAGACTGATCACCTTGATATCAATTGCTTGGTATGGACAGGACCCTGAATGAAGACTCGCGGACGAGGTTAGACACATACTCAAAGAGAGAGTGAAGGTAACCCGTCAACGGACAATTACGCTGAACTCATGATGGCGACGACTAACTTAGTTAACACGATTCAAGTGAGCACTGCTATCTCGTGAGCCTAAGAGATGGACCGATTGTGCTTCATTGCATACTCTAGGTCATTTTTCTTTCATGCTATTTAGGTTATCTACTTGATATATGTATAACATGCTTGTTTGTGAGTGCCTTTTTGGGATAATTGAAGCATTAGGCTCGAGATATTGAGACTGATCACCTTGATATCAATTGCTTGGTATGGACAGGACCCTGAATGAAGACTCGCGGACGAGGTTAGACACATACTCAAAGAGAGAGTGAAGGTAACCCGTCAACGGACAATTACGCTGAACTCATGATGGCGACGACTAACTTAGTTAACACGATTCAAGTGAGCACTGCTATGACTACTCATGCTATGTGGCAGACAAGGCAATCAACCAGAAACGAAAATGAAGAAGGTGTGGAGAACAACTTAAGTGGTGTTCCAAAAACTCTAGCCACTTTTCTGAAAGTTGACCCATCGGTCTTCAATGGATCGATAAACCTTACTGAAGCAGACAACTAATTCCAAGCTGTGAAGCATGTATTGCGAACTCAACATGTACCGTATGACCAATTCATGGAATATACGGCTTATCAACTAGTGGGAGAAGCTCAGAAATGGTGGCAAGGAGAGCGCCGATTACTACACCAACAGAATGTGGACATTACATGGGCGTTATTCCAGGCAGCTTTCTACAAGAAGTACTTTCATGAGTCAACAAGGGAGGCTAGAGAGTTGGAGCTCTTACAGCTGAAACAAGGGTCCATGAATGTAGCTTAATACACCAGCAAGTTTGAGGAACTCTGTAGGTTCTCGAGAATAGGTCAAGGTGCCCCTGAGTTCTGTGAGGGCTGGAAATGCATCAAATACCAAGTAAGGCTGAGGGAAGATATCATGCATGTTGTGGCTCCATTGGAGATTAGGGGATTATCAAAATTGGTGAACGAGACAAGAGTTGTGAAGGATTGCAGTAGGAAGATGACTTTAATGAGAGATACTCGCGGGGGTACCAGCAGTAGAGGTTGTGGAAAGTATTTTCCACCAAGGGGCTA
Source organism: Arachis ipaensis (assembly GCF_000816755.2). Lineage (NCBI taxonomy): Eukaryota > Viridiplantae > Streptophyta > Magnoliopsida > Fabales > Fabaceae > Arachis > Arachis ipaensis. Next base: position 43,318,350 of record NC_029787.2, on the reverse strand, counting down.
GATCTTCAAAAGGGACGGACATGCCATTCAGCATCCTCATGATCAAAGAAACTTCCGAAGAAACAACAATGCCCAGTTTTACCGGGCGAAAGGAAATGGTCGATGCTATACTTGTGGACTGTTTGGACACATTGCCAAGGATTGCCATTGTGGGAGAAACCAGGATGCGAGTCAGAACTAACAGTAAGGTCGTGTATTCGCTGTGAACACTCTATAGGGGAGCCTGAGATAAGAGGTAGGTGTATAATTGGTTATAAAATTTTAACTACATTGTGTGATATTGGAACACCGTGTTACACATAGCTTGTGACGGAGAGAAAGGTTTAAGAATAAAGGTGTCAAATTTAGTATCAAATTTAGGACCAAACTCACTTGTGCCGTGTAGAGTATTGCCGCTAGAGCTGATAGAACTTAGGGACGTTTTTTGTTGACGTGGCCAAATAACCCAATTCTTAAAGACGAACGAGTCGGAGTAATGCTACGGAAGCACGGTAATCTTAATGGCGGTGTGAGGTTTTATACAAAGGAGAGTACCAATACATCCTTGTGAACTGACCTATTTTTCCTTGTAAATTGCATTGGAGTTCTTTATTCCAGAATCCCTTTTGGTGAATAAATTGAACTTTGTCCAAACCTATTCCTTGTTTGCACATATCCTCGCGCGAATCTTGTATTCCTTGATGTAAGCCTGAACGTGTACTATTGGGTTGAATTGCCTTTATTTGAGGGCTCGTGATCCTCTTAAAATCAGTAAAGACATATTCTGATTCAATTTGTCTTATTGTTTCTACCAAAAGTTATTAATTTGAAATTTCTTCCTTGAGGTGCACTCTAATTCTCTTTCTGGTACATTTTCTTAATTTCTACAACCCTATCTGATCACAACACAATACATCTTTTCAATTTCTTATGGATACCCTTCAAAATTGTTTACTCTCTTTCGAGCTTGGTATTCCTTCAGATAACTTGAGCTCATTTCGAGATCGCATGCAATCTTTAGACGCAACCATCGATATGTTAGTTCCTTAGGACACAACTTATGAATACGAAGGATGAAACCGGTGAGTGTGTGACCTTACGAGGAGTTGTGAAGCTTCGATTTTGCAATTGGCGTTACCGATGAGTGAGTCGACACACAAAGGTGTCCATTGGTACGAACATCAGGTTATGGGGGGAAATTCTTCAAAACTTGAAAGAAAGATTAACTATATTGCCAGTGCTTGTGTTACTTGAATCTCATGAACCAGTTGGGATCTACGATAATGCTTCGTTGGAAATCTTGGAGTGCGTTCTAATGTAACATTAGGATGTAGTAGTTTGTGCTTCGCGACAGTTGAGGTCGTGCGAAGTGGATTCTCTAACTCAGGATCTGGAGCCTGCTGCATTTGTTCTTATGATGAAGATGTAGAGAAAGGAGGGAACTACCTCCATAGAGATAGATGAAATTACTAAAGGACTATGATTTTAGGTTAAGTTACCACCTATGGATATCCACATTTGATTTTGGTTTTTACGTGTAGATTTTAGGATGATTAATATAACATTTAGTACCTGACGAAGTATTTAAGTGCAGAGACAAGTAGAAAAGGAGAAAAATAAAAGGGCACGAATTTAGGCTTGAATTTTGATTGGGTTTAACATTGAGTGGCATTTGATTTAGTTATGATAAGTGAAAATTCGTTGGTTGTTTAGTATGTCGAGTTGTAGTTTTGCACTTAAAGTAAAGATGAATAACCAGAATAGATACTCTAGTTGTTATTGAGGTCCTAGGTAATACAAGTATTGAGATTGAGGATTTAATGAGACCTTAAGTTAGGCATAGAGATGCTATAAGGCCCTAAGTTATTACTTAGTCTTAGGATGAGCGTAAACCCTATTTAGGTTAAGTTGAGGAAGTTCAGAAGTAAGCCTAGATTTTGTAATCCGATAATGATGTATGACTTGACTGAATAATTGGATTAGTTAATTAATTAGTGGCAGAAAAATCAGAGTGGCGCAACAGAAGCTTGTGGAATGCAATAGTACATGATAGTTGTGAATAGAGGTAGCAGAATAGTGAATAGACGTATCTTAAGCTTGAATACTTGAAGAGTTTAGTGGTTTAAGGTAAGTAAAGATTTCTTAGAAACTAAGTTTAATTGTGACTGTGAGATTAGATTGATTTGGAGTAGGCTTTGGAGATGATTACAGGTGTAATTGAATTTGTGTGTAGATGGTAATGAATAAATTGTTGATTTTGTAAGATAGATTTTAAGAACATTGAATTGAAATGCTGATGTAGTATTGAGGTTGACTAAAGGGAGCTAAGAGTGAGAAGGATGAGTACAGCATAGGCTTGAATTCAGTTAAGATATGGCATTATAATAAGAATGAAGAATGTAAATAAGAAATTGAGTTGACGTGGAGGAATGGAAAGGTGAATAGTGAGAGATTGGTTTAAGTTAAGGGAACATTTAATGAAGATGATGGGTAAACCAAATTTTAAGGGCAAAATTTCTTATTTGGTGGGGGGAATGTAAGAATCGCGATTAATTAGCCGCTTAATTAAATTAAATTAATTGTCCAAAATAGGATCCAAAAATTTAGAATGTTAATTAGAAAATTTTAATATGATTTTTGGACGCAGTATATTTTTCTGAGTTGAAAAATATAATTTTCTGTGGAAAAAATTGCGTAAAAATGCATACTGGTAAATTAGCCGGCAGTACCGGCTTAAATCTATCCGGTACTATATGAGAGTAGTAAAAACTGTAGAAAAACTTAGGAAAATAATTAAAGTTGAAAATCGGGCACTAATTTTAAAGGTTTGGCCAAAAGTTGCGCCAAACAGGCCAAAACGCTAACAGGTTAGACTGGGCCCAAGCCCAACATATAAATACACTTAAAATGAGCCCATTCACCTCATAACTCACACCCACCATACTAAACCTAGTAGCTGCAAGAGAAGAGAGGAAGAGGAGAGAAAAATACTATTCATCTTCCACTTCCGGTGGCCATAACTCGAGCTACGGTGCTCCGATTTGTGTGCTGTCGATAGCTACGCGAAACTCTCACCGACCTCGTTACTTCTAGCTAATCCCTGTCCAGTTTTCTACCCTAAGAAATTCGAAAATTTAGGTTTTGATTTTGAGTGAGTTTTTGTGTTTTGATTGATTAGGTGGTATCTAAGGTTGGGCTATTGGTGGTTTGTGCTCCAAACACCATTGGAGAAGGTAAGAAAACTCTTTACCTTGTGAATTTGTGAATTTGATTAACCCTAGGTGTTGATTTATGATAAATTATATATGTCTAGCTTGAATTGTGAATTAATTGTTGGTGATTGGAAGCTTGATTGGACATAAGTTTGGTGTATAGCACATATTAGGAATCGGCCAAGGTATGATTTCAGTTTCCTCTATGTAATATGTAATATTTCTAGACACTTAGGCTAGTGGCCCTAAGATAGGTTGAAATTGTATGTATTAGTTGATTAAATGTGTGTATATGTATTATGTGTGGTGAAATTGCTTTGGAGGTTGGACTATGAGTTTTGGTAATGATAAATGGGAGAACAATGAATTTGAATGGTTTGGAATAGTGAAAATATGATTTAATTAGTATATGGATTGATAATTGTTGAGTTGGTTGAAGATGATGTTGATGAGGATTTGATTTGGTTGTTGGTGTTAATAATTGTTGAGGATGGTAAAGTGATGTTTTGGGTTGTTAATTATTGATATTTGAGTCTTATAAGTGGAATTTGGTGGATAGAATTGATGAAATTATATGTTGGTAGGTTTTAGAATGTTTAGAAAGTATGTGAATATAATTTTAGGTATAATTGGATGTGGAATAATTGGTTTTAAATTGAGAGTTTTGGAAAATTTGAGTTTTAGAGATTTTTAGTGAAAATGGATTTTTGGCCAACTTTGGCGGATTATATCTTGAGCTACAGTTTTTTAAATTGACTAAATTTTATATCAAATTAAAGATAATTCAAAGAGCTTTAAAACGGTATAGATTAGAAAATGATATGATTGTTTGAAGTTGGTGTCAAAAATCTAATTTCTATGATGTTGCAGAAATTGTGAGTTCTGGTTTGTGTGCGCACGCACACTATTGTGCGCACGCACACTATTGTGCGTGGGCACTAAGCAGGGGCTATGTTTATACTTGTATGTACGCACATCCTTGTGCGCACGCACACCCTGTAAAACTTTGAAAACGTGCGTATGCACATAATGGTGCGCGCACACACACAAGGAGATGCCTTCTGTTGAGAGCGTTCGCACACTCTAGTGCGCACACTCACCCTGTGAATTTTGCAAGTTGTGCGTACACACAACATGATGCGTACGCACACACTGGGAAGTGCATTTTATTAAGGGCGTTCACACGTATCTATGCATGCATTTAAAATGAAAATTTTTATCTTCTGTGTGTACGCACACCTCTATGCGCAGGGACGGATCTACTTTTATGGGTGTGGGGGCAAGCGCCCCCACTACAATTTGGAATTTTATTGAGTAGTATATAATACTATAATAGTAATATTTATTTGCCCTCACTAAATTATTAAATTTGGCCTCACAATAAATTTGTAGTTAAATTTCGACACTTGATAATCAATTTGAAAACTTCATATTAGATGTCCATTATAATGATCAATTTTTAAATTTAAATAAGATTGGTGTTCATTCTTAGAAATCGAATCGAAAGAATATTATCTATCCATTTGTGTTTCTTCTTTTAAAACTAACTTTAGTTTTTTTCGTAATAACTACAGTAATTGAGTGAACTTTTTCAACTATGAATATCATCAAGAGCTAATTGTATGAAAGTTGAGTTTTAAATGATTGTTTAATGACATATACAAAAAAAAAGACATTTTGATTATATTGTCAAGGTTTCAAAATATGAAATATAAAAAATTAAATTTTAAATTATATGTTATTATTTAAATTACTATTTTAGTATTTTAATTTGTAATTAGATATTTTGAAACCTAATCATATTTTACAATAACAAAATATAATTATAACAACAATTATACTACGTATACATAAAATAATCACTTGTATAGAATAAATCTTAAAATATAAATTTTGAAATACAAAATATACATTAAAAATAAGTTAAATAATATATCTATTTATACACAAATTTATAATAGATAATTTGATAGCTAATTTTTTATATAAATGTAATATGTTTATTATAAAAATTATTATCATGTTATATATATAACACCCTCACTATCAAAATTTTCTGGATCCGTCATTGTCTATGCGTACGCACACTTTGTGAAAATTCTTCTAGGAGTGCGTACACACAACCCTATGCGTATGCACACTTCCCTGTTTTTCAATAAAAACCTTATTTTTAACCGTTTTAGCTTTCCGACAAGCTTGTAAACTTCCGTAACACTTATATAAGATCTCTTAAGTTGTTTTTATGCTTTTAAACATAGAGAATGCTCTAAGTGAGTTTAATTAGGTATTTTCCGAAAAAAAATTTAGAAGACGGAGCTTTAGGTTTCTGGAGTACTGAGGAAGGGATTAGTTGAGTGAGATGGCAGAGTACTGTAATGATAATTAAGATAATGAGTTGTGGAAAGTATGGATCGATGATAGTTGAAATGAGTCTAGGGTTCGGAGTGGAATGATGGACTACTGAGTACTGAAAAATGATTTCTAAAAACCACTGATATATTACTCTATATTGAGATTGTTGAGACGCTATGCGCCTGGCGAGGACGGTGGTGAATTCCGCTTGTCGAGATCGCGGTGGTGGCGTAAAGACGGTGGTTAATCCCGCTTACATTGAGATGTGAGGTCTGTGGTAAGAGTATCCCGCTCGCATCCTTTCGGAATCACAAGAGTGTGCATGCACTATATCCTGGACCGTGTTTCGGGCACGATATCCTAGGGGTTCTTATTCTAAGACCGAAAGGCGATGTTCCCATGGGAATGTGTGGGGTTGGCAGTTGAACCGACGATGTACACAGCTAATAGAACATGCATTCATCATGTGCATATTCTATATGTTTGCTTGCTTTGGCGACTTGCATTGTTTGCCTAATTGTATAACATACTTAATTGGTTCTTGAATCACTTGATATACATGATTATAATTGTGTTTTACTTGCATTGCTATTATTTATGTTTTCTACTGGGATTGAGGAGGTTCGGTAGGCGGTGGCGATGGGATCGTATAGCGATTATGCTGGTAAAGGCTGTGGGACAGCGATGAACTGATAGTTAGAAATCCCTTAAAATAGTTTACCCTATTTCATAAAGGTTTTAAAGTTATGGTTTTAATTTTAGTTATGCTTTAAGTTGAATCTTGTGTAGATATGAAGTTCTAGGATTGCCTCTGGTGTCCCGGAATCTTATATCTTACATTACTAGGCACTGTTACCCTACTAAGAACCTCCGGTTCTCATACCATATTCTGTTGTTATATTTCAGATACAGGTCATAACCCACCTCGGTGGGTTGCGAGACGGCGACAGAGCAGAGAAACTTGATTATCTTTTGAAGTCTTTTGTATATTTTGTTTAGTACTCTCCCTTTTGTATTCTATTTTGCCTTAAAGGCTAACTTTGAGAGAAATATTGTATATGCTGTTTTACTTTTGAAAACTCTGTATTGTCTGTATATAACTAGGCGGCTTAAACTCCGCAAGTTGCGGCTAGTACTTTATGACTATTCTACTTATATATCTATATATGTCTGGATATCTCGTATCTATATCTTGTGCCTTGTTTTCGTGTAGCTATGTGTGAATATTTTGCACTTTTAAAACTCTGTTTTTGAGCTTATTTCTTCATCGAGCTTCTAGAATTATTATTCCTTCTATATATATTTATGTATAAGCCTTAGAATTATCGTAACCTTTGATTAACCTTTCCTTTATGGCATGAGGTAAGGCTTAAGGTTATTAGGGTGTTACAAGGTTAACGCAAATGGATGAATGTTTGTGATGTAAATGATTTTTTGTTGAGATTGTCATTGTTGTGTTTGTTGTTGAATTGGTTTATTTCTGAATTTCTGGTAAAATGGAATGAATATGTTGATTTTGGTTTTCTTTGATTTAAATTGATAATGATTGATCTTGAATGACGGATTTGGAAATGTTGATTTGAAATGTTGGTTTTGTTGAGTTGAGGTTGATAAGAGGGGACTTGTGATGGCTGACAAAATTTTTTAGGGTAGAAGTTGCCAAAAATTTTCTAAGAATTTGAAGAAATTTTGATTATGTTTTCAAAAATGAGTTTTGTTTGAATTAATTAACAAAAGAGACAAGTCTTGAATATTTTTAAGAATTTTAAAGAGAATCACATTTTTATGTTTTGGTTTATTTGTAATTTTAACTTTTTTTATTTTTAATAACAACGAAAAGAGGTTTGATTAACTAGCTAAAGATTTTAAAAATTAAATTCACTATAAATTCAGGGATTTGGAGATAGGAGAGTGAGTTTGAGGTTGTGAATGAATTAAAATATAAGAGTTGAGAGAAAGAGAGTTGTTTTAAGGAATGTGATGAAAATTGTGTGGTGTTTGATTTGGAGATATGTTGTTTGAAGTATTATGCTTGAAATCGAGATATGATTAGTGACAATTGGATTTGATTGAGGTTTGATGATGTTTTTGAGATTGGGAGCGAGGATAATGATTAAGTATGATCGAGGTATGGTGATGACTAACAATGATTATGAATAAGAATGGAGTGAAATATGTGAATTGAGTAGGCTTGGTTTTGGTTGATTGTGAATGAGTGGATTGAAGTAGTTTAGGGTTGTTTTGTTGAGTTAAAAACTGTTTTAGCTTATGAATCTTTGAAAAGTTGATAAATTCTGTTTTAGTTAAGAACTGATTTTTGGCCAAATTGGCGGGCCGTATCTTGGTCCTCGGAGTTGGAAATTTTATAAAATTATAAAAATTTATTTATCGATCTTTTCAACGGTTCAAGAATGGTTGAGAAATGATTTTTCTGGAAAAAGTTATGAAGGTTTGAAATGTGGACTGAAAAACTTGTTTTTTTACAACATAACAGCTTTTTCCTATTTTGATATGCCATGCGTACACAAACATTGGGCTGCGTATGCGACGTAAGTCCTGTGTACGCGAGCGAACTCCACTGCCCAACCCCTTCGCATGCGAAGGTGGTCTGCGTACGCGAGTTTGGAGAATTTACACTACCGCGTATGTGAACATGTGTATGCGTACACGACCACCCCTATTTTTCTGAAAAGTGAATTTTTTTAAGTTCTCAACTATTTCTCGGGACTTCTAAACCTTTATATCCGATACGAGTCTAGAACCAATGTAATTAAGGATACAGGAGTTAGAAACGAGAGTTAATGGAATGTGATGATGAATGGTAAATGATTATGATAAGGGATGATGATGAATAAGCATAATTAAGATTGAATATGAATTGAGATGAGATTTAAGAGGATATTATTAATGAGATTGAGAATGATATTGATAATGAAATTGAAAATGAGACTGAGTCTGATGAGGTATACTGGTGCACGAAATTGTGATCATCAATGGCGCCAACAACTTGGTACGCACAATTGTAATCTCAACTCTTTGTCACAACTCCGCACAACTAACCAGCAAGTGTACTGGGTCGTCCAAGTAATAAACCTTACGTGAGTAAGGGTCGATCCCACGGAGATTGTCGGCTTGAAGCAAGCTATGGTCATCTTGTAAATCTCAGTCTGGCAGATTCAAATGGTTATGGAGAATTGATAATTAAAAGATGAATAAAATATAAAATAGGATAGAGATACTTATGTAATTCATTGGTGAGAATTTCAGATAAGCGTATGAAGATGCTTTGTTCCTTCTGAACCTCCGCTTTCCTATTGCCTTCTTCCAATCATTCATACTCCTTTCCATGGCAAGCTTTTTAGACTAAATCTCCGACTTTTTCCTAATGTCTACGACAATCTAAGACTGGAGGGACGTGAGCTTCACCTAAAAGACCTCGATGACTTCGAGTTAACCGCGCGAGAATTAACGCAACCTTTCATCTATAGGACCCGAAAGGTCTTTATATATTATCAGGTATGAAACGGGCTTTAAACTACCGGATTTGACCGCAAGGTTCAGTCGTATTTTAAAGATCGCAGTTTTGCGGTCTTGACCGTATTTTCGACTTCAATTTGCGGGTTTGACCGTGTTTTCGACCGCAAATTGAGGTTCTTTTCATAGATGTGTACCTTTGAAGTTAAGAGTTGGGTTCGTGTGTGGTTCACCCGAGCCTTCTTCTAAAGACGTAATTAATGAATAAAGACATTGGGATCCGATGATCAAAAGATATTTATCCTGGAAAACGATAACATAAAACTATGAAAAGTAGAAACCTTGAATATACAAGTGCAAACTCCGACCGCAGTACCGGTACGGATTTGGAAAACAAGATTACATAAAAGTTGCCACCTCAAAGATGTGTGGTATCTAATTCCACACCTCGAGAGACAAGGAGTACTTAATTACGTTTCATGATAACAAAAAGATAAGTTGAGTTCGGATAAAGAAGAGATTCTATATGTGAGTAAAAAGTTGGACTGCTTACACTACTAGGCACTGTGAGTAGTAATAAGAGTGGATACTTGCACACGGACTGTTGGTGAAGGCAAGATGAACATTATCGAACTCACGCATAGAGAATCGGAGGACCAAGTACTGCGTACCAACGGAGCGGACTGTTGGCTCGGAAGGTAAGGTACTCTAGTCTCAGAAGCACCATATCCGATCTTAGTTAACCGTCGTAAGGATTCTAGACCTTTCAGATTTGGAACAGACACCATAAGGCTCATCCTAGACCCTTCCCTACTGACACTGCTCGGAGTTTGAGCGCTCACAACCCGCATCACTGTCTGCGTTTTCCTAGTTACCTAGGATAAGGTTGTACTAGCTCTTGGTTATCGACTAATCAGCACGCCACTGTCGCGTAAACCTGGTAAAAGTGACTCTCCTGCCCTCCATCGGTAACTGTTGCCACTTTGGGTTGTAT
>NC_029787.2:43301188-43302456 GCF_000816755.2 Arachis ipaensis | reverse complement strand
TAGGATCCATTGATCCTTTTGCGTCTGTCACTACGCCCAACACTCGCGAGTTTGAGGCTCGTCACAGTCATCCCTTCCCAGATCCTACTCGGAATACCACAGACAAGGTTTAGACTTTCCAGATCTTAGGAATGCTGCCAATTGATTCTAGCCTATACCACGAAGACTCTGATCTCATGGAATGGAAGGCTCGGTTGTCAGGCGAGGCAACCATGCGTCATGAACCAGGAGGCTAAGAGATACGCACTCAAGCTATTACAAGTAGAACGGAAGTGGTTGTCAGGCACACGTTCATAGGTGAGAATAATGATGAGTGTCACGGATCATCACATTCGTCAGGTTGAAAAATGAGTGTATATCTTAGAGAAGAAATAGGCTTGAGTTGAATAGAAAAACAATAGTACTTTGCATTAATTCATGAGGAACAGAGAGCTCCACACCTTAATCTATGGTGTGTAGAAACTCCACCGTTGAAAATACATTAGAACAAAAGGTTTAGGCATGGCCATGACGCCAGCCTCAAACGTGAACATATAAGTTCCAAAGATGAAAAGTATCAAAATACAATAGCAAAAGGTCCTATTTATAGAAAACTAGTAGCCTAGGGTTACAGAAATAAGTAATTAATGCAGAAATCTTCTTCCGAGCCCACTTGGTGTGTGCTTGGGTTGAGAATTGAAGTTTCCATGTGTAGATACTTTTCTTGGAGTTAAACGCCAGCTTTTGTGCCAGTTTGGGCGTTTAACTTCAGCTTTTATGCCAGTTCTGGCGTTTTGACGCTAGAAATTTTATGCTGACTTGGAACGCCAGTTTAGGCCATCAAATTTCGGGCAAAGTATGGACTATTATATATTTCTGGAAAGCCCAGGATATCTACTTTCCAACGCAATTAAGAGCGCGCCAATTGAGCTTCAGTAGCTCCAGAAAATCCACTTCGAGTGCAGGGAGGTCAGAATCTAACAGCATCTGTAATCCTTTTTCAGCCTCTAAATCAGATTTTTGCTCAGGTCCCTCAATTTCATCCAGAAAATACCTAAAATCATAGAAAAATACAAAAACTCATAGTAAAGTCAAAAAATATTATTTTTATTTAAAAACTAATAAAAATATAATAAAAACTAACTAAAACATACTAAAAACTACCTAAAAACAATGCCAAAAAGCGTATAAATTATCCGCTCATCACAACACCAAACTTAAATTGTTGCTTGTCCCCAAGCAACTGAAAATCAAAGTAGGATAAAAAGAAGAGAATATACAGAATATAC
>NC_029787.2:43282597-43300544 GCF_000816755.2 Arachis ipaensis | reverse complement strand
AAGAGAATATACAATGAATTCCAAAAATATCTATGAAGATCAGTCTTAATTAGAGGAGCGGGGCTATTAGCTTTTTGCTTCTGAACAGTTTTGGCATCTCACTTTATCCTTTTGAAGTTCAGAATGATTGGCATCTATAGGAACTCAGAATTCAGATAGTGTTATTGATTCTCCTAGTTCAGTATGTTGATTCTTGAACACAGTTACTTTATGAGTCTTGGCCGTGATCCTAAGCATTTTATTTTCCAGTATTACCATTTACCACCGGATACATAAATGCCACAGACACATGACTGGGTGAACCTTTTCACATTGTGACTCAGCTTTGCTAGAGTCCCCAATTAGAGGTGTTCAGAGCTCTTAAGTACACTCTTTTTGCTTTGGACCACGACTTTAACCGCTCAGTCTCAAGCCTTTCACTTGACACCTTCACGCCACAAGCACATGGTTAGGGACAGCTTGGTTTACCCGCTTAGGCCAGGATTTTATTCCTGTGGGCCCTCCTATCCACTGATGCTCAAAGCCTTAGATCCTTTTTATTTTACCCTTGCCTTTTGGTTTAGAGGGTTACTGGCTTTTTCTGCTTGCTTTTTCTTTTCTTTCTTTTTTCTCTCTTTTTTTTTGCAAGATTTTCACTACTTTTTCTTGCTTCAAGAATCAATTTTATGATTTTTCAGATTATCAATAACATTTCTCCTTTTTCATTATTCTTTCAAGAGCCAACAATTTTAACATTCATAAACAAAAAATTCAAAAATATGCACTGTTCAAGTATTCATTCAGAAAAATAAAAAAGTATTGCCACCACATCAAAATAATTAATCTGTTTTAAAATTCGAAATTCATGTACTTCTTTTTCTTTTTTCAATTAAAAACACTTTTTATTTAAGAAAGGTGCTGGATTCATAGGACATTCATAGCTTTAAGGCATAGACACTTAGACACTAGTGATTATATAATAAAGACACAAACATAGATATAACATAAAGCATAATTTTCGAAAAATAGAAAATAAAGAACAAGGGAATTAAAGAACGGGTCCACCTTAATGATGGCAGCTAGTTCTTCCTCTTGAAGATCTTATGGAGTGCTTGAGCTCCTCAATGTCTCTTCCTTGCCTTTTTTGCTCCTCCCTCATGACTCTTTGGTCTTTTCTAATTTCATGGAGGATGATAAAATGCTCTTGGTGCTCCACCCTTAGTTGTCCCATATTGGAACTTAATTCTCCTAGGGGGTGTTGATTTGCTCCCAATAGTTTTGTGGAGGAAAATGCATCTCTTGAGGCATCTCAGGGATTTTATGATGAGGAATTTCCTCATGCTCTTGTCCATGAGTAGGATCTCTTGTTTGCTCTATCCTTTTCTTAGTGATGGGCTTGTCCTCATCAATGAGAATGTCTTCCTCTATGTCAATTCCAGCTGAATTGCAGAGGTTACAAATGAGATGAGGGAAGGCTAACCTTGCCAAAGTAGACGACTTGTCCGCCACCTTGTAGAGCTCTAGGGATATAACCTCATAAACTTCTACCTCCTCTCCAATCATGATGCTGTGGATCATGATAGCCCGATCTATAGTAACTTCAGACCGGTTGCTAGTGGGAATGATTGAGCATTAGATGAACTCCAACCATCCCCTAGCCACGGGCTTGAGGTCATGCCTTCTTAGTTGAACCGACTTCCCTCTTGAATCTCTCTTCCATTGAGCACCCTCTTCATAAATGTCTGTGAGGACTTGGTCCAACCTTTGATCAAAGTTGACCCTTCTAGTATAGGGGTGTGCATCTCCTTGCATCATGGGCAAGTTAAATGCCAACCTTACATTTTCCGGACTAAAATCTAAGCATTTTCCCCGAACCATTGTAAGCCAATTCTTAGATTCCGGGTTCACGCTTTGATCATGGTTCTTGGTGATCCATGCATTGGCATAAAACTCTTGAACCATTAAAATCCCAGCTTGTTGGATGGGGTTGGTGAGAACTTTCCAACCTCTTCGAATCTCATGTCGGATCTCCGGATATTCACTCTTTTTGAGCTTGAAAGGGACCTCGGGGATCACCTTCTTCTTGGCCACAACTTCATAGAAGTGGTCTTGATGCACCCTTGAGATGAATCTCTCCATCTTCCATGACTCGGAGGTGGAAGCTTTTGCCTTCTCTTTCCTCTTTCTAGAGGTTTCTCCGACCTTTGGTGCCATAAATGGTTATGGAAAAACAAAAAGTAACGCTTTTACCACACTAAACTTAGAAGTTTTGCTCGTCCTCGAGCAAAAGAAGAAAGAAGAGAGTAGAAGAAGAAGAAATAGAGGAGATGGAGGGGGGTTTAGTGATTCGGCCAAGGGGGTAAATAGTGTGTGTGGTGTGTGAAAATAAAGGAGTGAAGATGGGTTTATATAGGAGTGGAGAGAGGGGTAGGGTTCGGCCATGTATGGGTGGGTTTGGAAGGGAAAGTTGTTTGAATTTGAATGGTGAGGTGGGTGGGGTTTTATGATGGATGGATGTGGATTGGTGAGGAAATTATGGAGAAGAGGGTAGGATTTGATAGGTGGGGGGTTTTTGGGGAAGAGGTATTGTGGTGGTTAGTGAAGGGTATTTGGGGAAGGGTTTTATGGGGAGGTATGAAGAAGAGAGAGAGAGATGAGGTAGTGGGGATCCTGTGGGGTCCACAAATCCTGAGGTGTCAAGGACTTCTCATCCCTGCACCATGTGGCGTGTAAACGCCCCCTTGCTTGCCAATCCTGGCATTAAACGCCAGGTTGCTGCCCATTTTTGGCGTTTAATGCCAGTTTTTCTCCCTTTTCTGGCGTTTAACGCCAGCTCTGTGCCCCTTTCTGGCGTTAAACGCCCAGAATGGTGCCAGACTGGGCGTTTAACGCCCATTCTGCTACCTTTACTGGCGTTTAAACGCCAGTAAGCTTCTCCTCCAGGGTGTGCTATTTTTAATACTATTTTTCATTCTGTTTTTGCTTTTTCAGTTATTTTTGTGACTTCACATGATCATCAACCTACAAAAAACATAAAATAACAATTGAAAATAAATAGATATAATAAAATAAAATTGGGTTGCCTCCCAACAAGCGCTTCTTTAATGTCAATAGCTTGACAGTGGGCCCTCATGGAGCCTCACAGATACTCAGAGTATGATGATGGCCTCCCTACACCAAACTTAGAGTTTGAATGTGGGGGCTCTATATGACTCTGTATTGAGAGAAGCATTTCATGCTTCCTCTCCATGGTTACAGAGGGAGATCCTTGAGCTTTAAACACAAGGGAGTCCTCATTCACTTGAAGGACCAATTCTCCTCTGTCAACATCAATCACAGCTTTTGCTGTGGCTAGGAAGGGTCTGCCAAGGATGATGGATTCATCCATACACTTCCCAGTGTCTAGGATTATAAAATCAGTAGGATGTAGTGGCCTTCAACCTTTACCAAGACATCCTCTACAAGTCCATAAGCCTATTTCCTTAAATTGTCTGCCATCTCTAGTGAGATTCTTGCAGCTTGTACCTCAAGGATCCCCAGCTTCTCCATTATAGAGAGTGGCATGAGGTTTATACTTGACCCTAGGTCACACAGAGCCTTCTCAAAAGTCATGGTGCCTATGGTACAAGGTATTGAGAACTTTTTTGGATCCTGTCTCTTCTGAGATAATCTCTGCCTAGTCAAGTCATCCAGTTCTTTGGTGAGCAAGGGGGGTTCATCCTCCCAAGTCTCATTACTAAATAACTTGGCATTTAACTGCATGATTGCTCTAAGGTACTTAGCAACTTGCTCTTCAGTAACATCTTCATCCTCTTCAAAGGAAGAATACTCATCAGAGCTCATGAATGGCAGAAGTAAATTCAATGGAATCTCCATGGTCTCAGTGTGAGCCTCAGATTCCTATGGTTCCTCATTAGGGAACTCCTTGGAGGCCAGTGGACGTCCATTGAGGTCTTCCTCAGTGGAAATCACTGCCTTTCCCTCCTCTATGCATTCGGCCATGTGGAACGTGTTTATGGCCTTGCATTCTCGCTTTGGGTTCTCTTCTGTATTGCTTGGGAGAGTACTAGGAGGGAGTTCAGTAACTTTCTTACAAGGATGATTTCTCCATGAAGGGTTATAGGTGTTTCCATAGGGTTCTCCCATGTAATTCACCTCTTCCATTGCTGGGTTCTCAGGATCATAAGCTTCTTCTTCAGATGAAGCTTCTTTGGTACTGCCTGTTGCTGCTTGCATGCCAGACAGACTTTGAGAAATCATATTGACTTGCTGAGTCAATATTTTATTCTGAGCCAATATAGCATTCAGAGTATCAATCTCAAGAATTCCTTTCTTCTGATTTGTCCCATTATTCACAGGATTCCTTTCAGAAGTGTACATGAATTGGTTATTTGCAACCATTTCAATGAGTTCCTGAGCTTCTGCAGGCATCTTCTTCAGATGAAGATATCCTCCAGCAGAGCTGTCCAATGACATCTTGGACAGTTCAGACAGACCATCATAGAAGATACCTATGATGCTCCATTCTGAAAGCATGTCAGAAGGACACCTTCTGATCAATTGCTTATATCTTTTCCAAGCTTCATAGAGGGATTCACCTTCCTTCTGTCTGAAGGTATGGACTTCCACTCTAAGCTTACTCAGTTTTTGAGGTGGAAAAAACTTTGCCAAGAAGGCATTGACTAGCTTTTCCCAAGAGTTCAAGCTTTCTTTAGGTTGTGAGTCCAACCATGTCCTAGCTTTGTCTCTTACAGCAAAAGGGAAGAGCATAAGTCTGTAGACCTCAGGGTCAACCCCATTGGTCTTGACAGTATCACAGATTTGCAAGAATTCAGCCAAAAACTGATGAGGATCTTCCAATAGAAGTCCATGGAAATTGCAATTCTGTTGCATTAGAGAAACTAATTGAGGCTTAAGCTCAAAGTTGTTTGCTCCAATGGCAGGGATTGAGATGCTTCTCCCATAGAAGTCGGGAGTAGGTGCAGTAAAGTCACCAAGCACCTTCCTTGTATTATTGGCATTATTGTTATTTTCGGCTGCCATGGCTTCTTCTTGTTCAAAAATTTCTGTTAGGTCCTCTACAGAGAGTTGTGCTTTAGCTTCTCTTAGCTTTCTCTTCAAGGTCCTTTCAGGTTCAGGATCAGTTTCAACAAGAATGCCTTTGTTCTTGCTCCTGCTCATATGAAAGAGAGAAGAAGAAAGTATGGAATCCTCTATGTCACAGTATAGAGATTCCTTGGGGTGTCAGAGGAAAAGAAGAATGGAAGAGGAGGTAGAGATGAGAATTCGAACTTATAGAGAGAGAGAGTCCAAATTGCTAATAGTGGAGGAGTGTTAGTCTTTAAATAGAAGGATGTGAGAAGAGGGGAAGAATTTTTGAAATTAAATTTAAAAAGATTTTGAAATAATCAAAAGAAATTTTGAAAAATTGATTGATGATTTTCGAAAATTAAAGTTGAGAAAGTAGTTAAGTGATTTTGAAAAAAATTTTGAAATTAGAAAAAAAAGTTATGATTGAAAATTATTTTGAAAAAGATGTGATTGAGAAGATATGATTGAAAATCAATTTAAAAAAAGAAATTTTTAAAATTAAAGTTGATTACTTGACTAACAAGAAATTAAAAGATATGATTCTAGAATTAAACTTTGATCCTTTCTTAATAGGCAAGTAACAACTTGAAAATTTCGAATTAAATCATTGATTGTAGCAAGGATTTTTGAAAATACTAAAAAAAATGGAAAGGATTTGATTTTGAAATGATATGATTGAAAATATATGATTTGAAAAAGATTTGATTTTGAAAATTATGAAAATTTGAAAAAGATTTGAATTAAAAACAAAATCTTACCTCTTGTGCCATCCTGGCATTAACGCCCAAAATACTACCCTTTTGGGCGTTTAACGCCCAGCCAGGGTACCTGGCTGGTGTTTAAACGCCAGTTTTCCTTCCTCATTAGGCGTTTTGAACGCCCAGCTTTTTTTCTGTAATTTCTCTGCTATATGTTCTGAATCTTTAATTCTCTGTATTACTAGCTTGAAAAGACTTAATTTTGAAAAAAAAATTTGAAATTTTTTTATTGATGAGAAACAATCAAACTGCAACTAATCATGGAAAACTAAGATCAAATAAACAATGCATGCAAGACACCAAACTTAGAAGTTTTCATATTAGAGACACTAACAAATTGAAAATGCATATGAGAAACAACAAAAGACACAAAACAAGAGAATTTAAAGATTAAAGCAAGGAAATCATCAAGAATAACTTGAAGATCAATGAAGAACATAATGCATGAAATTTTTGAAAATTAGAAGAATAAAGACATGCAATTGACACCAAACTTAAAATTAGATACTAGACTTCAAATAAGAAACATAAAATATTTTTTATTTTAAGATTTTATAAATTTTTTTGTGATTTTTTTGAAAATTATTTGGAAAAGAAAATAAAGAGATTCAAAATTTTTAGTAAGAATTCCAGGAATCATGCAATGTTAGTCTAAAACTCCGGTCCAAGAATTAGACATGGCTTACTAGCCAGCCAAGCTTTCAGTGAAAGCTTCGGTCCAAAACACTAGACATGGCCAATGGCCAGCCAAGCTTTAGCAGATCATTAGTTTCAACAGCAAGATTGATAGAATTGAACAAGCTCTTGTGATGATAAGTTGAAACCTCGGTCCAAAAATTTAGACATAGTTTCACAACCAGCCAGACTTCAACAGATCATCATGAAACTCTAGAATTCATTCTTAAAAACTCTGAAGAACAGAATAGAAATATATTTTTTTTTCAAAAATTAAAAGAATAAAAGCTTAAAAATAAAATAAAATTACCTAATCTGAGCAACAAGATGAACCGTCAGTTGTCCAAAATCGAACAATCCCCGGCAATGGCGCCAAAAACTTGGTGCACGAAATTGTGATCATCAATGCCGCCAACAACTTGGTATGCACAATTGTAATCTCAACTCTTTGTCACAACTCCGTACAACTAACCAGCAAGTGTACTGGGTCGTCTAAGTAATAAACCTTACGCGAGTAAGGGTCGATCCCACGGAGATTGTCGGCTTGAAGCAAGCTATGGTCATCTTGTAAATCTCAGTCTAGTAGATTCAAATGGTTATGGAGAATTGATAATTAAAAGATGAATAAAATATAAAATAGGATAGAGATACTTATGTAATTCATTGATGAGAATTTCAGATAAGCGTATGAAGATGCTTTGTTCTTTCTGAACCTCCGCTTTCCTATTGCCTTCTTCTAATCATTCATACTCCTTTCCATGGCAAGCTTATGTTGGGTTTCACCGTTGTCAATGGCTACCTCCCGTCCTCTCAGTGAAAATGGTCCAAATGCGCTGTCACCGCACGGCTAATCAGCTGTTGGTTCTCGATCATGTTGGAATAGGATCCATTGATCCTTTTGCGTCTGTCACTACGCCCAACACTCGCGAGTTTGAGGCTCGTCACAGTCATCCCTTCACAGATCCTACTCGAAATACCACAGACAAGGTTTAGACTTTCCAGATCTCAGGAATGTTGCCAATTGATTCTAGCCTATACCACGAAGACTCTGATCTCATAGAATAGAAGGCTCGGTTGTCAGGCGAGGCAACCATGCGTCATGAACCAGGAGGCTAAGAGATACGCACTCAAGCTATTGTAAGTAGAACGGAAGTGGTTGTCAGGCACGCGTTCATAGGTAAGAATGATGATGAGTGTCACGGATCATCACATTCGTCAGGTTGAAGAACGAGTGTATATCTTAGAGAAGAAATAGGCTTGAGTTGAATAGAAAAATAATAGTACTTTGCATTAATTCATGAGGAACAGCAAAGCTCCACACCTTAATCTATGGTGTGTAGAAACTCCACCGTTGAAAATACATAAGAACAAAAGGTCTAGGCATGGCCATGAGGCCAGCCTCAAACGTGAACATATAAGTTCCAAAGATGAAAAGTATCAAAATACAATAGCAAAAGGTCCTATTTATAGAAAACTAGTAACCTAGGGTTACAGAAATAAGTAATTAATGCAGAAATCTTCTTCCGGGCCCACTTGGTATGTTCTTGGGCAGAGTATTGAATTTTCCATGTGTAGAGACTTTTCTTGGAGTTAAACGCCAGCTTTTATGCCAATTTAACTCCAGCTTTTATGCCAGTTCTGGCGTTTTGACACCAGAAATTTTATGCTGACTTGGAACGCTGGTTTGGGCCATCAAATCTCAGGCAAAGTATAAACAATTGTATATTGCTGGAAAGCCCAGAATGTCTACTTTCCAACGCAATTGAGAGCGCGTCAATTGGGCGTCTGTAGCTCCAGAAAATCAACTTTGAGTGCAGGGAGGTCAGAATCCAACAGCATTTGCAGTCCTTTTTCAGCCTCTGAATCAGATTTTTGCTTAGGTCCCTCAATTTCAACCAGAAAATACCTGAAATCACAGAAAAACACACAAAATCTTAGCAAAGTCCAAAAATGTGATTTTTATTTAAAAATTAATAAAAATATAATAAAAACTAACTAAAAACATACTAAAAACTACCTAAAAACAATGCTAAAAAGCGTATAAATTATCCGCTCATCATATACCTACTTAGGTAGATGTAGTGGAGTGATTTCGCTTGCTTTGGGACATGGTGAAATGTAATTGCCTAGGTAGATGTAGTGGAGTGATTCCTCTTGCTCCAATATGTGACACTTTGATAATGATATTTGATCTGAGTTTCGAATACACTTGCTTGAATAGATACAGTGGAGTGATTCTGCTTGCTCCGGGATGCGGTGGAAACTCTGTTGACCCTGGGTTGCAAGTTGTGGCCGAACACTTATACCTTTCTGGATGTTCCTCCTTGAAGATGTAAAATTTCTCATGGTAGATGTGCACACGTTGCGACTGTTCAGGGTTTATTACTGAACATGTTGGGTTTGACTATATAACCGACAAATGAGCTCATTAGCCATAGGACAGGTATGAATCATTTGTATTTGTGTGTATTGTTTGGGTGTGAATCTTGTTTTTGGTCTACCTAATTGAGTAATTGCATCTATATGCTATTTGATCTTATTGCTCTATCTGTATTCTCTATTTGTGTATGCTTTGTATTGTTTTGTCTGTGTTTGAAATCTGAGAATCCCTCATGCTGGCGGTGGTGACGTTGAGGATTTTTCCTGATGTGATGATGTGATGTTTATTGAAAGCTAAGCTTTAATATTGAATTACTGAATCATATGCTGAGAGATTGTGGTATTGGAAAGAGATAGGCTGAGTGGAGTGTTGGATAAAAGCTTGAGTGAGTATGTTGTAGGTATGCCCGATTTCGGATTAGGGTGGGTTGAGTTATTGGGTAAAAAGCCCTTAGGCACGACTTTGGTTCTTTTTGTTTCTTTAAACTATTCACTTGATGGATCTGTATATTAAAGGAGTTTCTTTATGACCTTTCAAATTAAATTTTTCCATAAAGCTTTTTTTCAAAATGTTATTTCAAGGATAAACTGTTTTTATAATGGACTTCTTTCTATTTGCAAGTATTTATTTGCTTTGATGGTATTCCCTTCCCTGCTGACAACCTGCGAGGACGATGTTCTCATCCCCATACAGATTTTCTTTTTCAGTGACAGGTTCAGGAAGCTTTGGTGCGAAGCTACGATTGAACTACAAGCTTATTGTATATGATTGTACTTTATGAATTTGGTTTACTTATTAGATTTTTCCCTCGATAATTATTGTTTTGGTATTTAGAGGTGTAGGATTTGTATTTGAGAAGTTTTGACTAAGTCTATGTATTTAACATTATGTGGATATAATTGTGTGATTAAGGTCCAGTTTGGGTAAATAACTTAATTAAGCTCCTTTTGAAAAATAACTTAAACAATAAATGACTATATTAAAAGTAACTTAAAAATAAGTTATTTTGTGTTTGGATTTTTAGTCTAAAAGTGCTTATTTTATAAAAATATAGTAAAAAGTAGTAGTATTATGAGAGAAGTCATTTTTTTTACTTCTTTATAAGCTCCTAAATAGCTTCTTAGAAAGTTGCAATTTGGTTTTAAAAATTATACCAGACATTAATACTACTACTTTTCATATGTCAAAAGCTAAAAAAAGTTACTTTTGAAGCTTCCCAAATGGGCCATAAGTGATTTAAACTAAAGACTTTTCGTTTTTATAATTAAAAATTCGGTTTATATTCGCGAATGCTCAATATTAAATAAATATAGTATGCAATTAAAGGAGTAGAGGTAGGTAACGCTTAGACTTTTAGTGCGATTATGAGGTGCTAGAAATTAGGTGTTACACTTCAACCCGTGTCTTCGATGATCCCTGGTTGCCGCCACCTTACCCCTTCAGTCTTTCTGATTCACCTTCAGGTTCAATTATGCACAGATTTAATAATCTCCTTAGAGATAATTTGAGTTGGAATCAAAATTTGTTTGAAGATTTGTTCCTCCTGAGATCAATAACAGAATACTCTCAATTAAACCAAATGGAAGCGAACACGAATTACAGTGGACTTTTAACAAGTCAAAAGAGTTTGATGTAGTTTCAAGATACAGAATTGCATACCAATTTTTTCATGTGCCTTCTGAGTTACATATCCAAACACAGCTCAACACCTTGAAGTATGGAGCAGTATATGGAAAATTCAAGTGCCACACAAAGTTCAAATCTTCATATGAAAAACCCTCCACGAATGCTTCTCAGTGATGAAATTACTCTACCACCGTTTCTGAAAACACCAATCCAACCTGACTTAGATGTTACTTTGATGTTGAAACCATTACCCATTGTATTTTCACATACTCAGATTCAAATAAAATTTGGGAGAGTAGTCCACTAAATCAGATTCCAATAGTTAATCCATTCAATAATTTCATGCAAGGATGAAAATCAATTATTTTCTACTTGAAGCAGCAACGGAGGGGAGAGAGGGATCAATAGTTACTGGCTAATCTTTGCTGGAGTGTGTGAAAATCAAGAACTTCTTTGATTTTGAGAACACCAAACCGAATCCCATGGAGGTAGTGAGAATAGCTACCGTCTCTGCCGCATCGGTGTCGTACCAAGGGCAAAGTGCGCCTGTGATCCTTGCATTTTCTCTTTTTTTACGTTATTTCTTTCTTCATCTATTAGCAATTATGTCTGCCTTTATTAAAACTATTAGTTTCAGTAATGACTTTGGGAGTCCCTTTTTTTTGTTGTGTTGTAGTCTTATAATTTGGACACGTATTTTCTTTCTCAATATATCTAAAAATTATTTTATATATTATCATTTATGATGCATGGACACTGATATGGACACAGGACACAACACGTGACACGTAATAGTATTTAGGTGTGTTCAAGTATTTTCAGAGAAATTTTTTTTGTTAAAACACTGTTAGATCCAAAAAATACGCGTGTCCATAGTTATTAAAACCAGACCGGACCGGCCAGTTCGACCGAAAAACTGGTAAATTGAATCCAATACCGGTCCGGTCCAAGCTTATGACCGTTTAAGGCAGAGAACCGGTACAAACCAATCAAAATCAGAGCGAACCAACAAAAATCGATGAAAACCGGACTGGACCGAGCTGCTTGGTCAAAGTTGAAAGTAAATCTACCATGGACCAGCCTTCCAAAATGCTTCACATAAGGTTCGAACTCCTTTCTCCAGAATGCAACAAGTATGGTTTTACCACCAGGCTTCAATGTTTCTCATTAATATATATACAAATTATAATATATATAGCAATCTTTCATTTCACTTCTATTCAATTTATTTTAAAATGAAAGTCACTAATTTTTAAATTAATTATATTTTATTTAAGTATAATTTTATTAAATATATACAAATTAAAAGGATAAACAAAAAAAATATATTAATCGCATTTTTTTCATGATTATATGATGTCTATTAATATTATTTTTTCAATAAATACTTGTAATATATAATAATAGGTAAAACTCACATGCAATTGTCTTTATATGAAGTTGATAGTTGAAAATCGCTAGATGATATTTAGTTAAACTGGTCAAATCATTTAACGGTTCTTAAATATCAACTTCACAGGAAAACAACTGTATGTGAGTTTTTACCTATAATAATATAATAATAAAATGAATATAAACTAATTAATAAAGTATTAAAATTTAAAAATTTATAAACAAAATAAAAATACTAATAATAAAGAAAAATAATTAAATTTTATATAATTATTTATTTATACCGAGTTAATTGGTTCGACTAGTGACCCACCGATTGAACCAGTGACCTATTGACCTAGTAACCTCACTGGTTTGATCACCGGTTCGGTTCTGACAACTATGTGCGTGTCAGATGAGTATCGATAAGTATCGTATCCGAACTATGTCTGCAAATACGACAACTCAAGAAAAAATAGTTCGTGATTCATACAGTCATACAGTAGACTCTTTAACACATTGTTTGGAATTGAAGATTTTGGAAGGAAAGAAAATAAAAGAGAAAAATAGATAAAAAAAACTCATTTTTTATTGTTTAGATCAAAGAAAAAAATGAGTGGAAAACAAAAAAGTAAGCATGGGCCCATGTAAATAATTTTTTTCTCAATGCTGCGAAGAAAACTATGGAGAAAAGTCCAAACAAAGTTAAAATTTCATATTTACCCTTTTAATTTTAATAACAAAAAGCAAAATCTCTAAGGTAGTGTTTGGTGGAGAGACAGAGACAGAAAGACTGAAACTGAGAGACAGAGACTAAGAGACAGAGATTGAAATAAATCTCAGTATTCTATTTGGCGCAAAATGGGAGATAGAAATTGAAGCAAGAATGAAATTTTAATTTAATTTGTACAAAGGGTAAAATTGAAATTAATTAATTGAAATAAAAGTATTTTAGGTATAAAATGTTATTAAAGTTTCAGTTTCCATCTCTAAAAATTTTAGTCCCCTGTGTCCCTACTTTTTGGAGGTACTGAAATACTGAAATTTTAGAGACAGAGACAGAAATTTTAGTACCAGTCTCTGAACCAACAAACATGATACTGAGTCTCAGTCTCCCAATCTCTGTCTCAGTACCTCAAAACAAACACTACCTAAGTGACTCTCTCTATTAAACTATCTCCTCCCTAATTGAACTTTTCAACTAGGACCTTGAATATTCAATAAACACATATATACATATTTGTATTTTGTTCACGCACGTGATTATCATATTTTTGTAGTATATGTTGAAGGTTTTGGTAGGCTTAGAGAAGGGGGGTTGAATCTGTGCCTTCCTTTTAAGTTGCTGTTATGACCCTTTAAAACAAACTTTCAATTCTGATTCTGTTTGTACTCAGCAGCGGAAGTTTATGAGACAATTTATTTTTGTCTCATGAATATCAGAAAACAGAACACAGCAGAGAAGAGAAAAGCTAACACCAGCATGTATCCTGGTTCGGTTGCCTTGTGCTATGCAACCTACATCCAGTCTCCTCCACAACTGTGGAAGAATTTTCACTATAGTTAACAGTATTACATACACCAATTTCACAGAATTGACTCAATCCTTTCACACTCAAGTTCTAACCTAACTTGACATTGGCTATGCTAATACCTAACTATTCACTCTTAGTGCTAACCCAACTAAGAAAGGGATACCTCACAGGTACAAGATACAAGACATAGACATACCTAAAGAAATCAGAAAATAACTCTAGGCTTTTCTCTCAAGTGTATCACTTATCCTTTTTCCACTCATGGCTTTTACTTGAGCTTTCTCACAATGCCTTTTCTTACAAGAAATTACAGAAAGATAAACATAGAAAAGTACATTACAATCTGTAAAACATGAAGGATATTGACTTCATCAGCAGCCTCTTTGCTATGTGCAAAACCAGATTTGCAAACCTCAGATACAGTTCTTCAGTATTGCCCGAATGCTTCTTTGAAAGAAAGCATTATCCAAGTAGAGGAACTTCTTTGTAGAATACTATTCTTAAACTCTGGTTTTCTCTCCTTGGTTTCTGAATGAGCAGCAAACCTCTTTTATCTCCTTGCATGTTGCTGAGTTCTTCTTCCAAGGTCAACACCTTGAGCCTTGAGCTTCACCAACCCACAGACTAACTTTTTCTCATTAAACCTTAGAGTAGAAACTCTGCTTCTGACTTCCCCATCTTGACCGAAAGCCATAAAGCAGCAACCACAAGAGTCTTCCAATGGTCAACTTGATCTGAGCCCTTAAAAACTAACTTGGTCCCCAAGACATGTTTGAGACCGTGAATTTACAGCAGAGAGGAACAGAAATCCTCTTTTCCATATAGCTCAAAACGGAGTGACAGAGAGTTGAAGATGAAGAGAAGAAAGTGTGTTACATGTAAAAGGAAATGGGTTATCTTTAACCTAAGCTGGATTTGGTTTGATCTTGTTGATTTGACCTCAGCCTTTCTTACCTAACCTTCTCTTTCTTTCCTCTTCTTTGAATAGCTTAAGAGCTAAGCACTTTCTCTTGCTTCTGTGATTTGACATGGTCAGAGAGAAAAGAACGTTGCTTTAGTAAAAGCAAGTGAGAGGGAATGAAGGCTTCAATCTTGTATGAGAAGTTTGGTGGGATCAACTTGAATTGATGGACACGGGCTTGGATCGGGTTTGATTAGCTTGGCCCGTTGGTTCCTTTGGCTTCTTTCTTTGCTTTTCCTTGAGCTTCTAATTTTTGCTTTCAGCCCACCATCCTTGCTGTTTGCTTTACATTCCATTTGGGCTATAAAATTGAATTTTGGCCTGCAACAATAAATAATTAGTAATATTTAATTTATAATTTCTCAACACAAATTATTTATTTTGCCCAAAAATAATGTTTGTCATCACTAAGTAATTTAGTTAATTTCTTAACTCAACAATCTCCCCCTTGATGACAAACATGATTTAAGCACTAATAAAAGGAAATGAATTTGAGTAAGGTTTAGAAACTCCCTTTGATTTTTGTCATTTGCTTTTATGTTGCTCCCCCTTTCATTTTCAAGATTAGCTCCCCCTAGATTTATGCTTTCCTCTTTGATCCTGTTTTAGACTGTATTTAAAGATAGCACAATAAAGAGCTACTCACATTTATCTTGTCTAAGGGATATCAAACAAGCAACACCACATAATCAGCCTAACATCAAACTAATATCAACAGCACAAAGATTCAACATGTGAAAGCAATTTTTAATGCAGCAATCAGACAAAAATCCCAAAAGAAACACTAGTAGCTACAGTAATGCCAAAAAATTCCTAGGACATATTTACCATCTAGTATCCTATTGCTATTACTCCCCCTTTTGTCATCAAGGGTGGATAATATGCAAGATCTGTAAGACCCAGAACTTTTGAAAAGTCTTATTATGATCAAGTCTCAAATCATATAGCTATTTATAGCCTTAATTTCAGAGATTATTTTATTAAAGATAATTAAGGCAAGTTTTGATTTATTGAGTTTGAGATAAGTTACGATTATTATCCAATTTTATAATTATCGGATTATTTTCTATATTTAAATCATATAGTTGGTAGTTGTGAAATAATAAGGATTTTTATATGATTTGGATTAAATAATTAATATTTTAAATATTATTACTGCTATTTTGGAAAATGAAGAAATTAAGTATATTATTTCTAATTTTTAGATTTGGGCATTTTATTGAAAATAATTTGTGAAATTGATGAGAAAATAGTATTTTCTATATATCTCTAGTGTTGGATTTAGTTTGGGTTTCAATTACCATATTATTCCCAACTTTATTTGAAATTACTAAAATGCCCCTAACCCTAAGTTTCAAAAGTGAAACCCTAACCCTGAAACCCTAACCCATGACCCGGTTCCCCCTTTCACCCTCAGCAAACTCAGATTTGAAAACCTGTAGCTGCTACCCCATTTCTTTTCCCATCAGCAACTCACACAAAGTTTCCTTTTCCTGGGAAGAAAGAAACAGTGAGCAAGCGGGAGGGGGAGAGAAGGAGGCGCGTCTCGTCGCCGTCGAGCTGGAGGGGGAGCTGTCCGCAGCGCCATGGCACTGCTGCCACCATGCCATGCCTCGCCGCGAGCTACCCAATCGCGCCATCGCTGTCCCGTGGAGCCATCGCCGGGCCGCCGCGCGTGAGGATGCTGGGCCGTCGCTGCCTTCTCGTCGCAAAAGAGAGAGAGAGCTCGCGAACCAGGAAGATCGACCCATGCCTCACCGTCGCCAAGCTCGCGCCGCCGCTGTCCCGTTGAGCTTTTGCCGATGTTCGCGCCGCTGCTATCGCCGCCGTGAACCGTGGTTAGAGGAGGGAGCGAGAGATCAGGGGAGAGGTGTGTCGCGCTTTGCTTCAGTTGAGTCGGCCTTGCTGCCTCCACTGTTGGGGTTTCACCGCCGCCGTCCCCGTGGTGGCTGGTGTCGTCACAAGAGAAGACCACCGGAGTTGCTGTCTGCTTCTGCCTCGGGATTATGCAAGTTGCTGGAGCCCACTGCCGCTAGAGCTGCCCAGAACCACCACTGTGGCTGCCGCTGGGATTGTGAACGGAAGAAGGAGACGCTGGTTCTGTCACAGCCGTTCCCGGGGGAGAAATCAGTCGCGCCGCCGTGCCTGGCAGCCGGAAAATGCCACTGCCGTCGTCGGAAAATTATGATGGTAAGGGTTTTAAGTTGATTCTCCTTTCTATTGAGCTTCTGGGAACTTCATTGTCGCTACATGTTGTTCAGGTCCCTGCTGCCGCTTGAGGTGGCTGCCGGGCTGCCGCCAAACCGGTTCGGAGACCGTCGCTATTCGGTTCAGCCATTCTCCCTCAGTCTTGGTAAGCATTTTGGTTCGAGGAGCCTTTTGTCGCTGTTCTAATAATTTCGGCTGAGGCGTTGTAGCGTTATTTGTCACAGGGTTGTATATCGATGCTTGCGTGTCGTGCTCGAAGTTCGCGGCTGCTTCGTTTCGCTAGCTCAGTAAGTAATTTATGTTTCGAAAAGCCTCGCGTTAGTATTCGGTTGTGTTTGATTAATGAATATGAGTTTTGGTAACGTGGGGTCATTCCTGATTGTTATATGCTGCGATTAGTGTTGCTATGGTTACCGCGGGAGTAGCTTGGAGCCGAGGTTGCGGTTGTTGGTGATCCCGGTTTAGGAGAGGAGGTTCCTGTGACGTTTTTGGGTTATGGAATTGCGTTCTAAGGTAGGGGCGCTTTCTAAAAACTACAGTTTATTGTTGGAATTATTACATATGGGTACTGATGTGAGATATGGTGTAATTAGTGATTGTATCTGCCTTATGTATTATTTGATTGACTCGAACGATTATGGATGTTGGCTTGGCTGAATTGTTGTGTGGCTTGTGAAACGTAATGTTTGGAGTTGATTCTTTAAATATTTGAAATGAGTTTAATCCGTTGAGGATTGGTTTGAATTGAGTCAATTATTTGATGATGTGAAAGATAGAATACTCTTGAAATCCAGCCTGGGTTACTTTAATTAATTTGGTTTTGATAAATGATTTGTTAGTGAACCGATTCTTTAAAGATTTGGAAATGAGTTAAATTGGTTGATATTGAGTTGATTTTGAAATGGTTTTCTTGAGATATGCCACTGAGGCAACTGTTGGATTTAGCTTGCTGTTGAATTGATTTCTGGTTTGAGCTGTTGAAAAGGAATGAGAAAACGGTTTAGTTGGGACCCGAACCGGGTGGCAAAAGTCCAAGTTTTAGGGGAGGTGCTGCCGAAATTTCTATAAAATCTAAGTCTTGTTTGAAATGTTGTCTGGAAAATGATGAGTTAAAGACTTCTGCTATTTTATTTGAATTATCAAGAAAAGGATGATTCATGCTTTCGAAATGAGTTAGTAAAGAGGAAATTGTGATTTAGTCTTGCTTCTTAAGAAAGGCATTGTATCTCTTTCAGGAGAAAGTTATTTAGATGAAACTTATGTTTTAAAGCTGTTTTAAATGTGACAAGGGCAATGCCTTTGAATTTGACTTGAGGGTTTCAATTAGAGGAGTTTCAATGACTTTGAAAGAACCTAAATGTCT
>NC_029787.2:43265711-43282265 GCF_000816755.2 Arachis ipaensis | reverse complement strand
ATTTGATTTATTAAGAGGATAATTATGCTTTCCAGCTTAATTTATTTGATGAACTTTATACGTTGAGTTCGGTTTATTTAGAACTGAACTATGTTTACCGTTTGAATCACTGAAGGAAAGAATGATGCTATAATATCGATTTCAATATAAAAAGGAGTTTTTTTTTAGTGATTTTAAAGGAACCTAGATTTTTGATTGAGTAATCAAGTTTGAGGCATTTTGAAAGAGTTGGAAAAAAATGGGTTCCAAAAAGAAATCTGAAAGCGGTTTGATTCAAATAAACCGGTTCCGTTTCAAATGAGTTGATTTTTGGACCGGGTTGGAACTTGTGATTTCGTATGGTTCAGTTTCATAATAAATTCAGTTTTATTTACTTGAACCGAGAATCTATGATTTTAAGGGTTTCAATGAATTTTAAAGAATTGATGTAAGATGACCTTCCCTAAAGACTTGGGACTCTGCCGAAAAACTTTTGTTATAAAAATCCCATCGTTGGATGGATGATTTTGAATACTGTGAAACAAATCCTTAACTTGCCATGGTTTTGGAAGTTTTGGAAAGAGAATGCCAAGAGTGGCTTTGTTTTAAAAAGGGAACTCACTTTGAGTAAATTCGGCTTATGAGCCTGAGATGATTTGAGAAATGAGATTTCTAAAGCCAGGGCTGAAAAGAGTTGAAACTCGATTTCAAAGTGAAATGAATTGAAAAAAATGATTTATGGCTTAAATGCCGACTTTATGAATTTAATGATGTTGAATGGTGGAAGTGCTGTTTTGTTGTGAGCCGGAATGGCTGTGTATGATTATACACATTAGTTGGTTCTGGATTGAACCGTGAGCCGGAATGGCTGTGTATGATATGAGTATTGGCTGGTTCTGGACTGAACCGTGAGCCGGAGGGCTGAGATGGATGTTGATCCATGGATGAGATTGAATGCATGTTTATGCTGAATCATTGATAAATGTAAATGTTGCACTTCCACTATCTGAGATACGAGTTTCCCTGGGTAGTAGCAGTGGCTAGCCACCACGTGCTCCAGGTCGAGACTTGATACTCTGTTGACCCTATGTCGTAAGTGTGGCCGGGCACTGTGAAAGTCCCGGATGAGCTCGCCCCCGTAAATATTCACCAGTGAAGGTGATGGATATGGATCATGATTATGATCAAGTTTATGATGAGTATAACTCGAGTTGGGGATGCACGACAGAGGGACAGTCCAATGGTTAGCTACCAGGACTTGTCGGGTTGGCTCTATAACCGACAGATGATATCATCAGCCACTAGGGACAGGCATGCATCATATGCATTTGTGTGACATTGGTTGGGTGTGCATATTATACTTGGTTTGCCTATGTGATTAATTGCTAACTGTTCTACTTGTAATAACTGTTTGTTTGTGCTTGAACTTCCTATCTGTGTTTGCATTTGGGACCCTGTTGGATGGTGGTGATTGGTTGTTGGTTGGATTGTTTGGGCCTAGGGCCGTGGTTGGAAAGAGATGAACTGATGGTTGATTTCGGTTTTGTGTTTCTGGTTTGGAATAAAATATGAAAGGCTATTTTGGTTCAACATAAATAAACCGTTTTGGAAGGCTTTTGAGTTTTGAGAATTGAACGGTTCCCCTTTTAGAAAAGATTTCTGACTTTACTTTCATTGTAAACCGTTGTTTTTGAAAAGAGGCATAAGACGGTTATGAATCACTGGTGCAGTTATCTTCATGTATCCTATTACAGTAATTCCCAAAAACCCTCTACTAAGAACCCTTTCGAGGATGATGTTCTCACCCCCCTACATTTTTCCCCTTTCAGGATATGGGCGCAGAAGTTACGAAGAGCTTATTTAATTGTTGTTGTGATGCTCTGTATTGTTTTAGTTATGGTTTATTGTACCCTCGCCTTTATCTTGATATATATTCTGTAAGAGGGATAGGGATTGTATTGGATTATGGTTGTAATATTACTTATATATATGTATGTATATATATGGATGTACTCTTTGTGAGTTTTGTAAGTTGTATGGTATTTATGGATGTATGATATCGGACGAAAGTATCTTTGGGAGCGGTATTGCGGTTTAAAGTTTTAAACAGGCTCATATTTTAGTATTAATAAATATAAGTGTCGTCGTAATGTCCGAACTATCAGAGTCGCGCAGCCGGAAGTGCGAGCTTTGGTAGTTAGGGTGTTACAAGATCAGCAAAAACAGCACCTTATAACCTGCAGAAGAGAGTTAGTGCACAGTCCTAATGAATTAACAAAGGTGCAATGTTATCCAAAGTTATTACAGTCATCCAAGAGAACAAAATAGTTCAACAGTAGCAAAAGAAACAGAATTCGTCAGACAAAATGAGCAGACAGTAGCAGCTTCATGAAACAATTCTTAGGCATCCGAGCCATTTCCCTCTGAATCAACTTCTTCATCAGTATCAGTGGCATGGTCTTCATCCTTTTGAAGGTTATCAATGAAAGTCATGAACACAGCCACTCTATTTTTTGACTTACGGAGGAAATTTTTGTGCTTGCTTGCTAGCTTCCTTTGCTCTTTGCTCATAGTAATCAAGTGACTTGATTGAGAGACAAACTCCTGAACAACATTCTTGACAACATTCAGCAGGGCAGATTTCTGGCCAGTAGAGATGGAAGTACCCTCGGTGGAAGGAGGAAGAGATTCCTCAGGGATAAAGTCATCATCATCATCATCCAATACCACTCTCTCTGAATGAGTGGGTCTCTTTTGCTGTTTCACTGAACCATCCCCTTTTAGATATGAATGTCGCTTAACCTGATATATGCATTTTTCTCTCCTTTTGTTATCAAGGTGGGAGAAATAAAACAAAACAAAACCTGCAAAATAGTGTGTTAGAGGCATGTTAAAGCTAAGTGTTGCGTTTTGAAATACTAAAAAAAATTCGGAAGAGAAATAAAGATCATATTTCAACCAGCAACACCATAGTTATATAACAAAACTCACAATGTGCAAAGACCAATACTTGCATTAGAACCAAAAAGAGAGTTTCATATCACTTGAAGGTTTCAAAAAAAAAAAAAAAAGACCACATGTATAATAAGATTCAAGCATGGTCCATGTCCATTTTTACACTACAAAAACTATATCTCTCATTTCTTATTCAACAAATGTCTCTTTGACCTGCAAAATAGAATTCCCAAACAAGACATTAGCACAATTAAAACAGAAGTTGCAGTTTTCCAAAAATTGAAATGATGATAAAGAGAAATGTTAAGAGACATACACAATACATGAATAGGTTTGTAATTGCAGCAAGTTAAGAGTGTTCTTGGAAAAAGAAAGTTCAGAACCCTATTCCAAGAAAGTTCAGAGCCCAGGAGATAAAATTCAGAGTGATGGTTCTTCTTCTGCCCAGAATTTTCTCATCCGAACCTATGAGACAAAGACTTCAACAAACATATCAGTAATTTTCAAACAATGAATCATAGCTTAAAATTTCTAGGCTAGTCCTAAGCATGCAGAATCTGTCCCCAGCAAGTGATTTTGTAAAAATATCTGCTAATTGCTCCTCCGATTTAACAAATTGAATGCTAATATCCCCTTTTTGGACATGTTCTCTAATTGAGTGAAATTTCACTTCAATATGTTTAGTTCGAGAGTGCAAAACTGGATTTTTGGAAATATTAATGGCACTCATGTTATCACACAGCAGGGGAATATTTTCAGCATTTAATTTGTAATCGGCAAGCTGAGTTTTTAACCATAAAAGCTGAGAACAACATGAAGAAGCAGCTATATACTCAGCATCAGCAGTGGATAGAGCCACTGTTGGCTGTTTCTTACTTGACCAAACATTCAAGGACTTCCCAAGGAAGCAACATAAGCTTGAAGTGCTCCTTTTATCAACTCTATCACCAGCAAAATCTGCATCACAATAACCAACTGCAGAAAAATTATCAATTTTAGGATACCAAAGACCAAAATTGGATGTGTTATGAACATATCTAATGATCCTTTTAACTGCAGAAAGATGTGACTCCTTTGGTTTGGATTGGAACCTAGAACACAATCCAACACTTTGCACGATATCGGGTCTAGAGGAAGTTAAGTACATAAGAGAACCAATCGTTCCTCTATACCTAGTCTCATCAACATCTTTCTCAGTTTCTCCCTTATCTAATTTTGAACTAGGATGCATGGGAGTTCCCATAGGTTTGGCATTTTCCATACCAAATTTCTTAACTAATTCATTGGCATACTTCTCTTGATGAATGAAAATACCTTTTTTAGTTTGTTTAATTTGTAGCCCAAGAAAAAAATTAAGTTCACCCATCATACTCATGTCAAATTCACTTGTCATGAGTTTTCCAAAATCAGAACAGAGGGATTCATTGGATGATCCGAAAATAATGTCATCAACATATATTTAGACTAGAAGAAAAGAATCATTAGAATTTTTGATAAATAGAGTTGTGTCAGTGGTGCCTCTTTGAAAACCATTTTTCAAAAGAAACGAGCTAAGTCTCTCATACCAAGCTCTAGGAGCTTGTCTTAAACCATAAAGAGCTTTTGATAATTTGAAAACATGATTAGAATGCTCTTTATTTTCAAAACCAGGAGGCTGCTCCACATACACTTCTCTATCTATCACACCATTCAAAAATGCACATTTCACATCCATTTGATATAGTTTAAAACCACAAAATGCAGTATAAGCTAAGAGAAGTCTTATGGCTTCCATTCGGGCAACAGGGGCAAATGATTCATCAAAGTCTATTCTTTCTTCTTGGTCATATCCTTGTGCCACTAGCCTAGCCTTGTTTCTTGCAATGCTACCATCTTCTCCCAACTTGTTCCGAAATATCCACTTGGTGCCGGTCACTTTCTTTCCACTTGGCCTTGGAACCAAAGTCCACACTTGATTCTTTTCAAACTCAAGAAGCTCATCCTCCATAGCTTTAACCCAAGAGGGGTCACTAAGGGCTTCCTTGACGTTTTGAGGCTCTATTTGTGAAAGAAGGGCAATGTTTGATCCTTCATTTGCCTTTCTAGTAGAAGACCGTGTTTGCACTCCATGAGAGACGTCCCCAATGACAAATTCCTCAAGATAATTCTTTAAGAATCTCCATTCACGAGGTCTGGTAGATTTGGAGGCAGATTCAGATACCAAGGGAATCTGGGAGCTGCTAGTTTCAGGGTTTCCTTCAGATTCATGAGACAAAATGGAATTGTCTCTTGAATTTTCAGCAGCAGCAGTTTCTGGTTCAGCTTGAACAGAATTTCCATTTTCTTGATTTCCTGCATCACAATCTTCCAGAATACTTTGCACCAAGTTAGTATCACAAAATGTAACATGTATGGACTCCTCAACAATCCTAGCCTCTTGATGATAAACCCTATATGCTTTACTAGTTGTGGAGTATCCTACAAACAAACACTCATACGCCTTTGGATCAAATTTACCCAAATTGTCCTTGTTATTTAAAACAAAACATTTGCATCCAAAGATGTGCAAGTTGTCTAAGTTTGGTGGGTAACATTTCCAAAGCTCATAAGGGGTTTTCTTCAAAAATTTCCTTATGATTGTTCTATTCAAAATGTGGCAAGCTGTGTTAACCGCTTCAGCCCAAAGGAATTTTGGAACATTACTCTCACAAAGCATAGCTCTTATCATCTCTTGTATGCTTCTATTTCTTCTTTCTACAACACCATTTTGTTGTGGTATTCTTGGACAAGAGAAGTTGTGAGATATTCCAAATTCCTCACAAAATGATTCAAATAAATTATTTTCAAATTCACTTCCATGATCACTTCTTATAGAAGAGATTTTTAAATCCTTTTTATTTTGAATTTTCTTGCAAAAAGGTTCAAAGGCCGAAAAGGCTTTATTTTTGTGTGCAAGAAATAAAACCCAACCAAACCTAGTATAGTCATCCACAATTACTAAACCATAATGCTTACCACCTAGGCTTTGAGTTCTTGTTGGACCAAATAAATCAATGTGTAACAATTCAAGTGGTCTTTTAGTAGAGATGTCTTCCTTTGGTTTAAAAGAACTTTTTGTTTGTTTTCCCATTTGGCAAGCATCACAAGTGATGTCTTTGTCAAACTTTATCAAAGGAAGGCCTCTTACTAATTCTTTCTTTACAAGTTTGTTTATTTGAAACATACTTGCATGGCCCAATCTCTTGTGCCATAACCACTTTTCAGATTCTTTAGAGTGAAGACAAGCTACATTTTGATCCTTTAGTTCATCAAGAGTAAGTCCATATATATTATTAAAACGCTTGGCAACAAACATTACTTCATTTGTCTTTTCATTAACAACACAGCATTCAAGTCTTTTGAAAATTACTAAATGTCCTAAATCATACAGCTGACTTATACTCAAAAGATTGTGCTTCAAACCACATACCAAAAGTACATCATCAATGAAAGTAGATTACTCATTACCTACTTTTCCAACAGCAATGATTTTACCTTTACCATCATCTCTAAAGGTCACAAAACCTCCGTCATACTTATTTAGTTTGATGAAGTAGGTTGACCTTCCAGTCATGTGCCTTCAACATCCACTATCCATGTACCACATGTCCATTTTGTTCTTGGATGCTAGGCAAATCTGCATGAAGAGTTTCAAGTAGCCTTAGGTATCCAAATTAATTTGGATCCTTTGAAGTTAATCCATCTTGGTTGCCCAAGTGCATTGAAATCACAAACAACATTGTAAACTTTGTTTCTTACAACTCTCTTTTCAATGAAACATTGTGCATATGAGTGACCAAATTTCTTACAATTGACACAATGATTTTCAGATGTGTGTCACTGAAATTGAGGTGAGTTATATTGCTTGAAATGATCAAAGGGTCGAAATTTTCTGATTTTTGGAGGAGATGCATTTTTTTTGACAAACTGATTTTTATTAAAGTTATTCCTCTTTGCAAAAGCATTTTCACCAGAATTTCTTTGAACATTTTTACCTTTCAAATATGAGATTTTGTTGTAAAATGGTGGTTTCTTGAAAATAGGCTCATTTTTCGAAATGTAACCCAAATCTGGCCGGTTTGAACTCGGATCAGTTCTTGGTGAAGGCTCAGTTTCACTTGTGTGTACTTCATCAAATTTTTCTTCAAAAGTTGAAACATATCCAATACCCGATTTGTTTGGTATGGATTTAGTATTTGATGAAGAAGCCACAAATTTTATAGAAGAAGTGTTGGAAACTGCATCTTCCTTAGCTATGTAGCCTAAACCAGATTTTTCAAATAATGGTCTTTGACTTGCAAGTAGTTTGTCAAAGTTACTAGAACCTTGAGCAAATTTTGCTAAGTCACCATTCAGCCTTTTAATCATATCATTTAATCTTTCATTTTCAGCAATTAACTCATGAGAAGGATCCACAATGTGCTTTCCTTTTAATTTTTCAAGTTCAGATTTTAGAAATCTATTTTCTTCAATGATGTCTAAAGCACATTCAGTTTCCTTCACTTTTTCTTTTAAAAAATCATTTTCAGCTCTTAACACATCTCTTTCAGATTTGCATTCATTGTACTTGTCAAGTAGTTTTGAGGTCAATAATAGCATGTAAATCCTCAATGGTCAAATCATAATAATTTACCTCATCAAAATTTTTGTTTCCAGCCATGAAACATTCTTTGTCTTCACCTTCAGACTCTTCTTCCTCATTGGAGTCGTTCTCGAGATCCTTCCAAGCTGCCATGAGCATTCTCTTCCTTTCCTTCTTTCCTTTGTCCTCCTTTTTGAGCTTTGGACAGTTTAGCTTGAAATGTCCAGCCTCCTTGCAATGATGACACGTTTCCTTGCTCAAGTCGATCTTGTGTTCTTTTGAACTTGAACCCTTGTATTTTCCTTTGTTCTTCATCATCCTTCTAAATTTCCTAGCAGAAAACAAAAGCTCATCATCTAAAATACCATCACTAGACTCACTCTCTTTTGGTTCTATTTGTGACTTGAGGGTTATTCCCTTTTTCTTTGAGTCTGTGTTTGTGTATATGGTTTCATAGGCAAAGAGTTTTCCTCTCAGCTCATCATAGGTTATGGGACTTAGGTTTTTGCTATCGATTAGGACAGTGGTAGTGGTTTCCCATTCTTTTGTGAGGCTTCTAAGGAGTTTTCTTACCAAGGTTTGTTCTGCATAATTTATACCCATAGCATCAAGGTTGTTGATTATGATTGAGAATCTTTCAAACGCTTCATCAATGCTTTCTCCATCCTTCATGCTAAACATCTCGTACTTTTTTCGCAGCATATCAATCCTCGTTTCTTTGACTTGTTTAGTGTCTTCGTGTGTAACCTGGAGTTTTTCCCAGATTTTTTTGGCTGTCTTGCATCTAGACACCTTC
The DNA here is from genome assembly GCF_000816755.2 of Arachis ipaensis. NCBI lineage: Eukaryota > Viridiplantae > Streptophyta > Magnoliopsida > Fabales > Fabaceae > Arachis > Arachis ipaensis. The sequence goes on along the minus strand of NC_029787.2, from coordinate 43,273,935 downwards.
TGGTACTCTTTAAAGCTGATAGCACAGTGAAGATGGTTGATTGCTTTAGCATTCAGCTCTATCTTCTTCTTATCATCTTCATTCCATTCAGCTTCTTCTTTTAGAGTCACCACTCCATCATCACTTGTTTTTGTTGGGATCTTGGGACTGCTCACAACAATCTTCCATATGTTGTAGTCAATGGATTGGATGAAAATTCTTATCCTTTCTTTCCAGTAGGAGTAGTTCTTCCCGTTGAAGAAAGGTGGCCGGTTGTTTGACTGGCCTTCAGTGAAGGTGTAGGCAACTGTGGTTGTGCCCAAGTTGTTCGCCATTGGATCTTTGCTCCAAGCGGTTAAGCTTGTTTCTTGAGACCTTAGCTCCTGATACCAATTGAAGGTTTTGGTAGGCTTAGAGAAGGGGGTTGAATCTATGCCTTCCTTTTAAGTTGCTGTTATGACCCTTTAAAACAACTTTCAATTCTGATTTTGTTTGTATTCAGCAGCGGAAATTTATGAGACAATTTATTTTTGTCTCATGAATATCAGAAAACAGAACACAGCAGAGAAGAGAAAAGCTAACACCAGCATGTATCCTGGTTCGGTTGCCTTGTGCTATGCAACCTACATCCAGTCTCCTCCACAACTGTGGAAGAATTTTCACTATAGTTAACAGTATTACATACACCAATTTCACAGGATTGACCCAATCCTTTCACACTCAAGTTCTAACCTAACTTGACATTGGCTATTCTAATACCTAACTATTCATTCTTAGTGCTAACCCAACTAAGAAAGGGATACCTCACAAGTACAAGATACAAGACATAAACATACCTAAAGAAATCAGAAAATAACTCTAGGCTTTTCTCTCAAGTGTATCACTCATCCTTTTTCCACTCATGGCTTTTACTTGAGCTTTCTCACAATGCCTTTTCTCACAAGAAATTACAGAAAGATAAACATAGAAAAGTACATTACAATCTGTAAAACATGAAGGATATTGACTTCATCAGCAGCCTCTTTGCTATGTGCAAAACCAGATTCGCAAACCTCAGATACAGTTCTTCAGTATTGGCCGAATGCTTCTTTGAAAGAAAGCATTATCCAAGTAGAGAAACTTCTTTGTAGAACACTATTCTCAAACTCTGGTTTTCTCTCCTTAGTTTCTGAATGAGCAGCAAACCTCTTTTATCTCCTTGCATGTTGCTGGGTTCTTCTTCCAAGGTCAACACCTTGAGCCTTGAGCTTCACCAACCCACAGAATAACTTTTTCTCATTAAACCTTAGAGTAGAAACTTTGCTTCTGACTTACCCATCTTGACCGAAAGCCATAAAGCAGCAACCACAAGAGTCTTCCAATGGTCAACTTGATCTGAGCCCTTGAAAACCAACTTAGTCCCCAAGACATGTTTGAGACCGTGGATTTACAGAAGAGAGGAACAGAAATCCTCTTTTCCATATAGCTCAAAACGGAGTGACAGAGAGTTGAATATGAAGAGAAGAAAGTGTGTTGCATGTAAAAGGAAATGGGTTACCTTTAACCTAAGCTGGATTTGGTTTGATCTTGTTGATTTGACCTCAGCCTTTCTTGCCTAACCTTCTCTTTCTTTCCTCTTCTTTGAATAGCTTAGGAGCTAAGCACTTTCTCTTGCTTCTGTGATTTGACATGGTCAGAGAGAAAAGAACGTTGCATTGGTAAAAGCAAGTGAGAGGGAATGAAGGCTTCAATCTTGTATGAGAAGCTTGGTGGGATCAACTTAAATTGATGGACACGGGCTTGGATCGTGTTTGATTAGCTTGGCCTGTTGGTTCCTTTGGCTTCTTTCTTTGCTTTTCCTTGGGCTTCTAAGTTTTGCTTTCAGCCCACCATCCTTGCTGTTTGCTTTACATTCCATTTGGGCTATAAAATTGAATTTTGGCCTGCAACAATAAATAATTAGTAATATTTAATTTATAATTTCTCAACACAAATTATTTATTTTGCCCAAAAATAATGTTTGTCATCACTAAATAATTTAATTAATTTCTTAACTCAACATATGTACTTATTAATTTTGACCCGTTTAATAAATGCCTTATGACATAATTAATATATAAATATATTAGCGCATACAAACTTGTTCCATAAAAAAATATAAATTTAATAATAAGCAAATAGAGTTTTTATATTTTAGGACAAAAATAACTTGACCATTAAATTTATGTGTAATTAGATAGATGTATTGAAAGAAATGTTTTTGGTTTATTATATGTTTGGGCAAATCACCATAATAAGTCAAGGAGAACAAAAATTTACACAAATTCGCCAAACCAGATTCTGGTTCAAGAATCCACCAAAACACGTTTCTATGTAGTTCAAAACAGTGCAATTCGAACTCCAAATTCATATAATTCGAATCATGTTGATTCGAACTACCTTGACATGCACACACTCATATAATTCGAATCCATCTGATTCGAATTACTCCCTAGCACGCAATCCTAAATAATTCGAAATTGACTTATTCGAATTATTCATGGTATAATTTGAATTATGCTGTTGTTGGATGATAAGGCTATGCAGTTAATATAGCTAATTAGTTGTATCTTTAAATTAGTAGAGTTGTTACTTAAGTTTGTTAGAGTCTAAAGTTTGTTAGAGGCTCCTAACTCATAGCATTTAGTTAGCAGAGTGCTAAATTAGTGTGGTTCAGTTTTTTCTAGTATCTATAAATATAGAACTAGTCATTTGCAAGTAAATCAGATTAACCATAATCACAATTCCATATTTGAATCTCTCTCAAGTTCATTCTGCACTTTCACTCTGTTCTCATTCCCTGATTCAAATTCTGCAATACTATTGTAGATTTTATCATGGTGCGGTGAGCGTGGATGTGCAAACGGTGACACCTTGGTGGATCTCCTCCATTGCAAGGTCAAGAGATCGTGGAATTGAAAATCTGCAATTCTGTCCAACTTTGACAAATTAGCAGAAAGTATGGTTGATCAAGAGCAAGGCCCATGTCAAAACGTGGAAACTCAAGTTTTCTCAGCCTCGGATCTTCAAAATTTGGCTCAATTGATGAACCAGCTAGCAACGTTGCAAGGGCAGATCGTTCAATCTGCAAAACCAAGCACGAATTTGATGCAAGATCGTGCATCTCCATACTACCTTCATTCGAGTGAAAATCCAGGTATTTCACTCACTCCAAATCCTCTAACTACACTGAATTACCACTCATGGTCCCGATCGGTTTGGATATCACTGAAGACGAAGAACAAGCTTAGTTTCATAGACGGATCTTTACCAAAATCCGAGAAATCTGATTGCACATTTGAAGCTTGGGATAGATGCAACACTTTTGTTCTGTCTTGGTTGCATGCTTCCCTAAGTAGTGAGATTTTGCAAAGTGTGATGTGGTGTAATGTGGCATCAGAGTTATGGAAAGATCTTAAGCACAGATTTTATGAAGGAGATTTGTTCAGAATAGTTGAGTTGGAAGAAGAAATGTACTCAGCAAGACAAGGAGATTTGTCAATCACTTCATTTTTTACAAAGATGAAAGGACTATGGGAAGAATTAGAAGAGTTTCAACCGATTCCATCATGCAATTGCACAGGATCATGCACATGTGGATTAGAGATTGTTAGAGGATACAGAAAGCAGTCGCAAGTGGTTAGGTTCTTAGAGGCTTGAATGATGAGTTCGGAAATGTGAGATCACAAATAATCCTAATGAGACCCCTCCCTGATGTCAATACTGTTTTTTCGCTATTATTGCAACAAGAAAGGCAAATGTCAAGTTCAGATCATGCAGAAAGCAAGGTATTAGTAAATGCTGCAATTGACAACAACTTCAACACTAATAGAGGCAACATGAGCGTACGAGGAAGAGGGAGAGGGCGTGGAGGTAGAGGCCGTGGCTTCGGAGGAAGAAGAATGATCAAGAAGTGCTCTCATTGTGGTAAAATTGGCCACTTGGTTGACACATGTTATCACAAGCATGGTTTTCCTCCACACTACCAACAAGATTCAAGCTCAAGAACCATAAATCATGTCACTACTAATGATGAAATTGAGAAAATCAATAACTCTCCTTCAGGAAAGAATAGTAACAGCTTAAGTTCTTTATTTTCCAAAGAGCAAAAACAAGCTCTCATTGCTTTATTCCAGGATCATGAAGAGGATCTTGTTCATAACTCAACACTGGCAATTGAGGCATAAGTCCCATCCCTAGGTGTATACCACATTCTTTCTTTTGCCAAACATAAATTGAAACCAAATGATTGGATTTTGGACAGTGGTACTACTGCACATGTCTCTTTTTCATTAAAATTCTTCAAAAATTATCATAAAATAAATCCAATTATGCTTCAATTACCAGATGGTTCAAAGGTTGTTTCCTCTATTTGTGGAACAGTCTCTTTTCCAAATAATATAAACCTCACAAATGTCTTTTACGCTCCATCCTTTTCTTTCAACATAATTTCAATTTCCAAAGCCACAAAACACTTACCATATAAATTCTTGTTTGACGAGGTGCATTGTGAGATACAGGATCGAAAGAGCTTGAAGATGATTGGCATTGCTGAAGCCAAGGCTGGATTGTATACATTGGAATTCAAGACTCACACCGATTTGGATTTGCATTCCTTCACCAATAAATCTGTACCTGCACTCACAGCAGCACTCACAGCAGATTCTGCTTTTAGAGATATTTGGCACAGTAGGTTAGGACACATCTCTTCTGAGAGATTAGACATAATAAAGAAAGCTTATGACTTTTCTATTTCTGATAATGCAAGCATTCCTTGTGCACCTTGTCATTTTGCAAAACAGAAACGTATTCCTTTTCCTACAAGCATTAATAAATCTGAAAATTATTTTGATTTGATGCATATTAACATTTGGGGACCTTTAGCAATTCAATCTATCAAAGGTCACAAATATTTTCTCACTATAGTAGATGATTATAGTAGATTTACTTGGGCTTATTTTATGAAAACCAAAGGAGAAACCTCTAATTTGCTTCGAAACTTTATCACAATGATTGAAACTCAATTTCAAAAGAAAGTGAAATGTATAAGATCAGATAATGGTAAGGAGTTTATCATGCATGATTTTTATAATTCAAAAGGTATTTTACATCAAACCACCTGTGTGGAATCCCACAACAAAATGGTATAGTAGAGAGGAAGCACCAGGATATCTTAAACATGACAAGAGCTTTTCTATTTGAAAGTAACGTTCCTAAAAAATTTTGGCATTTAGCTACTGCTCATGCCATTCATGTCATTAATAGAATTCCTAGCTCCTCTCTCAATTTAAAAAGCCCCTATCAAGTCATGTTTAATAAACTCCCTTACATCAAACATTTTAAAATTTTTGGCTGTTTGGCATTTGCCTCGACTTTGGCTGCTCATAGAACTAAATTAGAAAAAAGAGCCAAACAAGCTGTATTTTTGGGTTTTAAGTCTGGCACTAAAGGATATCTTCTTATGGATTTGCAAACTAATGAATTTTTTTTATCACGAAATGTTATTTTCTATGAAAGAAATTTTCCTTTTCACACTAAAGATGCCCCTGACTCCTCATTTACTAACAATTCATCTACTAATAATACTCAAATTTCAAATAATCATGCTTTACTCTTTGATGACACATTCATATCAGCACATACACCCATTATGCCTATTACAAATAAAACACTAGCTCATGTTCCAGAATCTACTATTAGCATACCAAATCATGTTTCACATACACCTTCCTCACAATCACATCTCATCACCCCATCCACACCTCATGATGCACACACTGATCATCCTCAAAATCCCATTCCTCCCTCTTCCCATACATCCACTGTCTCACCAACTTTAGTTCCTAGGAGATCATGTAGGATTAGAAAACCACCAGCATATTTGTCTGATTTCCAATGTTTCCAAACCAGCACAGCAACTCAGAATGAATCCCAATCATCTTTCAAGGCAAGATATCCACTCTCTCAATATATGTCCTATGATAATTTTTCACATACACACAAAATTCTTTTTTTAGCTATTGATTCTATCATTGAACCTCAAAGTTATGAACAAGCAATTCAACATGATTGTTGGAAAAAAGCAATTAGATCAGAACTCAATGCTCTTGAAGCAAATAAAACTTGGACTGTTACATCCTTACCTAAAGGAAAGAGAGCAGTGGGGTGCAAATAGATTTTTAAAACCAAACTCAAAGCAGATGGGACAGTGGAAAGACACAAAGCAAGGCTCGTTGCAAAAGGCTATACTCAAATTCCTGGATTTGATTTCTTTGACACATTCATTCCTGTGGTAAAAATGTCTACTCTTCGAGTTTTGTTAGCACTTGCAGCGTCTAAGGGTTGGTTTCTCTACCAATTTGATGTCAACACTGCCTTCTTACATGGTGATCTCCCTGAGACAGTTTATATGCAGGTTCCTCCAGGTTTATCGGCTCCTCCCAACAGTGTTTGTAAGCTTGAAAGATCTCTTTATGGGCTCAAACAAGCTAGTCGTCAATGAAACCACAAATTATGCTCAGTTCTCAAAGCTTCAGGGTACATTCAATCCAAGGCAGATACATCTCTCTTTACCAAAGGCACCAGAGATGATTTCACTTGCATTCTTGTGTATGTGGATGATCTGATTTTATCTGGCAACAACATTAATGAAATAAATCGGATGAAAAAGGTGTTGGATGATGCATTCAACATCAAGGACATAGGTAAACTTAAGTACTTTCTGGGTTTTGAAATTGCACGGAGCAAATAAGGAATTGTCATGAATCAGCGAAAATATGCTACTGATCTCCTCCATGAATTTGGAATGACAAATGCCAAGCCTGCGACTACGCCAATGAACTACACAATTCCACTGTCCAAATCTTCAGGCACCGTATTAACTGACTTGACTCCTTACCGCAGGCTTGTTGGGAGGCTGCTGTACCTCACAAATACAAGACCAGATATTTCATTCGCCGTCAACAAGTTGAGCCAGTACTTGGACTGCGCTACAATAGATCATTTCAAAGCAGCCTTGCACATCTTAAGATATATAAAGCGTGCACCAGCCAGTGGAATAAAATTCTCTACTGCCTCATCAGATTTGTCGCTCACAGGATACTCAGATTCCGACTGGGGGACATGTCCAGACACAAGGAGATCTGTATCTGGATTTTGTTTCTTTTTGGGTTCATCTCTTGTGTCATGGAAAAGTAGGAAACAAACTACAGTTGCGAGATCATCAGCAGAAGCGGAGTATAGAGCTATGGCTTTGGCAACATGTGAGGGAAGGTGGCTTAGCTACATACTTCGAGACTTTCATACCCCACTGAGCAAACCGATCACTCTTTACTGCGACAACCAGTCCGCAATGCATATAGCCGCCAACCCTGTATTTCACGAAAGAACGAAGCATATCGAGATAGACTGTCATACGGTGAGAGATAGAGTACAAGATGGTTCACTAAAGTTACTGCCAATCCTCAGTGGAGAACAGATAGCAGACGTGCTCACAAAGAGCTTAGCTCCAGGACCATTTGCATCATTTTATCGCAAGCTTGAATTGGTTGATATATGCACTCCAAGCTTGAGGGAGGCTGTTGGATGATAAGGCTATGCAGTTAATATAGCTAATTAGTTGTATCTTTAAATTTTTAGCTTTTTTTTAACGTATGAAATAAAATATATATTTTTTTAATTTTTAAATTATTAATTTTTTTAATAAATTATTAATTTTTTAACAGTATAATTCAAATTTTACCATGAATAATTCGAATCAGTCAAATTCGAATTACTTAGGATCACTCTGATTTGAATTACTATTAGTGTGTAATTCGAATAAGATGGATTCGAATTACATGGGTGTGTGCATGTCAACGTAGTTCGAATCATGTTGATTCAAATTATATGAATTTGGAGTTCGAATTGCACTGTTTCGAATTACATAGAAACATGTTTTGGTGAATTCTTGAACCAGAATCTGGTTTGGCAGATTTGTATAAATTTTTGTTCTCCTTGACTTATTATGCTATATGTTTATTATATTTATATGTTACTCTTTTGGTGTTTTATTATATTTATGTGTTTATAAGAATTGTATAAGAATTTGCAACTTTTGACTATTTTATTTTTTTAACGATAATTTATTGATATTTTTCTTACAATATAGTTAAAGAAATTAATGACGTAACCTATGAAGTAATTTTTATTATTCGTTTACATAATTATTTATTTATAATGTATTTGT
>NC_029787.2:43264137-43265183 GCF_000816755.2 Arachis ipaensis | reverse complement strand
TCTTAAATGAATATGAAAAACTAATACCATTTGAATTATAACTTATTAATAGGTGTAAATTCTTTTTTTTTCCTTCTTAACAGTAAATGTAAATTAAAATGAAATATCACAAAATGTGAAAGTATTAACTCCGAAAGTCGGTTTCGGTGTTAACAAATAAGAGCACGCCACGTCATCCTAAGTAGTCAGATGCGGTCCGTGGGATCATCGCTATCCTTCCCTCTTTCCACTACTCTCTCTCTCTTTCGCTCCGTTTCGGCCAAACTTCTCCTTGATCTCTATCTTGGATTCAATTTTCGCCATGCGGTTTCTCTGATTCACCTGCATAAACATCCGCTCTTATTCTCCAGTCCCGTAATTCCGATTCGGATTATTTTCGCATTCGCTGAACCAATCGCAGATTAGTTAGGGTTTTCGATTCGATCTGAAAACGACCGAATTGAATGTAAAATCTCTCTCCCCAAATTTTCAGAGCTGGGGGCGAATCAGTCTCGGCCTCACCGAACCCCGGCGGAGGCGGCAGCACTATTGTACTACTCCTCGCGGCAGCAGCAGCATCAGCAGCAGGGATTCTGGTCCTTCCTCAGCAGCCTTCAGCATGCGCCACGTGTCCCCACTCTCGCCTACCTCCCCCAGGTCGAATCCGTAACCCGCTACGCCTCCGATCTCAACCGCCCCGTCCACCTCCGTCCTCCGCCCATCATGGAATCTGCCTCCGCTGGCGTTGTCGCCGCGCGCTCGTCCTCCGTCGAGGGTGCCCTTGGACGTGACGATAATTCGAATGAGTTCAGTGTGAGCGTGAGAACCGATGGAAGGGGGAAGTTCAAGGCGATAAAGTCGATAAAGTTGTATAGGGCGAGTATTCTGACAGAGATGCATCGGATAAGGTGGAATAGGTTGGCGCCGGTGGCTGAGTTCCCGGTGCTGCATCTTCGACGGCGGGCGTCTCAATGGGTTCCTTTTGTAAGTTATTCTGGGCACGCTGTTTTGGTTGCTACTTATGGTGTAATGCATGGCTGCATCTTGATTGGGATGGTGAAGGGAGT
>NC_029787.2:43261282-43261868 GCF_000816755.2 Arachis ipaensis | reverse complement strand
GTACATGGTCGTGAAGCACTCCTGGCGCGGCCGGTATAAGCGGATACTGTGCGTATCCAGCGTCTCCATTGTCACGCTCGACCCGTCCTCGCTCTCTGTTACGAACTCATACGACGTCGCCACTGATTTCGAGGGTGCCGCGCCGGTCCTTGGACGTGACGATAATTCGAATGAGTTCAGTGTGAGCGTGAGAACCGATGGAAGGGGGAAGTTCAAGGCGATAAAGTTCTCGTCGAGGTATAGGGCGAGTATTCTGACAGAGATGCATCGGATAAGGTGGAATAGGTTGGCGCCGGTGGCTGAGTTCCCGGTGCTGCATCTTCGACGGCGGGCGTCTCAATGGGTTCCTTTTGTAAGTTATTCTGGGCACGCTGTTTTGGTTGCTACTTATGGTGTAATGCATGGCTGCATCTTGATTGGGATGGTGAAGGGTGTATGATTGTTGGTTTTTAGTCGTCATATGTTTTATATTTTTAGCTGCTGGTTATGGTGAAGTTTGAGGATGTGAACGTGTCTTGCATTTTTCAAGTAATTTAGACGACAACGATTTTTATATTTAGGGGGAGGGAAGGCCCCGGGCCCCGAA
>NC_029787.2:43237661-43259746 GCF_000816755.2 Arachis ipaensis | reverse complement strand
TAGGATTGCACAAGATAGGGGGGGGGGGGAAGAAAAAAAGAGAGAGTTGCTGATGCTTTTCTAAAAATCTGATTGAATTTTTATATGCTTGATAAAGTGTGTGATGAGCTTCGCTGTATAAAAATGCAAAGAAAAAAACAGAAAAAGAAATGTATATGCTGTGAAACTAATTATCTTTGTATGATTCTTGACACTTACAGAAACTTAAGATAACTTATGTTGGTGTTGAACTTATTGACACAAAATCTGGTGACCTTCGCTGGTGCTTGGATTTTAGAGACATGGATTCTCCTGCAATTATTATTCTTTGTGATGCATTTGGTAAGAAAAATGTTGATCATGGGAGTGGTTTTATCCTTTGCCCTTTATATGGAAGGAAATCTAAAGCTTTCCAAGCTGCCTCTGGGTGCACTAATTCAGCTATTATTGCAAACTTGGTATGATGATGTTCTTTAAGCCTAAACAATTGTTCTCCTAGATATTGGCATCTTAATTCATGTTACCATTTGATATTGAGATAATGCGATGATTTATGTATTGTCTTGTAACACAACTTAACATATCAGCAGTAGTAACAGAGTAATTTTTATTGCAGACAAAAACTGCAAAATCCACTGTTGGGTTGTCCTTGTCTGTGGAGAGTTCCCAAACTCTTACAATCTCTGAGTATATAAAACAAAGGGGTATCCAGTTATAATTATGACATCATTAATCTTCCTTCCACATTTGAATTATTTATTGCCTGTAGTGAGTTTCTTTTGTTTTTTGGTTTTTTAACCTTAAGCGTATAAATCTAATGCAGCAAAAGAGGCAGTTGGAGCCGAAGATACCCCTTTGGGAGGTTGGTCTGTAACTAGGTTGCGTTCTGCTGCCCATGGAACTCTGAACGTTCCAGGATTGAGCTTAGGAGTTGGTCCGAAAGGAGGACTTGGTGAACATGGTGATGCTGTATCTCGACAGCTCATTCTTACAAAAGTGTCACTCGTGGAAAGGCGTCCTGAGAATTACGAAGTAAGTGACGCATTTGTTAAGACAACTAGTAATATAGAAAAATGTGTGTAAATGCTTTGGGAAATCTATCAACTTCTGACACAAGAATGTATGCATTGAGTTGCACAACTAGTTTCTGGAATTTAGTTCTGATTTTATCTAGAATAACACAAACAGTATCAGCTTTTTATAATTTGAAGTACATGCAGATTTCTTGACCCCCTATTTTGTGTATTGTTAGGAGCCTACATATTTAAGTTGTCATGTAGCAAGAAGCATCATTCTTTTTTTGTCCAGGGCAAAATAGAATTTATGGAAGAATGGAAGTTTTATACAAGTTCAATTAATGTACAGTTTTGTGTATATCAATAGTTTTATGTAGTCTTTATACGTATCTGACTGAACTGCTTTATATCAGTACATTTCTATCTCCATGTAAGATGATTTTTACTTGGAAAGCTTATATCATATATTGAGAATTTTCACTAGATGTGTGCAGGCTGTTACTGTTCGTCCTTTGTCTTCAGTAAGCGCCCTTGTTCGGTTTGCTGAAGAGCCCCAGATGTTTGCAGTTGAATTCAGTGATGGATGTCCTATCCATGTAAGCGATGTTATGCTACTGCAATTATGAAATTTTATGCTCTGAAATTTCTCATTTGTATGGTACTGATTGTAGGTTTATGCAAGCACATCTCGCGATAGCTTACTTGCAGCTGTTCGTGATGCAATTCAAACTGAAGTAGGTAGATGTATCTCATCTTGGTTAAGAATTTTCCTACTATGGCATGTATAGATGGAAGTAAAGTATGGCAGTTCATTTGCTAGTTTATTGCTTAGAATCTTCATATCAATTTTAAACATTTTACCATACTGAAGCAAATGGCTATATGGTATATTTTTATTTTCCAAAATAAAGAAATCCTGCATTGTCTAAGTGCATCTTTGACTTTTGGTGATGTTTTGTGCAGGGTCAATGTGCCATACCTGTATTGCCAAGGCTGACAATGCCTGGTCACCGGATTGATCCTCCCTGTGGAAGAGTTTATTTGCAATATGGTCAGCAAAAGCCAGTTGCTGATGCTGAAAGTGCTTCAATGCATTTGAAACATTTAGCAGCTGCTGCCAAGGATGCTGTTGCTGAAGGTGGTTCCATTCCTGGATCAAGAGCTAAACTATGGCGAAGAATAAGGGAGTTCAATGCATGTATACCTTTTACTGGTGTGCCTTTAAACATTGAAGTGCCAGAGGTTACCTTGATGGCCTTGATTACTATGCTTCCTGCGGCCTCAAATCTTCCTCCAGAATCTCCTCCTTTGCCACCCCCGTCACCAAAAGCTGCTGCAACTGTGATGGGTTTTATTGCTTGTTTACATCGACTACTTGCATCAAGAAGTGCCGCATCACACGTGATGTCTTTTCCAGCAGCAGTTGGAAGGATAATGGGTTTGCTTAGAAATGGTTCAGAGGGTGTTGCATCGGAGGCTGCCGGGCTTGTTGCAGCACTCATTGGTGGTGGGCCTGGTGATGCTAATGTGATGGATTCTAAAGGAGAGTGGCACGCAACAATTATGCATACGAAGTCAGTATTGTTTGCTAATCAGAGTTATGTCATTATTCTTGTCAACAGATTGAAGCCTATGTCAGTATCACCTTTGCTGTCAATGGCTGTGGTTGAAGTGCTCGAGGCTATGATTTGTGATCCACTTGGGGAAACTACTCAATATAATGTTTTTGTTGAGTTGTTGCGCCAAGTTGCTGGGTTAAAGCGTCGTTTGTTTGCACTATTTGGTCATCCTGCCGAAAGTGTTAGAGAAACAGTAGCTGTTATTATGCGATCAATTGCTGAAGAAGATGCTATTGCTGCGGAGTCCATGCGAGAGGCTTCTCTGCGTGATGGTGCTTTGTTGAGGCATTTATTGCACGCTTTTTTCCTTCCTGCTGGTGAACGCCGTGAAGTTAGTCGACAACTTGTTGCTCTTTGGGCGGATTCCTATCAACCCGCTTTGGAGCTATTGTCTCGAATTCTGCCTCCTGGACTTGTTGCTTATTTGCATACACGCTCTGATGGAGTTCAAGATGAAGAAACGAATCAAGAGGAGTCATCAATTGGGAGAAGAAAAAGACGCTTACTTCAGCAGAGGAAAAGTCGCATCGGGAGAGGACTAACCTCTCAAGAACAACCCTTTGCTTCAGCTAATAATTTTGATGTTTCAGATTCGGGTAGGCAGACAGGGAGTGCCATTATTAGGGGCTCAGACAACTACCATAGAGCTGCTCTTGAGCCAAGCTCTGGACAGGCTTCAGATATTCAATCTTCTGTTGTTCATACTAATGAAAATTTGTCCAGTGGATCTCCTACAGCAGTCACACAAAATGGGTATTCAACTGTTGTGGCCTCAGCTACTTGTCCATCTGCAAACTCAAATGAAGCAAAGGTACCTGATTTATCAAATTCAGTTGATCCTGATGGCAATGCAGTTGGCTTGCAGAATGCAGATGTTCCAGCTCCTGCTCAAGTTGTGGTGGAGAACACTCCCGTGGGTTCTGGTCGGCTTCTATGTAACTGGCCTGAATTCTGGCGAGCGTTTGGTCTTGATCACAATCGTGCAGATTTGATTTGGAATGAGCGTACTAGGCAAGAGTTAAGAGAATCTTTGCAAGCTGAAGTCCATAAACTAGATGTTGAAAAAGAGCGTACTGAAGATATTGTTCCTGGGGGTGCTATCCTTGAAATGGCAACAGGGATTGAGAATGTCCCGCAAATATCTTGGAACTATGCTGAATTTTCCGTTCGTTACCCAAGCCTGTCAAAAGAAGTTTGTGTGGGCCAATATTATCTGCGTCTCCTGCTTGAGAGTGGCAGTGGTGGCAGGGCACAAGACTTCCCGTTGCGTGATCCAGATGCTTTCTTTAGAGCACTTTACCATCGTTTTTTATGTGATGCAGACACAGGGCTTACTGTAGATGGGGCTGTTCCTGATGAACTAGGTGCATCAGATGATTGGTGTGATATGGGTAGACTAGATGGTTTTGGTGGCGGTGGTGGTTCATCAGTGAGAGAGCTTTGTGCAAGGGCAATGGCAATTGTATATGAGCAGCACTACAAGACTGTTGGTCCTTTTTCAGGCACTGCTCACATTACTGTTCTCCTGGACAGGACAGATGACAGAGCTCTGAGACACAGACTTCTTTTTCTTTTGAAGGTCTTTGTAAATTTAATCTACTTATTCTTTCTTGTTTTTTCTTTCCTTTTGGTGATTTCACTTTACTAGCTCTACTCAAAGTTAATTTAACTCAATTTCAGGCTTTGATGAAGGATTTAGCTAATGTAGAGGCTTGTGTTCTAGTTGGAGGCTGTGTATTAGCTGTCGATCTTCTTACAGTGGTCCATGAAGCTTCGGAGAGGACAGCTATTCCTTTGCAATCAAATTTGATTGCTGCTACGGCTTTCATGGAGCCACTCAAGGAATGGATGTATATCGACAGAGAAGGTGCTCAAATTGGACCTGTGGAAAAAGATGCTATTAGAAGGTTATGGTCCAAGAAGGCTATTGATTGGACAACAAGGTGTTGGGCCTCTGGGATGCTAGATTGGAAGAAGTTGCGTGATATTCGTGAGCTTCGCTGGGCACTTGCCCTTAGAGTTCCTGTCCTTACCCCACCTCAGGTAGAGCCATCATCTTTGGTGGAAGATAATGTTATATTCATATAAACATCAATTGTTCTGTAAATATTTTTCTCTATCTCGAATTCTTGATTATATCTTGTCTGATATCATGATATGTGGCATGAATTGGTTTTTTTTATGCTATTAATCTTTCATGAACTGAAACCTTACTTATTATTCTTGATGACTTGAATTTATTTATTTATTTATCTTTGGTACAAAAAATCTAATGAGAAAAGCAACATATGTTTAGGTGCCAGTGCCACTATCTTCAATCTCCTATAATAACTTATTTACCAATTACAATTCTATCTTTAACTTGCTTACATTTGCAAAAAATTACCCAACCTTCTTAGATGAAGCAATTTTTTTTTTTAAACCTCAAGTTTCTGTGCCTGTTATATTCTTCTGAAAATTGGCATGTTGCTAGCTGGAAAGATGTCATTTCTCTTGGAACATGTATATGTCTTATTTATGCTTTCATTATATTTTCATGGTGCTTTCCTGACCATGGTTCTTGCCTTCAGGTTGGAGATGCAGCTTTGTCCATATTGCATAGCATGGTGTCTGCACATTCAGATTTAGATGATGCTGGAGAAATTGTTACTCCAACTCCTAGAGTAAAACGAATCTTGTCAAGTCCACGTTGCCTTCCTCACATTGCACAGGTACTTTAAAGGTTTTTCCTTATTATTTGGCCATGTATGAAAATATGTTTGTTCTGATATACTACTATAATAAAATTTCTTTCTCAAAGATTATAGGAATTGTCTCATTGCTTGTTAACTTTATCATATTTAGTTCAAGTTGTTTGCTATGTGATAGTATGGTTTCAGTTGATTTTTAGTATTTTCTACCCTTCCAAATAATTCATTAATATAATATTTTAATCTAGTTTTTATTTTTCTTTTCATTTTTTCCCTCTTTCGTTGTGTGTGTGTTGGGGGGTGGGTTGTTTTATGAATTCAGGCCATTCTCTCTGGGGAACCAAGTATTGTTGAGGCAGCTGCTGCATTGTTGAAGGCCATTGTTACCAGGAATCCCAAAGCCATGATACGTCTATACAGCACCGGTGCATTTTATTTTGCACTGGCTTATCCAGGATCTAATCTACTTTCAATTGGGCAACTCTTTGCTGTCACCCATGTCCACCAAGCATTTCATGGTGGCGAAGAGGCTGCGGTTTCAACTTCATTGCCTTTGGCAAAACGTAGTGTTCTTGGTGGACTTCTTCCTGAATCTTTGTTGTATGTATTGGAGCGCAGTGGTCCAGCAGCATTTGCTGCAGCAATGGTATCTGATTCTGACACTCCTGAGATAATATGGACTCATAAAATGAGGGCAGAAAATTTAATACGTCAGGTATTACAAATTAAGATCTGATGTGTATATTTTTATAGAATACAAGTGTACTTCCCAAACTACCTTTCCGATATTGTTCATGCGGTTCAATATATCCCTGTTCACTGTCTTTATCAGGTTTTGCAACACCTTGGTGATTTTCCACAGAAATTGTCACAGCATTGCCATGTTTTATATGACTATGCCCCAATGCCTCCAGTTACATACCCTGAACTTAGAGATGAAATGTGGTGTCATCGTTATTACCTGAGGAATCTATGCGATGAGATCCGCTTTCCAAATTGGCCTATTGTTGAGCATGTAGAGTTTCTGCAGTCCTTACTTGTAATGTGGCGTGAAGAGTTGACGAGAAAACCTATGGATCTTTCTGAAGAAGCAGCTTGCAAGATCCTTGAAATATCCTTGGAGGATGTATCTGGTGATGATGTAAATAAAAAGCACTCTTCGGAGGTATCAGATGAAACATCTAGCTTATCAAAGCAAATTGAAAATATTGACGAGGAAAAGTTAAAGCGACAATATCGAAAACTTGCTATGAAATATCATCCTGACAAAAACCCTGAAGGAAGGGAGAAGTTTCTTGCTATACAGAAGGCTTATGAACGCCTCCAGGTAAACATAGTTTGCATGTTACAAGCTTATTTGGATTCATATGTCAATAGAAGTCACTTATGGACAAACTCTAGTTATTTTGAAGTCTTCAAATGCCATGGGGACATGTTTTGTTGTCTTAACTTCTTAATTTTTGATATGTAAGTATATTAATCATGCAAACAAGTCCATGTACTTTCTTTAGTGTGAGAAATGGTGTGATAGCCCCTTGTCACTCAGATTGGGAGTGTGTTGTAGATGCATATGCTGTTGTTTTGTTCTTCTTTTCTCCTTTTGCAAGCCAGCTATAGACAGGCTTAGTTATATGCATGCACAGATTTGGGATGGCAAAATCATGATGTATGTTAAAATTTCATTTTGCTTCTTGGGTGGATGTTTACAGTGAATTTATGCGATATAATATCATTTGCTTGCAACAGTAGATTTTTATATTCTAATTCACTGAAAATATTTACCTTTTGTGGACTGTATCTTAGGCTACAATGCAAGGATTGCAAGGTCCTCAGCCTTGGAGATTGCTTCTTTTGCTGAAGGGACAATGCATTTTATACAGAAGATATGGAGACATATTGGAGCCATTCAAATATGCTGGCTATCCCATGTTGTTAAGTGCTGTTACTGTGGACAAGGATGATAACAATTTTCTTTCTTCAGATAGAGCACCTCTCCTTGTTGCAGCATCAGAGCTTGTTTGGCTGACGTAAAATTCCATTTCTTTCATATTGGCTTCACTATTTTCTAAAATATTTTGAATACCATTCTAACTCATGCTGCACATTGATTTTTATTGTGGTCAGATGTGCATCTTCTTCACTGAATGGAGAAGAGCTGGTAAGAGATGGAGGAGTGCAACTTCTTGCAACTCTTCTTTCCCGTTGCATGTACGTTGTTCAGCCATCTACTCCTGGAAATGAACCATCTGCCATTATTGTTACAAACATCATGCGAACATTTTCAGTTCTTAGTCAATTTGAGGCTGCCAGATCTGAGATACTCGAGTTTTCTGGGCTAGTTCCAGACATTGTGCACTGCACTGAGTTTGAGCTTGTACCAGGAGCTGTTGATGCTGCTCTACAGACTATTGCCAATGTTTCTGTTTCATCTGAATTGCAGGATGCTTTATTGAGGGCTGGTGTTTTATGGTATGTCAATTATTTTTTTTGGATAAAATGCTTGGTATTTATCTCTCAACTATAGGTATGCAGGAGGATGTTCCATGTGAATTTAGGCTTAGTTGGCAAACTTAGTGTTTTTGTGTGCCTGTGTCGCCAAATAGCTTAAGTACTTATTGAGTAAGATGAGCTTTACCATTACGTGAAAATTTACTGTGTATGAAAGTAATTCTGTAAACAGCTATCTACTAAGCTCTCTAGATTTTGCAAAGGCTTAATTTTCAAAGCTTATATATATTACTTATGAAACTAATCTCAACATCTGATTGGGTTCAAAACCCATTTTACAAAGTTCATCCATACGTGACAAAGATGTTTCATGTGTGCGCTCTTGTTGGAGCAGATAATACCAAAATTACTTATGCACTAGAATGGTTATTTTTTTGAGAAATGTCTGGCATATTATTGGCAACTATTTTAAAACGATCTGTCCGCTCCTATATCGGTGGAGCTATAAAGGGAATGATGTATGTTAGTCTAGTTATAATTCGATGATAATTTATTGAGGGATCATACTATCTCCCGTATCATTTTTTTGTTATTAGAGTTGTGTCTAGTTTGGAATTGTCTAGCTATTCTATTTTGTAGTATTATCATAATTTTTGTGGGTTTTGGGCAGACCATTTGATAGGAGATACCTCTTTAAACCTAGCCTTTCCTTGTCTTTATCATTGTCGATTTGATCCTGGGTTCCTCTTCCTCTTGGGACTTCCATTTCTTTCTTAACCTTAATGATAGGGAATCATTTCAACTTTTGGCTTTCTTAGGTATCCTTGATGATTTTTCTGTCTTCTAACCCCTGACAAAAGGATATTGTCTCCTGATTCCTCTGGTAGTTTTAGCTGTAAATCCCTCTTCCAATTTTTACTCACTCCTCTATCACAACTTTGGTCTAGACAAACCCATTTGTAAGTCCCAAGCTTCCTCTAAATTCAAATTTTTTATATGGGTCAGCTGTGCTTAACATAGCTAATACTGATGTCTTGTTGCAGGTTTGAAAGCCACATAAGGCTAGATGTGTGTGTTATGTGTGAGACAAGCTCAGAGTCAAATTCATATCTTTTTTTGCATTGCCCAGTAGCTGTTTTCTTATGGAGCGATTTGTTTATCATCTTTGATGAATGCTGTGCGCGCTGTTTAGTCCTTGACTGATTTCTATTGACTAGGTTTGTTGGGTTCGTAGTAGAAAGGAGGCAAAACTTTTGTGGCAATGTTGAGAGATTGGAAAAGCTATGCTTTATAGATAAATCTAAAGTTTCTTTGCCTTGGATACCTAATGAACTTGTATATGTGGATAGTACATATTTGTGTTAATTTCAGAAAATGACTTTTCCAATTATGTTATATGTTCACAGAATATTTGTTGGACTAAGTCATTTAGTATGGTCCATGGTCCATGATAGGTACCTATTGCCGCTGCTGCTTCAGTATGATGCAACTGCTGAAGAACCGGATGCAACAGAATCACATGGTGTTGGTGCCAGTGTTCAAATTGCCAAAAACATGCATGCCATACGGGCAGCCCAGGCTCTGTCAAGGCTCAGTGGTTTGTGTGGTGATGAGAGCTCAACTCCTTACAATTGGTCGGCAGCAAATGCCCTCAGAGTTTTGCTAACACCTAAGCTTTCTAGCATGTTACGAGATCAATTACCTAAAGATTTGCTGTCCAAGTTGAATGCAAACCTGGAGTCTCCAGAGGTGGGTTCCCCCCCGCTACTTTCTTTCTAGCTAGGTTTTAATCTATCTGAACATACTTTGAAGGCTGAGTCGGTTAAAAGTAAAATACAAATATATGCTTGGTTGTAGCTTCTGTTCCTATTTGGAAACTGGTTAAGCAATTCTATTCCTTGTACCAAAATGTGCAAATAAGCAGATAACATACTCGTAATTCATGGCTGCAGTAGTGAGAATTTCAATTTTTTTTTGCTCATCCTCCATTCATCCCCCTGGGCCCCGCCCCTGGTGGGAAAAAACCTGAAAACGGAAGTAGGGTTATATGCTGACTGATTATGGTGGTTAATGACAATCCATTATCAATTATGCTTGGTTTAAAATGCTGCTGTTCTGCTTCTAAGATTACTGCATTAATACTATGTTTTTATTTTGTAATCTACTTTTTTAGATTATATGGAATTCTTCAACACGGGGAGAGCTGCTGAAATTTGTGGATCAGCAGCGTGCAGCTCAAGGTCCTGATGGTTCATACGATATCAGAGATTCACATGACTTTGCCTATAAAGCACTATCAAAGGAATTGTTCATTGGCAATGTTTACTTGAGGGTCTACAATGATCAGCCAGAATTTGAAATTAGTGAACCAGAAGCTTTTTGTGTTGCTCTAGTTGATTTTATATCTTATGTTGTGCACAACCATCCTTTTGAGGATGCTGATCAATATGTTGATGGCATCTCTTCTCCTGCTCAGAATTATGAGGATGCTGTTGATGGATTTGTGAGTGAACAGCCTGTCCTAGATAATTCTAGCACAATATCCGAGGAGCAAGTTGTTGGGAAGGAAGAAGCCGAGCTAGTTAGAAGTCTCCGTTCCGCATTGATCTCCCTACAGGTTAACTGCTTAACAGCTTTACTTGTTTGTAATACTTTCTGAGCATGTTTGACTAATCTATCTTATTTTCTGCAGAACCTATTGACTAATAATCCAAATTTGGCATCCATTTTTTCCAATAAAGACAAGTTACTGCCTCTTTTTGAATGCTTTTCTGTCCCTGAAACATCAAACAGCAACATCCCTCAACTTTGTTTAGGAGTGCTGTCACTCTTGACGGCACATGCTCCTTGTTTGCAAGCCATGGTTGCAGATGGATCTAGTCTCCTTGTTTTACTACAAATGCTTCACTCATCCCCAAGTTGTCGTGAAGGGGCTCTCCATGTTCTCTATGCATTGGCAAGTACACCTGAACTGGCCTGGGCAGCTGCCAAGCATGGTGGTGTTGTCTACATTCTTGAACTACTGTTGCCTTTGAAAGGTAAGAACTTAATTGTTTTATATTTTTTTCCCTCATTCCTGGAAGGTGCTTGCAGATTGTTAAATGCTGATGATAAAAATCGTTCATACAGAAGAAATTCCACTCCAACAAAGAGCTATGGCAGCCTCCTTGTTGGGGAAACTTGTTGGGCAACCAATGCATGGTCCAAGAGTTGCTATAACACTTGCAAGGTTTCTTCCAGATGGCCTTGTATCAGTAATTAGGGATGGACCTGGTGAAGCTGTTGTTGTTGCGCTTGAGCAGACTACCGAGACACCAGAACTTGTGTGGACGCCAGCAATGGCAGCTTCCTTGTCTGCACAGATTTCAACCATGGCATCAGAATTATATCGGGAGCAGGTGAAAGGCCGTGTTGTTGATTGGGATGTACCTGAGCAGGCATCTGGACAGCAGGAAATGAGAGATGAGCCACAGGTATGACCTAATAAATGTAATTTAGACTTTTTTTTTTTGTTATTTTGTGGAGTGGAATCAAGTTTTGTTTTGATTCAGGTTGGTGGCATCTATGTTCGTCTGTTTTTGAAAGATCCCAAATTTCCATTGAGAAATCCTAAAAGATTCTTGGAAGGCCTTCTAGATCAGTATTTGTCATCCATTGCTGCCACACATTATGACACTCAGGCTGTTGACCCAGAGTTGCCTTTGCTTCTATCAGCTGCATTAGTTTCATTGCTTCGTGTTCATCCTGCACTAGCTGATCACGTTGGATATCTTGGATATGTGCCAAAACTAGTTGCTGCTGTTGCATTTGAGGGAAGGCGAGAAACAATGTCATCAGGTGATGCGAATATTGGAAAAAATGCAGATAAAACATATGACCCTGATAATGGATCAACAGAGCACACACAAACTCCTCAAGAACGTGTGCGGTTGAGTTGTTTGCGTGTCTTGCATCAACTTGCAGCTAGTACCACATGTGCAGAAGCTATGGCAGCAACAAGTGTAGGAACCCCTCAGGTATGAGATTACATATTCTAGAATGACTAAAAAGTATTTACTGTGGGAGACAGAGAGGAGAATGTGAGTGAGATTACCTTTATACATATTATATAAAACGAAGTTATATATATATTCCTTTCCCTCTCAAATTTCTTCTTCCAGGTTGTACCACTGTTAATGAAAGCTATAGGGTGGCAAGGTGGAAGCATATTAGCTCTCGAGACCTTAAAGCGTGTTGTGGTTGCTGGAAACCGAGCAAGGGATGCTCTTGTTGCACAAGGACTTAAGTGAGTACCTTCAAGTTTTTTATATCATTCCAATATTTTTTACTTGGGAGATTAAAACTGCCAAAAAATGCAAATAAAATAAAAACTTCTATGCTAATCGGAAAAATAATTTAAATAGGAGGAAGTTGGATGTGCTTGTGTGGAAGGTCGTGTAGCTTGTTTTGAACTCTAATCTCCATAGTCCGTATAACATTTAATAATTCTGATCATAAAATTGTGCTATGTTTTTTGTGATGATTGGCTGTGTTTGATTGTCATTCATGTCCATCAAAGACATGGACACAGTGACATAGGTCCATTAATGGTTTAATAAGACACAAATTACGAAGGATGTGCTGACACACGACATAAAAATACATATATTTAGTATCTTTTCATCAGATTGTTAGGACACATCAGACACGACACAGATTTTTATTACACTTTTTTCATTCAAAAGTTTTAAAATTCCACTTTCTACCCTCATCACGTTGATCACCAAGAACTTCCTTACTAGAGGTAAAATTTGCTTCTAATAACAAATGTGCTCATGTCTCTTTATTAGTGCCTTAACAACCAAACAGATTACATGTATTCATTTTTTTGGTCTGTGTGCATGTATGTCTGTGTTTATCTTCATTGTTCTGAAATGGTAAACAAACGCGGCCATATATGGATCTAACAAATTGTTAGATTGGGTATGGTTTTGCCCCATTGAGTATAATTATTAAGGCCCAAGGGACACAATCAATTTTTTTCTCTGTGGATAGAATTACCCTTTCAGTGTACTTTTCCCTGGTGTATCTGGATATAAAGTCCAGTAAATTCCAACGCATCCTGTGATACAGTATGGATTGGCTTTCCAACATGAGACTGTTTGAATAATTGACAAATCGCTTATTTTGTATCGTTTAGAATATGTTGAACAATTTTTGTGACCAATTAATATATCTTGGAAGTTCAATTGTGATTTCATAATCTCGAGGATATTGACTTGAATGTATTCCTACTTTCAATGCAATAGAGATGAATAAAATTTATGTCAGATTTATTTTGTCTGTAGAGGTGAATGCTTCAAGGCTATATTTTGTATTTATTGTTGTGAGAGGTACATTTGTCTCTAACCGTAGCAATAATTTTGCAAACAATGCAGAGTTGGTCTTGTTGAGGTACTTCTTGGTCTGCTTGATTGGAGGGCTGGAGGGAGAAATGGTTTTTGTTCTCAAATGAACTGGAATGAATCTGAAGCTTCTATCGGCAGAGTGCTTGCAATTGAGGTTAGAGTCTCGTCATCGATTTTTTTCTTCCTCAAGTAATGAGTCCTGCATATTTTGTTTGGTTTATGTTATTTCCCTCTATACAAGACTATTATCCTAGCTGCATATTTTATCCTAGTCTTTTAAATTAATCATAATGGTCTTCTGTAAAGACTACCCTGTTCTCCTGTTTTTGTTTTGTGTCATTTTTTTTAAAGGTAACAATCAAAATGGTCCTTAGATCGAGTTAGTCCTTCCTTCAAATAGCGAATTATTGCTGTTAACGTGGACCGTTAACTGCAAATGTGGCAGAGCATTAGGCATGCCTGACATGGCATAAAGTTGGTTCATTCAATTTGGTCTCTATCAACTTGATCAAACCCAAAGAACATATAACTTGCACACTGCATCATCACCACCTTCGTGTTCTTCCCTCTTATTTTTTGCAACCAAGCTCTCTTTCATTCTCCTCCAAGATTTGAAACCTTAGTAATTAGGAGGAGTAATTAAAATGACGTGGATTCAATTTAAAAAACAATAACACAAAAGCGTCCAATTTTTTTTAAAAAAAATTCCTTCCCAATTTTGCCATTGCAAGGTAAGGGGGTGGGGTGTTGCTAGACTTTAGGTTTTAGGTTTCATGCATTTGATAAGGATTGGGGTTTGACGTATACTGGCTTTGATTGAGATTTCCACATATTGGATTGCCATAATTGGTCTTATTCCTGCCTTTCTTTACTATATTTACATCATCATTTTGGTTGTATATCATGGTGACCACCCTCTTAAGGTTTTATATCTTGGAGGAGGAAGAGAGATTGGTTATGGAAGGAAGATGATGCAATGTGTGGATTATATATTTGTTGGATTTGATCAATTTTGGTCTGAACCAGATTGATTGAATCACCTTGCATGCCTAATGTTTGGCGACTTCGGCAGATAACCTTCCACATCAAATTCCCTTTGATAGCGTTAATTATATATTTGTTGGATTTGATCAATTTTGGTCTGAACCAGATTGATTGAATCACCTTGCATGCCTAATGTTTGGCGACTTAGGCAGATAACCTTCCACATCAAGTGGCTTTTTGACAGAGGACTAACTTCATCTATGTAAAAAATGGGGGATCATTTTGATAAAAGATAGAGGGACCATTTTGATTCTTACCTCTGATTTTACTGTTAAATGACTTGGATCTTATCGTGATTGTCTAACCTTTCAACTTCAAAATGAGAATCGTTGCATTTATTTGAGTCCATAATATTTGTATTTCTTTCTGCAAGAATTTTTTTACTGATTTGAGCTGAATTTGTTAGTTCATCTACACTGACAAGGTGCATTTATATACTGAATCAGGTATTGCATGCCTTTGCTACTGAAGGAGCCCACTGTACTAAAGTCCGAGAAATATTGAACAATTCTGACGTGAGTCTAACACATCTGGATTAATAAATTCATATGATTGTTTTCGTTTTGCCTGGTGGCACTTCAAATGTTGGTTTGCCGTGTGCCTATTGCAAATATATACCAGCCAAATCACCATTTACGATGTTCTTTACCTTTCATGTCGTATAGGTTTGGAGTGCATACAAAGATCAAAGGCATGATCTTTTCCTTCCTTCAAATGCACAATCCGCAGCCGCTGGAATTGCTGGTTTGATCGAGAACTCATCGTCATCAAGACTCACGTATGCCCTTACTGCACCTCCACTGCAGTCATCTACTTCTAGACCTCCCCCATCATCCACATCCGACTTCCATGGAAAGCAAGAACTCTCATAGTACAGAAAGTAAGTCCATTTTTTCAACCAGGTTGATGGAGAGCATATATATATATATATATATATATATGCCTATACTTGTAACTCACCTGTATAGTACACTGTACAGTTTTCTTGTCTACATGCTTCTGGGTTGCCCAAATGGAAGCATGTGAAATTTTTCTCTCGTTATTCGTTTGTTTTCAGGAGGGACTCTCCCAGGTTCTCTCCCTTTTTCCTTGTAAATTGGATGGTGTATTTACTAATTTGCTACGAAAATAGCGAGGTATGTGCATTTCGTGAAGTTCAGTCACACTTGCGGCAAGGATTCAACATACCTTTTCCCTCTTTTATAGGTCTATTGTTTTTGCTTCTTTTTTCTTAAATAAATTACGTCACGTTTTCGTTTCCAATTAGTTTTAAATTGATTGGTCCGTACGTGCGCCACTTGATTAGCAAATTAGGTATGCTAGATAAGCTAAGAAAAAATCATAATAGCGCTGGAGGAAAATAATTGTACTGCAACTTTTTGAATGCAAGATGTAACTAACCACATCAATTTCAAATCACCTTGATCTGTTTTTTGGGTTTTACTAATTGGTAAAATTTTTAAAGGGAAAATTGTGAAACTTAATGAATATATTAGATTTTATATCGGAAACTTTAGGTTTCAAGTTTTATTTAATGCCTAATTGTTTGTATTTATAAAATGGTATTTTATTCTAGCAATTCATACTTTATAATGTTATTGACTCGTCGTAAAATTAATAAAAAATAAAATTAAGAAATTTATCATTTTTGTATTATTGGATGTTAGGATTGGTAACAATTAAATTTGGTTTTACATTATTAATAAATCAATAAAATTAAATAGATAAATGACTTAAGCAAGTTTGTTATAAAATCTTTTTTTATTTATGCATGACTAATTATGATCTATGAATATTTCATGACTAACATATCATATATAGCTTCGAGTGATAAGCATTCAAATAATAGAGTTGGAGGGTGTGGCTGCTTGTGTCCACAAGTTTCCTTCTTATATCAGTGTCTCATTGGAGGAAAATAAATTACTGTAAAATTACCCCATAAAAGAGTAATTGACAAAAAAAAAGTTTCTCTTTAGTATATGACTTTTTATAGTGGTAAAATAAAAATAAAAGGAATAAAATTTTATTTTTTTATGTTAAGAATATAATTTGATATTTATTCTAATAAACACTAATCGTTATACATTTATAAATAAGGCCCTCATTTAATCCTACGCCTACACTGCTCTGGCGCCGCACTACGGTTGCATGGATGAGAGAGACATGGCGGAATTGGGCGCGCAACCGGAAAGAGATGGGTGGATCATACCTTTGCTTTATGACAACGGAAGACATGTTCGTGATCGAGTTAAGCAATCTGGAAAAACAAGAAGAGGTGAAGGACTGGACTAGTTTATCTCCACTAAACTTCTATTTCTCTTTGAAACTTCCAGTGGAGTATTTGTGTCCTTTTGAGTTCGACTCCAAGATCTATATGGCGCCGGTTTTGAGGAGGAAGAAATCAAGCCTACGGAATCCCTTAATCAGCCACCCGTACCCTTTAAGTCATCATTTGTCACAAACATCTCCGGCTGTGGTGATGTTTACTTTTATGTGGATTCCAGATTCGAAGGCCATCAACCTACAAAGTCATCATTTGTCACGAACATCTCCGGCTGTGGTGATGTTTACTTTTATGTGGATCCCAGATTCGAAGGCCATCAACCTACACTGATGGTTCTTTCTGCCGTTATCAAAGATTGGGAACTGGTGCGCCCGACTCTTCCTTTTCTGCGTAGCGAAAGTCGTTTTCCCAGCATTCCTATTGGACTTTGTTCGACCCCATAACGAAGTCTTGGACGGATAAGCCAGATGATGAGATGGTGATTATAATATATGCAGGTTACTACGTCCTGATTGGAACCAGCTGTATTATACTTTTTTACCTCAATTTGCGGTGTCCGTTCCAGGGCTCAACAACAACTACAGTGTTGCCCTTTCACACACGTATGTTGAACCTCCAGTAATTCCAATGGAAGTTGAGGAGGGTCAATTGCCCTTTCACACACTTATGAACACCTTGATAAGTGTTTTGAGGGGATAAGACCCACGCTGTACCGAACCCATAGGATTAGATTCAGGATTCTTGACCTTGGCGATGGGAAGTTGTGTGCACTCCTCTTTGGTTATACAATGGAGCGGCACAAACGGATACTCTGCATATCCATTTTCACAGTCTCCTCCCCCATGGAGCGAGATTTCTTGCAAGTGACTGTCCATAGTAAAAGTGCCTACTCCTTGGACCACGTGCATGACACTCTTATGCATCACGCCTTTGTTTGGCCGCCTATCCAGGGAGCCCGATTTCACCGCTTTAGATCGGGTTTTTGCTTGTAACTATTATCGTTGTTGTTACTTGCATGTGGGTTGTCATGATTTGATTCCAAGATAAGGTAGCATTGCAACTTATCATGTCTTTTTCATTTTCAATTAACTTCTACTACGTATTCGGATATTTGGAACCTTTTGGATTTCAATCTAATGCTAGCTTGAGAAACATATTTTGTTTTCAAAAATTTATTAACATTATTGCGTGCACTGGTTTATCGAGTTAATGTCGGCAATTGAAAATCTACATCAGAAGTAAATATAACCATTGTAAAGTTGGTGAAGAACTCTGCAGTTCAAGATTTTACGGGAAAGGGGTGCTCACTTGTTTGAGTGGCCAACATATTGTATCTATGTGGTTCAGAGTTTCTTACGGAACAACTTCTGTTGATTAGGCAAGTAGAGAAGTTCAAGTACTTGTGCTTTAGACTCACTCCATTGCATTGCTTGGAGCATTTTTGCTAGTTGAATAAACAAGTAACAGTTTTATGACTTCCCTTCCGATTTGTGAAAGAGAGGCTAAAAAGCTTGATTGAGTATGCCATCTCCCTTAGTTGTGAAATACAATTTTAGGCTTCATTGTTTGGTCTATATTGTAGCATACTTCACTTGTAGCATTGGTAGGTCTTTATATAACCAATTTTACATAAGGATTTTCTTTTCTTTCCTTGAAATGCAGCTCAAAATTTAAATATACAATTTTAAATTATGCGTTCAAATAGATAATTTCAAATTACATCACTTGAGTTAAAATCGTCCATTAAAATCGTTTATCTTCCATATTAATTGAAACCTTTACATAGGAATGAATTGTTATAAATATTATTTATGATTATTTTAAAAGAGTATTATATTTAACAAAATTATTGTTTCTTAGGTAGTATTGTGTGATATTATTAGATTAATTTTATATGGTATAAATACTATCCTACTATATTAATATAGAAGATGGCGTTATTAGACTAAGGCTTAGTTTGGTAAAACTTTTACTTTTCAAAAGTAGCTTATAAAAGTTAACTTTTAAAAGATGTCTTTTTTAAAGTTGTAGCATTTAAAATCAAATAAAAAATAGCTTTTAATAAACACAAGCAACATCAATTACGTTTGGTAAAATAGCTTTTAAAATTTAAAAATACTATAATAGACATAAATGTAAGTATTAAATTTGAAAATTAATTAACATATGATGTTATATTAGACTTTTAAATTTTGAAAAGTACAAGTCAATTTTGAAAAGCTCTATCATGGGTGTTTTTTAAAAGTACCTCGATCTTTTAAAAGTTGCAAGCAAAGTACATGATCTTTTTGATTTACTAAACACAAAATGAGGAGTTTGAATTTTTAAAAAGCACAAACACCTTTTCGAAAAGTTTTACTAAACCAAGCCTAAGTATGTCAGTAGAGGGTAGTCAATTTATTTTTATACACGCATGACTTAATTTAATAATGTCATTTTTTTAAAATTAATTTTGCAGTACTCATAAATAATTAGTACAACAATACAAGTATATTTATTTTTATTGAATTATTAATTTAAATTATAATTATCTAAATTTTAAATGAAATAGTTTTATAATTTTAAAATTTAAAATTATCTGAATTAAAATAGATGACCATATGTCGGATACTGAGTCATCATTTCACACATTGTACATATTTTAGATACTAAGTCTATATTCTATTTTTGCTTGTATCTCGAGTATTAAGATTCCATTTAATATTTTTAACACAAACTGAAGTTTCAAACTCTCAGTATCTGAGATGGGTTGAATTTTCAAAATTTCTGGCCAATTATATATTTATATAATTACATTGTATTTTATGTATTTTTATAAATTTTATATTTATTTAATTTAAAAAAAATCCCAAAAAATTCACAAATTTATGTGCTCCAGGCATTGACATTGTGCATGATCTTGTAATTTTCTTCCTACCCTTCTTGGTTTAGACTTTTAATTATGTACATGGAATTTTTGGGACATACATTTGCATAGCATCTCTTGGTTGGTGTGGTGAGTTAAGTATTAAAGTGATTTCTAAATTGCACTTTAACTTTTAAAGTGGTAGTTATTTAAATTAGTTTTTTAAAATACATTTCGAAACTCATAGTAATTTCTAACGCACTTTTTCATTCATTGCTTGTCATAAAAAAATTGAACTGGACTATTTTCTGCCACTTTTGCACTACAATAGCTAACTAATGTGGTGAAAAAAAATTTATTTTTACAATTTGATCCATTTTTCTCATTTAAAATCCTAATATTTGAATTATCTTCTTTTTCTTTTTTTCACTCTTCCAAATTCAATCATCATTGCAACAACAAACACAACAGAGGCAGAGCTCAAAGTCTCAACATTTTCTATTGTCGCCTCTCGCCGACCTCCATCTTGTCGTTGTGCCGCTCGCCGACCCTTCTGTGTCACTGCATTGTCTCGTTGCTCGCCCTCACTCTTGGTTGTTGCCTCATTCTCTACTCATTGCCCTCACTGCCCATCACTCACTACAACCTCCCTCTCTACTCGTCGCCGTCACTGCTCACGCGTCTGCACTCTTTTCTTGTCTCCTTTTTGTCTCTTTCTACCTCCCTCTTCTCTGGCTCGGTTCCCTCCCTTTGCTTGCAGTCAATATGAATTTTTTTTAGTTATTCAATCATTATTGTTTAATCTTTTGGATAATTGTTATTGCTGATCATATTTTAATGTAGTTGTAATGGTTAATTTTTTACTGTTTTTTATTCTGTAATTGTTGCTAGTCTTTTTTTTCTCTGATTGTTGCTATGTTTTTGTGATTATTGGTGTTTAAGTTAATTGATGTTTGCTGTATAAGTAAATTGATCTTTTTCGATTATTGCTATTTTTTTTGTGTGATCTTTTGTGATTGTTGGTTTTTTATTCTGTATTTTTTACTGATTTTGATGATATTGTTGCAGTGATGATTGAATTTGAAAAAATAAAAAAATGGATTTAAAGAAGAAAAAAAAGAAGACAATGAGGAGAGGATCTAGTGAAGATAACTTAGGAATTATGATTTAAAAACGGGAAAAAAAACTAAATTGTCAAAATAACCACAACGATTAACCATTAGAGTGCCACTGTGGCAGTATTCAATTTATCTCAACATTCTGATGGTAAGCAATGAACAAAAAATATTTTTGACACTATTATAAATTTTAGAGTATAACTTCAAGAATAAATTTAAGTAATTATTAACTCACAATAAACCTTTTATTTGCCATTTTACTTCTTCTTGGATTGCTTGGTTGTAGTAAGAGCTGAAGATTAGCTCTCTATTGGAAAAGGAGCTCACCTTGTGTCATTGTCACCCTTCTTATGCCGAGTTTGGATTATGAAAGTTCTTTATGTGCGCATTTATACGTTGTGTTTACCCCTGTTGGGATTATCCAATGCTGTGTTTGGATAACGAATGCTTATTGGGAATTGAATGGAATAATATATATGAAATGCAGTAGTGTAGGGACGTAGGGTAGAGTGAGGAGGAATGAAAAAAAATGAAAATTGGAGGAAATTAATTATACTGCAACTTTTTGAATGCAATATGCGACTAACCAACCACCTATACATCAATTTCAAATCATCTTGATCTGTTTTTGGGTTTCACTAATTGGGGGCAATTTTCTCAAATAAATAAAATGGCTTTCATATTTACCTGATTACATATTTTCAGAAATTCAGACACAATTACTTTTTTTCACCAATCTATAAAAACCGCTACTGCCAGCAGCAGATTACGAATAAGGACGTTTTAAAAGAAACTGCTATAGGCAGTAGCGATTTTTGTGCAGCAGTATTTGACCATAAACCGCTACAGGCAGTAGCGATTTATGCATTGGGAGCAAGCAATGTAAACCGTTAGAGGCAGTAGCGGTTTACGTGAAGGGGGAGTCTATATAATCTGTGACTTGCAGTCGCGGATTTCATTTGTGCATTTGTGGGGTTGCCTAGAGAGAGAAAACTTGTAGAGGGAAGGAGGAGCACTTGGAGCAAAGGGCCATTGGAATTTTTCGAGCGCTGACTTGAGGCAGAGAGCATGGCAGACGAACAGAGCTTGTACCGGTTGAATGGTGTTGCCGGTGCCATTGCTGACGAGGTTAGCTTTATGTTATTTATCTCAACAATAACATCTGTTAGATAGGTTATGGAATGTAGGGTGTAGATGCTAGAATATGTTAATGCTATGAAAATCGGACCGGACTGGCCGGTTCAACTGGGTTAACCGGGAACCGGTCATCTGGCCATAAAATTTAGTTTAGTTAGTGGGTAGGTTAGGAAATTTTATATTTTATTATTATATGAATGGTTGAATTTAAATTTTAAATGTAGGGTGTAGATGCTAGAATAGATTAATGTTACTAAAACTGGACCGGACCGGCCGGTTCAACCGGGTTAATCAGGAACCGGTCATCTAGCCATGAAATCTAGTTTAGTTAGTGGGTAGGTTATGAAATTTTATATTTTATTTTATATTTAACAAAATCGATTCGATGACGGTTCAACCACGATTGGACCATTGAACTATTGAAACAGTAATTTTGAAAGATTTATATTATACTTTTAATAATTTTCTTTTATTTTATATTAGAATTTTAATAATATTTTAATTAATTAATTTTTAGT
>NC_029787.2:43220953-43237030 GCF_000816755.2 Arachis ipaensis | reverse complement strand
TGTGTCGATACGGATCATCCACGTGCACCCTTTTCCAAACTCCTTGCACTTCCCTTGGTATTTCAAATGGTTCGATTTCATCACCCGGTACTTAACTCCACGCCGGATGCTGTAATCCTTCACACTCAGCACGGCTTCTTTCTTACTCTCGAATGATTGGCTGAGACAAAATTCTGCCAAACCGGATCCATCATGCAGACCCTGACCCACATACGTCTCCCCCATCTCTCGCTGTTCGGCAATGGTTTCCAAGTTCAACGCTGACAAATGTGGAGGATATTGCTGTGTGCCGGAACCGGATGCTCCTTGGGGTGTATGTAGGGGTGGCAGTGGGACGGGTATGGGAGGATTTTTGCCCTACCTGACCCCGCCCCGCCGTCCTGTTACTCATATACTACCACCCCATCACTACCCGCGGGTAGTAAATTATAGAATCCGAACCCGCCCTTGCGGGTACCCGCCCCACCCCTATAATTATTAAATATTTTAATTTTTACTTTTTCATATATAAATTAAGACAAAAATTTAAAATTCATAGATAAATTAAAATACAAACATAAAATTCATACAATGTCATTAGCTAAAATAAGTTGAAATTAAAAAAAAAATTATTAGATCATTACAAATTTAACACCATAATAAAAAAATTACAATATTAGATATAAAAGGATCTTCAACCCTTATTCTTGATCACCTTCAACATCTTCATCATCATTAAAAGTTTGCAAATCAATATTTAAACCTAAAAATTAAAAGAAATAACAATTAACAAATTAATTGGTACTATGTAAAAAATTAACATCATGGCTGCCCACTATTTGGTTCCATATCTTTTCTTGTCTCAGCATTTCATTTCTTTTGTCCTCATCCTCACATACATACTGTTACGGGCTGTTAGCCCAGCCCAAGAAGTCGTCGGGTCGGGGCACCGCCCCACCCAGGCCCAAAAATTGTAACAAATCCCTACGGGTCGGTTGGCCACGCTTGACCCGAGGATCCAACTAACCACGCTGAGCCTGCCACCATTCGGGTCGGAATCCCCAGGGTCGGTATCTGGAGTACCGACCTTAAGTACGGACGACCCGCACACGTGGAAGGAGACAGCTCGACACCTCAACTAATGGGCTAGGCCACCACTAGGCCCACCCAGCACGGTATATAAGGGGAGAGGACAGCTCTCCCCCCAAGGTACGTCACACCCTCACCTAATTCTGCCACCCCCAGTACGGACTCTGACTTGATCGTTGGAGTGTCCTTGCAGGTGGCCACCCCCCTGCTCCGTCCGCCCTCCGACGTTGCCCACACGTGCTCCACGCCCGCTCGGGACCTCCTGACGATCAGGATTTTTGCCAGTAAAGAATGTCATAAAAACAGTCGCGTTGTAGATATAGTTTCTAAACCAACAAAAATCCCTTTCGTGCAAACGTTTTGGTTGTCACAAGTAACAAACCCCTTTAAAATTGATAACCGAGTATTTAAACCTCGGGTCGTCTTCTCAAGGAACTGCAGGGAGGTATGTTCTTATTATTGGTTATGAGTTTGTAAATTGGGGTTTTGGAAGTAAGGTGGGAATATGTTATATGACAAATAATTTAAATGGCAATTAAAAATAAATAAATACTGTAAAACAAACTTTTGGGCAAGGTATGAGAAATTGGAAGTCCAGACTTAGTTATTCTTATCAATAACAATGAAAGTCGAATCTTAATTCCACTTAGTTAACCTTTGCTAGAGCAAAGGAAAGTCAAGGGATTAATTAGTTTGATCTTCGAATCCTATTTATTTCCTAAGAAAAGATTGGGATTATTGAAGTTCAATTCAATTGGCAAGATAACAATTATGCTGTTGAATTGGATAACTCCTGAGTTACTGATTTCTTAACCAAAACCAAAAGGGAAAAAGTAAATCTACTGGAATAAAAATGCCTTTAGATGGGAAGCACTAATCATGTAAATAAAAGAAAGCAATAATAACTGAAATACCTCAAATAATATTAATTCAAAGAAAATCATAACATGAATGTAGCATAAGCCAAATAGGTAACATAACTAATATAAGCATTAAAATATCTGAAAGTAAGAGATAAATATAAAGTAAAAGAACATTGAACCTGGGATTGAGAGTCACTCCTAAAACTAAGAGAAGTCCTAAATCCTAATCCTAAGAGAGAGGAGTGAACCTCTCCCTCTAAAAACTACATCTACTCCTAAAATTGTGAATGTGAAAGCTTGCCATGAATGAATGGATTCCCCCACTTTATAGCCTCTAATTTGTATTTTCTGGGCCGCAAACTGGGTCGAAAACAGCCCAGAAATCGCTGGAGAAGAATTCAACACGCTGATTTCTGTCACTGCGACGCGGCCGCATGGAGCACGCGGTCGCGTCGCCTAGCGTCAGGGTAACTATGGCATATTATATATCAAATCGAAGCCCCGGATGTTAGCTTTCCAATGCAACTGAAACCGCATCGTTTGGACCTCTGTAGCTAAATTTATAGCCGTTTGAGTGTGAAGAGGTCAGGCTGGACAGCTTAGCAATTTCTCCAACTTCTTGTATTCCTTCCACTTTTGCATGCTTCTTTTCCATCCTCCAAGCCATTCCTGCCCTATAATCTCTGAAAGCACTTAACACACATATCAAGGCATCTAATGGTAATAAGTGAGGATTAATAATAAGCAATTATAAGATCAAAGAAGCATGTTTTCAATCATAGCACAAAATCAGGAAGGAAATATAAAACCATGCAAATATTATGAATAAGTTGGTAAAGAGTTGATAAAATCCACTCAATTGAGCACAAGATAAACCATAAAATAGTGGTTTATCAACCAGCTAAACCAAGCTGTCCCTAACCATGTGCTTGTGGCGTGAAGGTGTCAAGTAAAAAGCTTGAGACTGAGCGGTTAAAGTAGTTGTCCAAAGCAAAAAGAGTGTGCTTAATCCCTAATTCCAAATCAACTATTGATACAACTATTCAACTTCTTCCAAAGACCAAACCCTATGCCAAGTGTGAAAATTCTACTCCATGGATAGTGTTGTCATTTTATCAAACATGTGATGAGCAAGAAGGAAAGTCATAGTAAAATGAGAAGAAAAGTCAAATTGAAAGTGTTGCAACACAAAGATCTAACAACAAGTCTCAAAGAGTAGCAATGAAAATCCAAAATAGAGATGAAATCCAAAATTACAAAGTTGAATTCTAGATCTATGAGAATTGATCAATTGTATCTACTACTTGAAATTGGAGAAGAAAATCTATGACATGAACAAAGTGGAGTGAGAATTGTAGTGGATCTCACCAAAAAGTCATTGAAAATTCAGAAATTAGATGAGGATGAACCCTAGTGAAGCTTGGAATCTCCCTCTTCTTCTCCCAAAAAATGTAACTAACTCTCTCTTCTCCCCAAAAAAAAGGAAAATATCTAGATCTAGAAGAAATGAACTGAAAGTGTCCTTAACCCTTGTTCCTTTGGTCTTCTTAAGCTTTTCCCGCCAAGGTGCTTCTCCAAAAGTGGGATCCTTAACTGCCTCCACGCCTAAGTCACGTGACTTCTTAAAAATCATGTTCGCAAATCGGCGCGCACGCGCAAGGTACGCGTACGCGTCGTTGAGACGTCTTGTAATGTGCGCGGAGGCGTGATGTACGCGTGCGCGCCCATGAAGATCCTGGCTTAGCCGCTTTTCAAGCCGGCTCGTGACTTGGCTCTTGGCTTTGGCTTCGCATTGCTCTATCCGCGCGGGCGCGCCAGGTGCGCGCACGCGCCCATGCGGAAATTTCCAAAGCTTAATCCTCATGCTTCCTTCCTTTGTACCCGTCTTCCTTCTCTCTTTCGGCCCATTCCTACTCTATATCCTGAAACCACTTAACACACAAGTCACGACATCGAATGGCATCAAGAGAAGATTAGAAATGTATCTATTTTAGTGCAAAACAAGCATGTTTTCATTCATGAGGCAAAACTAGGGAAGGAATGCAAAATCTTGTATTTTCACATAGAAAGTGTGTGGAATCATTGATAAAACCCCTGAAATCAGCACAAGATAAACCCTCAAGTTGGGGTTTGTCAACCTCCCCACACTTAGATCCTAGCATGTCCTCATGCTTAGAGAAATACAAAGAAACACAGAAGACCGAGGGATTGCAAAATTATAAGACTCATGAAGTGTAACCTACTTATATGCATGCAACTATGACTAGTGCCACTATCCACTTGGTTGGGAGCAAATTAATCTTCTTAGGACATATGCAAGCACATGGGGTACAATGATGGTGGTCAAAGCATAGGGCTTGCCACTTTCTAAGCATCAAATGCAATATGTGCAACCTTGCATGAGGAATGCTCGCGAGAGCCGGGAATCAAAGGATTGAGCATCGAACCCTCACCGGAAGTGTTTGCACTCTAATCACTCAGTGTTTGGGGTTTATTCTCTCAATTCTCCCCTAATCATGCTTTCCAAGATTTGCTTTTCATCTAACAATCAACAATTGTTCAATGCATGCATACAATTATCATGAGGTCTTTTCCTAGGTTGTAATGGGGTTAGGGTCAAGGTAGGGTCGTATATGGTTAGTGGGCTTAGGATTTGAATCCTTGATTAACTTAAACTTTCCCACCTAACCTATATAATGACCTATACAATTAAGTACTATCCTAACTACCCATTCCTCACTTTTCCACATACTCATGCATTTTCTTTTCGTTTCACAATACTTATGCATTGATTCCTCTTGGGTTTCACTTTGGGGTATTTTGTCCCCTTTTTTTTTTCTTTCCTTTCTTTTTTCTATATATTTTTTCCTTTCCATATTGTTCTTCTTTTTTTCTTTTGTTCTTTTGTTTTTCTCATTTTTTTTTATACAAGAGCGTCAATGCATAAGTTTTTACATTTGATCAATTCATGAGTATGTACCCAATTCCCAATATTTCAATAATAATACAAAATACCCTT
Organism: Arachis ipaensis; assembly: GCF_000816755.2. Taxonomy (NCBI): domain Eukaryota; kingdom Viridiplantae; phylum Streptophyta; class Magnoliopsida; order Fabales; family Fabaceae; genus Arachis; species Arachis ipaensis. The sequence goes on along the minus strand of NC_029787.2, from coordinate 43,232,080 downwards.
TTATCCACCCAATGCCCCAAGGTTCCCACACTTGAATGATACTCACACACACTAGCCTAAGCTAATCAAAGATCCAAATAAGGACTTTTATTGTTTTCCGCTTTAAGGCTTGTAATGTGCTAAATTAAGAACAAAGTGGGTTAATCGTAGGCTCAAGTTTGGCTAACAAAGGAAGATAGAAGGTAGGGCCGTTTGGGTGAGTGAGCTAATGAAATGATGGCCTCAATCATATAAATGCATGAATACACCAAATAATGGACATAAAGAGTCAAACAAATCAAAGATCACAATCATAGAAGGAGAATAATGCACACAAGAAGGAAAAATAAGTGGTTATAAGATGTAACCACACCATTAGGCTCAAATCTCACAAGCTTGTGCTCTTAGCTCAAAACCATGTTCCAAAATATAATTCTTCATGCAACTTTGGCATCAAAGCATTTAAAATTTGCAATGCCACGGTTGTCCCAAAGTGTTGGTTTCTTAAGAGAGAATTTCATTGTTCCAACCAAGCAGGCTTATCATGCGAATGGTGACAACTAAGACCTAATCATGCAACCTATCCTAATTTATTCAGATTTATTCAGATGTTACCTACGGAGATCGGTCGGCCGACCTCCCCACACTTAAAACTTAGCACGGTCCTCCGTGCTAGAGGTTAGGCGCAGTGGGTGGTGGAGCTCCGAGTGTGCCATATCTCCAACACCATTGCTATCTCCGCTTGAAGTTGCGGTGGAGGTGGAGATATCGGGTTCCTCCATAGGTGGGGTGAGTATGCTTAGAAGCTTCTTCACATGAGCATAGCGGCGTTGGTTACGCCTCTCATAACGGTCTAATTTGTTGTGAAGGTCTTCAAGGCGTTGGGCGGCCGATTTTTGTGATGTAGATGAAGTGGTAGCGTGGCCAGTTGGTGTGGGTAGTTCAATGTCCTTGGTGACTTCCGGAGGCTTGAGGCATCTCTTGGTCGGAATGATATCACCATCGACCGGTATTGAGGTTCGCCTATCTTTAGTCTCCCGGTTGACGCCGGCTTTCGCAACTAATGCCGTCACTAAAGCGGGGAATGGTAGATTTCCCTTGGCATGAATGCGCCCCATGGATTGGCGGATGGCACGCGGGGCGTCGACCGGTTTCTCAGTCAAGATGCACCATATCAATAGGGCAAGCTCGGCGGTGATGGATGACCCATGGGTGCTTGGGAGCACGTAGTGAGCTAGAATTTGGGCCCATGCCGTGGCTTCTTGAGTGAGGTGGCGGACATCTAAACCCTTGGGTCTTCGCTTAATGGTCCCCCGGATCCAAGATGCGTCGGGTAAAGCAATGACGCGGAGGATCGCGCTCCAATCGAATGCGCGGTCAACGCATGTAGCCAAGACTTCTTGGTAGGCATCATATGCATCCGTGGACGGTGCAATCCCAAGGACTTCTCGGATGGTTTCCACTGTGACTAACACTTGTTTTCGGCGCACAAATATTGATGTGAGATGAGGTGAGTGGAAGTTGGAGTAGAATTCCACCACCCATGAGAGATTGGCCTCCGTTGGTTGCCTCAATAGGAACCTCCATTTCCTCCGGTCAATGTGTGGCATCACAATCGGACTGAGGTGAGCCGGTAAGACTAGGAGGGGTTCCGGATGGTAATTCCTTTCAATAATTCTGGAGTAGACAAGTTCGCAGTAACGGTTGGGAAACTTGTTTGAATCCTTAGGAGGGTTGTCCTTCTCTAGAACGTCAACGGGGCCCTTGGTCTTCTTCAGGAGGGGCCTGGCCGTTAGTTCTTGGCGTGCTTTATTGGAAGCTGGCTTCTTGGGGCCTTTCCCGTTGTCCTTTTTGATGACCATCCTGTGGAAGCAAGAAAGGAAAATATCAAACCCAAGGAAGTGGAGGTACATGAGCGCTATGTAATGAAAGTTATGCCATAAAATATGGGTATCTTTGTTACATGACAGCTGCAACATGTAACTAGGATAATGTGTGAAGAGCAAGGCAAATAATTTTCATGTGGTGCAAGGGTAGTTTAAGCATGCAAGGAAGAAGCATGAGAAACACACACCCTTGGGGACCATAAATGGGGATGAATGGTTTGTGGAAAGTGGGGATGCACTCAAAAGTGATTGGTTGAGAGGTAAGGTAGTCACAAGAAGTCCAAAATTCAAGTGTGCCTTTCATCGAACACTTGGTGTGCATCCCTCAAGTAGTATGTGATTATGTGAAATTGAGAGCAATGTAACTTTCCACAATCCATTATTAATGATTATAATGCATATTGAGTGCAGGAAAAGTAAGCAACACCATTCATCTACTCATGTAAGTGAGTTTGGGACCTAAGTGCTCATGAAGAACAAAGAAGAAAGAAGGAAGTAACTAGAGAAAGGGGGAAGAGAGAAGAGAAAAGAAGAAAGAAGCTACCTAAAAGATGGTGCAACTAAATGAATAAGAACTACAAGAGATTAATGGACTAAGAGGGAGCCTAGTATAATACCTTGTATGCGCCATGCGCGCGTGCGCGCGAGCTTCCTGTGCTTCAGGCATAGCCCTGGCATGGTGTGGGCGCAACTCTCGGATAAATGTATGGGGGCTATGATTCGCAATCCATGCGTCCGTGCACGGTGCGCGTCCGCGTAGATGATCGTTGAGTGCCAGAACGGCGCGTACGCGCCAGGTGCGCGCATGCGCAGAAGGGTGGTTTTTTTTTCTAAATTTGCAAGTGTTTACACCACTTTTGACATTTCAAAACCCCCCCCCCATACAGCCACTTAAGCATTATAGCAGGGCATTTTACTTGGTAAACTATCAAGGAAGTCAACAAATGAAGGGGAGTGTCTATGTACAAACATGAAGTCAAGTGTCTATGTACAAGGTGTCTTGTAGGCCGTTCGATAGGCCCATAGTGCATCGGAGAGTTTAATGCTCCAATCTTTCCTATTCGGCTTTACAATCCTTTCCAGCACATACTTGATTTCCCGGTTAGAGACTTCGGCTTGGCCGTTTGTCTGAGGGTGGTAGGCCGTGGCGACTTTGTGGATGATGCCATATTTTCTCATGAGGCCGTCTATTCTTTTGTTGCAAAAGTGGGATCCTTGGTCACTTATGATTGCTCTTGGGGCGCCAAAGCGACAAATGATGTTGTTCCTCACAAAAGAATACACAATATTAGCGTCATCCGTTCGGGTGGGGATTGCCTCAACCCATTTTGACACATAATCGACGGCTAACAAGATGTAGAGAAAGCCATTGGAATTTGGAAATGGTCCCATGAAGTCGATTCCCCATACGTCAAAGATTTCGCAAAAAAGCATATTTTGTTGGGGAATTTCGTCCTTCTTGGAAATATCTCCAAACCTAATACATTGGGGACAAGATTTGCAATAGAGGGAAGCATCTTTGAGAAGAGTTGGCCACCAAAATCCGCAATCAAGGATTTTTCTTGCCGTTCTTTGGGGCCCGTAGTGACCACCTCCTTCGGAAGCATGGCAAGCGTCCAAGATTGCTTGGAATTCGGTTTGCGGTATGCACCGTCGCACTATTTGGTCCACTCCACACCTCCACAAATAGGGATCATCCCAAATATAGTATTTGGATTCGCTTTTCAGCTTATCCTTTTTGTGTTTGTTGAGATTGGGAGGGAAAGTGCGTGAAACCAAATAGTTTGCTATTGGGGCATACCAAGGAACCACTTCCGAGATTGCATGCAAAGCATCTAAAGGAAAGGAATCATTGATAGGAGTGGTGTCGCCTTTTGTGTGTTCGAGGCGACTTAAATGATCCGCCACTAGGTTTTGGGCACCGCTCCTATCTTTGATTTCCAAGTCAAATTCTTGTAATAAGAGCACCCAACGAATTAATCTCGGTTTTGATTCCTTTTTTGCCAACAAGTACTTTAGTGCCGCGTGATCCGAATATACTACTACCTTGGAACCAAGAAGATAGGCTCGGAACTTGTCCAAAGCAAAAACGATAGCTAGAAGTTCCTTTTCGGTAGTAGTGTAGTTGGATTGGGCTCCGTCTAATGTTTTGGAAGCATAAGCTATGACATAGGGGATCTTACCCTCGCGTTGTGCTAACGCGGCTCCTATCGCATAATTCGAAGCATCACACATGATTTCAAAGGGTTGAGTCCAATTGGGTCCTCGTACAATAGGGGCTTGTGTCAATTTTATCCATTCGCTATCCGAGATAGGGTAGATGATGTCCGCTTCAAGTAGCTTAGTGACTTCTTTCTTCACCACCTCAAGAATGGTTGGGTTAAGTCTCCTTTGAGGTTGTCAGACCGGTCTTGCTCCTTCTTCAAGAAATATGCGGTGCTCGCATACTTGGGAGCTTATTCCCACTAGATCCGCCAAACTCCACCCAATTGCCCTTTTGTTTTTCCTCAATACATTCAGCAATTTTTCTTCTTGTTGAGGAGTTAACTCTTGAGCAATTATCACGGGTAGCTTTCGGTTTAAATCTAGAAGTCCTTAAGAATGGCCTTCCAAGTAGGATAGATGATGCTCTTTCGGTTTCGCTTGACGGCATTTCAAGGACATAGAAGTCAATCGGAAACACCAACCCTTTTATATTCACCAATACATCTTCCGCAACACCCGCTACGGTTATTATGCTTTTATCCGCTAGGACAAATCTTGCTGTCGACCTTTTTAGTGGGGGCAAGTTCAATACCCGATAAACGGAGAGCGGCATGATGCTAACACATGCTCCGAGGTCACACATGCAATCTCTAAATTGAACTCCATTGACGGTGCAAGTGACCATACAAGGGCCCGGGTCATCACACTTCTCCGGTAATGTTCCCATCAAAGCGGAAATAGAACTCCCCAACGGGATGGTTTCCAATTCAAGAATTCTATCCTTGTTTATGCATAAATCTTTGAGGAATTTGGCATATCTAGGAACTTGATGGATGGCATCAAAGAGGGGGATGGTTACCTCAAATTTCTTGAACATTTCTACCATTTTGGGGTCGAGTTCCATGCGCTTTTTAGCTTTCTTTGCAAGTGTTGGAAATGGAAGTGGTTGAGCAATTCCTTCTTCCAAGGTTCTTTTGGTCTTGGTTGTCTCCCTTGTTGGTTGGGCTTCATCCTCAACTATGGCTTGTGGTGTCTCCTCTTCCTCTACCTCCTCTTCCACTACCTCTTCTATATCTATTCTCTCTTCCTCTTGGGCGGTTGTGATAGGACTTGGGTCCTTTGCTTCCTTTTCTTTTAGTTGTGTACCGGATCTAAGGGTGATGGCATTGATGCCCCCTTTTGGATTTGGTTGAGGTTGAGAGAGAATGACACTTTGGATTGGGGGTTGAGGAGTAGAGGTCGATGGTGTGTCCATACGTGCAAGAAGAGCTTGTAGTGTAGAGGTGAGGCCGGTGAGGCCGGAAGCAAGTGTGTTTTGTAATTCCTTTTGGCCTTGGATAATGGTCCGGAGTGTTTCATCTTGGTTGGAGGGGGTGGTTGCATATGTGAGTTGAAGGGCTTGTGGTTGGTTGGGTGGTGGTCTTTGATGTGGTGGTTGATATGTTTGGTAGTTTCTTTGTGGGTTTTGTTGATTGTATGGTTGATTTTGTAAGTTGTATGGTCGGTTTTGTGAGAAATTTTGCGAGTTGTTATTCCATCTTTGACCTCCTCCATTGTTGTTGTTATCCCTATTCCCTTGTTGATGGTTGTCTTTCCAATTTTGATTATTGTGTCCACTTCCTTGGTTGTAGCTTCCTCCTTGATAAGGATGTCCTTGATTAGAATTACTTCCTTGGTAGTACCCTTGATTAGGGCGGTCATAGAAATTATGGGTAGCCGCCAAAGTGTTGTCTTCTTGAAGGCTTGGGCACTCATCCGTGTGGTGAGAGTAGCAAGAGCATATGCCACATACTCTTTGAGGGACCAATTGTTGGTTGTGTTGTTGAGGTGGTGGAGGATGTTGTTGATATGATTGAGGTTGTTGTGGTTGTTGTTGGTTCAATTGGAGTTGCCTCAAGACGGATGTCATCTCATTCAAGGATTGAGTTAGAGCGGTGGCTTCACTACTAGTTGATACCTCGTTCACGGTCCTTGGACAGTTGACTCTTCGCCTCATATGTTGATTGGATTCGGCTAAGTCAATAATGAGTTGCCATGCCTCCTCCGCGGTTTTATATTTGGACAAAGAACCATTGCTAGAAGTGTCCAAGAGGGTTCTATCTTGCTCTCGCATCCCTTGACATATGTATCCAAGCAATACTTGGGTGTCGAGCATGTGATTAGGGCATGCATCTAGTAGTTTGCGAAACCGTTCCCAATACTCATAGAGTGGTTCCGTCTCACCTTTCTTCACCTTTTCCAAATCTTAGCCGCCTCCGAGCTTGTCTAATGTGAAACAAAGTTCGTTCTATTTCCGGATCAAAAAGGGCTAAGCTCGGATTCGGTTGTGAACGCGTCATGCAATGAAGGGGAAATGGAATTCATTGTAACGATGAGGAGTTAGTCACAAATTGAAAGTATTGCAACATAAAGATCTAACAACAAGTCTCAAAGAGTAGCAATGAAAATCCAAAATAGAGATGAAATCCAAAATTACAAAGTTGAATTCTAGATCTATGATAATTGATCAATTGTATCTACTACTTGAAATTGGAGAAGAAAATCTATGACATGAACAAAGTGGAGTGAGAATTGTAGTGTATCTCACCAAAAAGTCATTGAAAATTCAGAAATTAGATGAGGATGAACCCTAGTGAAGCTTGGAATCTCCCTCTTCTTCTCCCAAAAAATGTAACTAACTCTCTCTTCTCCCCAAAAAAAAGGAAAATATCTAGATCTAGAAGAAATGAACTGAAAGTGTCCTTAACCCTTGTTCCTTTGGTCTTCTTAAGCTTTTCCCGCCAAGGTGCTTCTCCAAAAGTGGGATCCTTAACTGCCTCCACGCATAAGTCACGTGACTTCTTAAAAATCATGTTCGCAAATCGGCGCGCACGCGCAAGGTACGCGTACGCGTCGTTGAGACGTCTTGTAATGTGCGCGGAGGCGTGATGTACGCGTGCGCGCCCATGAAGATCCTGGCTTAGCCGCTTTTCAAGCCGGCTCGTGACTTGGCTCTTGGCTTTGGCTTCGCGTTGCTCTATCCGCGCGGGCGCGCCAGGTGCGCGCACGCGCCCATGCGGAAATTTCCAAAGCTTAATCCTCATGCTTCCTTCCTTTGTACCCGTCTTCCTTCTCTCTTTCGGCCTATTCCTACTCTATATCCTGAAACCACTTAACACACAAGTCACGGCATCGAATGGCATCAAGAGAAGATTAGAAATGTATCTATTTTAGTGCAAAACAAGCATGTTTTCATTCATGAGGCAAAACTAGGGAAGGAATGCAAAATCTTGTATTTTCACATAGAAAGTGTGTGGAATCATTGATAAAACCCCTGAAATCAGCACAAGATAAACCCTCAAGTTGGGGTTTGTCAGACGGCACCCTAAACAAGTTACCCAAGCAACCACGGGTAGGAAGGTTCACGAACTACACGCCACTTACGGCGCCCATAGTGGAAGTCTACCAGCAAATCACAGACAAAGGAATCCTATCCAGACCTAGGCCCCTGAAGGAGAGAACGGGAGGTAACAAAAGCCTTTACTGCGATTACCACAAGGGGTTTGGTCACAAAACACAAGACTGCTTCGACCTCAAGGATGCTTTGGAACAGGCCATCAGAGGGGAGAAACTGAGTGAATTCTCCCGACTCATCAGGGAGCCGAGGAGGCGAGAAAGGGAACGCTCCGAGGAAGACCGAAACCGGGCTGTCAAGCCAAGACAAGAACCCCTAGGGGATGCCAGTAACCCCCCCAGCTTTTGTAGTTAACATTGTAGTCGGACGAGATATTCCCCCTAAATCCAAGTCGGCAGCAAGAAAGGACTCCCGGGTGCTCTTCATCTCGACGGACAGCCCCACCACCAGCGAGAGGCTCCCCACGATATCATTCGGCCTGGAAGACAAATGGTTTGATGACCTCCCCGAAACCCCCCCATGGTAGTTACAGCGATGGTCGGAACAGGGATAGTTAGGCGCATCCTCGTCGACACTGGAGCCAACTCAAACATCCTATTCAGGAACGTGTTCGACGCCATGGGACTTAGGGAATCCGACCTCAAAAGTCACCAACACGGAGTCATGGGACTTGGTGATAACTACATCAAACCCGACGGGACGATCTCTCTCCCAATCAGCCTAGGAACTGGCGACGCCAGGAAGTCGGTTATGGCAGACTTCGTAGTCCTTAGAGACTCCACCGCCTATAACATCATCCTAGGAAGGAAAACTATCAATGAATTCTCAGCTGTAATATGCACCAAATTCCTAACAATGAAGTTTATAACGGATAAGGGAACGATCGGCTCCATAAGGGGAGACCTAGAAACGGCAGTCGCCTGCGACAGCGCCAGTCTCTCCTTAAGGAAAGAATCCAAGAAGGCAGCTGGCGTGTTCCTATCAGATCTAGACGTCAGGATGGAGGACAAACCAAGACCCGAACCAGAAGGGGACATGGAGAAATTCCAGATAGGGAAATCGGCAGAACAATTTACCTTCATTAACAGAAACCTACCCCATGAACTCAAAGGCCCCCTCATAGAAGTCGTAAGGGCAAACAGCGACCTCTTCGCATGGACCCCATCAGACATGCCAGGGTTAGATCCCGAAGTCATGTCTCACCGGCTAACCATAAAGTCCGAAGCCAAACCAATAGCTCAGCGGCGAAGAAAGATGTCACAAGAAAGGGCGGAGGAAGTCGCTAAGCAAACAGCAGGACTGCTAGAAGCAGGGTTCATCAAGGAACTCGAGTACTCAACATGGCTATCCAATGTTGTCTTAGTCAAGAAAGCCAGTGGGAAATGGAGGATGTGTGTAGACTACTCCGACCTGAACAAAGCATGTCCAAAAGACTCCTTTCCCCTCCCCAACATTGACACCCTAGTGGACTCGGCAGTGGGATATTGTTTCATCAGCTTCATGGATGCCTATTCCAGCTACAATCAAATCCCGATGCACCGACCTGACGAGGACAAGACAACCTTCATTACACCAGGGGGCACCTACTGCTTCAAGGTAATGCCCTTCGGACTGAAGAACGCAGGGGCCACTACCAAAGGCTGATAAGCAGAGTCTTCCATGACCTCATCGGCAAGACGGTAGAGGTATATGTTGACGACATCCTGGTAAAAATAGCAGAGCCGAGCAATTTGATACCTTGATATGCGAAATTGTTACTCAGGTTGTGAATTATTGTTCGAAATTGATTCCCTGGCGATGGCACCAAAAACGGATGCACAGAACCATGGTCTAAACATATCTTCACAACTTTGCATAACTAACCAGCAAGTGCACTGGGTCGTCCAAGTAATAAACCTTACGTGAGTAAGGGTCGATCCCACGGAGATTGTTGGTATGAAGCAAGCTATGGTCACCTTGTAAATCTCAGTCCATCACATTCAGGTTGAAGTGCGAATGAATATCTTAGAAACTGAATAAGTTGAATTGAATAGAAAACAGTAGTACTTTGCATTAATCCTTGAGGAACAGCAGAGCTCCACACCTTAATCTATGGAGTGCAGAAACTCTACCGTTGAAAATACATAAGTGATAATGGAGTTCATTGGTCTCGGCCCCAGAGGGGAACCGGAGTAACCAAGACTCCGAATACAATGATAAAAAGTTCTATTTATAATAAACTAGTCACTAGGGTTTATAGAAGTAAGTATTGATGCATAAATCCACTTCTGGGGCCCACTTGGTGTGTGCTTGGGCTGAGCTTGAAGTCTACATGTGGAGAGGTCATTCTTGGAGTTAAACGCCAGCTTTTGTGCCAGTTTGGGCGTTGAACTCCACTTTGCAACTTGTTTCTGGCGCTGGACGCCAGAATTAGGCAGAGAGATGGCGTTGAACGCCAGTTTGCGTCGTCTAAACTTGGGCAAAGTATGGACTATTATATATTGCTCCAGAAAATCCATTTTGAGTGCAGGGAGGTCAGAATCCAACAGCATCAGCAGTCCTTCTTCAACCTCTGAATCTGATTTTTGCTCAAGTCCCTCAATTTCAGCCAGAAAATACCTGAAATCACAGAAAAATACACAAACTCATAGTAAAGTCCAAAAATGTGAATTTAACATAAAAAATAATGAAAACATCCCTAAAAGTAACTAGATTCTACTAAAAACATACTAAAAATAATGCCAAAAAGTGTATAAATTATCCGCTCATCACAACACCAAACTTAAATTGTTGCTTGTCCCCAAGCAACTAAAAATCAAATAGGATAAAAAGAAGAGAATATACTATAAATTCCAAACTATCAAACTCTGTCACAGCATGGCTAATTGTCTGGAGGCATCACCCTTGTCGTTGGTTGCATCCTATTCCTCTCTGTGAAAATGGTCCGATGCGCTGTCACTGCATGGCTAATCATCTTGGAGGTTCTCGATCATACTGGAATAGAATTTACTATCCTTTTGCGTCTGTCACTACGCCCAGCACTCGCGAGTTTGGAGTTCGTCACAGTCATTCAATCCCAGAGTCCTACTCGGAATACCACGGACAAGGTTTAGACTTTCCGGACTCTCATGAATGCCGCCATCAATCTAGCTTATACCACAAAGATTCTGATTAAGAGATCTAAGAGATACTCATTCAATATAATGTAGAACGGAAGTGGTTGTCAGGCACGTGTTCATAGGGAATGATGATGATTGTCACGTTCATCACATTCAGGTTGAAGTGCGAATGAATATCTTAGAAACTGAATAAGTNGCTTGCTCAGCTTTTGAGGAGGAAAGAACTTGGCTAAGAAAGCTGTGACCAGCTTATCCCAAGAGTTCAGGCTGTCTTTGGGTTGAGAGTCCAACCACACTCTAGCTCTATCTCTTACAGCAAAAGGGAAAAGCATGAGCCTGTAGACTTCAGGATCTACTCCATTAGTCTTAACAGTATCTGCAAGAATTCAGTTAAGAACTGAAAAGGATCTTTAGATGGAAGTCCATGAAACTTGCAGTTCTGCTGCATCAGAGAAACTAACTGAGGTTTCAGCTCAAAGTTGTTTGCTCCAATGGCAGGGATGGAGATGCTTCTTCCATGTAAATTGGAATTAGGTGCAGTAAAGTCACCAAGCATTCTCCTTGC